>NW_027532407.1:2518737-2573325 GCF_008692635.1 Crocuta crocuta
TCTTCCACCAGGGCGGTGAGGCCTTGCAACTGATGAAGCTGCGCTGGCACATCGTTAGCACCCAAAGCTCACGGTTTAGATAATGGTTCGCGCTCAAGGTTGTGTATTCTGTGGGTTTGGACAACAGGGTAATGACATGGACCCACCATTTTGGGATCAGAGTGTTTTCCCTGCCCCCCACTCCCCAGTCCTCTCTGCTCTGCGGGTTCCCCCCTCCCTCAACCACAGGCCACCCCTATCTTTTCACTGTCTCCACAAGTTTTGCCTTTTCCAGACCCCGTCGGTTGGAAACACACAACCTGTAGCCTTTTCCGGGTGTCTTCTTTCACTTAGCAGTACACACTTAAGTTTCCTCCCGCCTTTTGACGGCGTGGTAGCTCATTTCTTTTTAGTGCTGAGTAATATTTCATTGTCTGGAGGGACCATCGTTTATTCATTCACCTACTGAAGGACGCCTGGGTTGCCTCCACGTTTTGGCCGTTATGAATCTATCTTCTTTTCTTCCTCCCAAATCTCGTCCTTTATTATTGTCTGTTTTTCACTTCCTGCCTCTTTTCCTTCTTTTTTCTTCTACTCCTGTCCTTTTTCCCATCTGCTTTTTTTTTCTCTCTCTCTCATCATCTTTAATTTCTAAAGCTCTGGCGTGGAGGACGGCCTCTGGGAGAAGAGGTCACTCTAGGCCAGGGCTGTTCAACTGAACTGCTATTGACATTTGGGGCTGGTAAGTCTTTTTTGTGGGGGGCTCTCCTGCACGTTGTAGGATGTTTATCAGCATCCATGGTCTTTGTCCACCGGATGCCAGGAACAGCTACCCAGTCCCCAGCTTGACAACCAAGTGTGTCTCCAGATATTTCCACATGCCCCCGACCCCCAACATTGCTCTAAGTTTCTCAAAGTATATTCTTGGAGACTCTAGTCCTTGACGGACTCTGAGAAAATGAAGGTCCCCATGGGGAGAAATGCTGCTACGATCCTCTCTGGCAGATTCATAGGTACACTCCAACCTAAAGGATCTGAGAAGTCCTGCAATGAAGAAATCTGCTTAACTTTGTTGATCCTAGAATTGCTCAATTTTATCTGATCTTGAAATCTCTTTTTATGTTACCCTGCCATTCTCCCAGTTTGGGAAGGAGTGCTCTGTGCCTTCCTCAACTCTAGGCTTACCTCCCTATCCCTGGGCCCTCTACTTACTCATAGTTCACATTTCCTAGCTGGATGTAAGTGGTGGGGAAGGTGGCTACGAGGCTTATGGGAGGGAGCTACAGAGGCTCAAAATGTAGTGTCCTGGGCTTTGATTCCCATTTCAAAGTTGGCCATAGCGTAGAACCAAGAGGTTGAAAGGAACCCTTGGGTGACCATGGAGGGAATTGGGTCAAGGTTCCCATACTTTGCTGTGTGGTGGTGTTGGGTGTGACTGGACAGTGGGAGTGATTCCAATCCACAGCAAAGTTGAGGAATCACGGTACTCCTTGAGTTAAGCTGACTGATTCTCAGTGTCATCTCCATTCATGAGTGACGGGTCTCCATGTTGAGATGTGTGAGGGAAAGAGGGAATTTACCCATTTTGCTGATGGGAAAGTGTTGGGACAGACGTGAGTTTCAGACTGGAATATCCTCACGCCTAGTCCGTCGTTCATGCTAGCTAGGTTTCTGAGCCTTGAGTAAGCTCCAGAAGGTGAGGGAAAGGCAGCTGCCCATCACTTTCCACCTGCTGTGATCCCCATTGTCCTCAGTACCTGTGTGGTGGGCATTCTGGTTTCTTCTACAGCTATAGAAACTGGAATGCCAAGAATTTTCCAGAGGCCAGCTGCCTAGTAAGAGCCAAGCTGGGACTTCGATATAGACTTAATGACTGCAGATCTCAAACTCCTGTTAAATCACATTGTCAAGTAACCATGGCCTCTAAAAATTACGTTCAAAAATGGTTTCCATGTCTATATTCCAGGTTTGGGAAGTTGTCGAGTCTTATCCAAACAAAATAGCATCAAAGATTCAAATAAGGGAGAACAACAAGAGGAGTATTTTCTCTTACCAGTCAGTGATGACACATCTATCTATTGTATCCCAGGGGCAGAGGGGACTGATGTGCGCGCAGAGGCTCGGGAATTCATTCCCAGGTTGCCACCAAAATCTAATAGGAAGTTGTTGCTAATGGGCCTCTGGCCCTCTGCAGTTTTTTCCCTCCATCTGGTAAATGCATCTCACAAGGCATCATGTTATGCCATACTTTGTTTAAGGCAATGTGATAACCCCAGGGTGTAGGGTTTTTGTTTTTCTGTTTTTTCATTTTTTTTTTTTGATGAAACCAAATTGATTTCTGTGATTCTAGACAACTGGAAGACACAAGGCAGACTCTCCCCATGTTTGTGTCACAAATATTTAACTTGGATAAATCTTTGTAACAGCAGTGGGGGGCTTCCTTGCAAGCTGAGGGAGCGAGGACTTAATACTATTTAACAATGTCAACTTTCTCTGTCAAGTCGAATCTAAATGGGTGAAAAATTAGTAAGACAAACCATAAAATGTCATTTTTATGGAGTGGGGAAAATTTACTTCAAAATAGTGTTTCATTGTATAGTGCAATCTGTCACAGATTAGCTAATATTCCGTGGGAGCTAATTTCTTACAGAACAGTGTGAATTTCATTCTTCAAGGAGCACTTCCTTTGAACATCTCCGCTCTTCTTTCAGCTCTATGTTGCCTCAAGTCCCTCAGTAACGGCTGAAGCTGTTTCCTCTTTGCAGGGGAGATTTTGGTTACAAGTCTCTGAAGTTTGCCTCTGGAGAGCTAAGCAGTCTTCCTCTCCCATTTGGCCCTTGGCCTGGCTAACTGGCGCTCTTGGCTGCTGGGATCAACTGAACCCACCTACTGAACTGGCTGAATCCTGTCCATCGGTCTGAGTAGTGCCCAGTAGTTCAGTGTCAGTTCAAATAGAGAACATTCACAACCTCAAACACCTAGCTAGTTAATGGAAACTCAGGTTTCCCAGAATTAGTTCCGGGAAGGGATTCCAATAGGAAAATCACCGAGGCCAGGACAGCGGTTCTGAGTTTACCAGAGGGTGCCAACAAGAGGGATCAGAACCAAAGCAACTCTGAAGAAAATCTTGTTGGCTTTTGTATGCTCAGATTCTGTTCTTGAGCTCTTCCCTTTGGGACGGGCTTTTCGTAAAATGGAGCGACCTCAATCTGCATGTGGTGAATGCTTGCCGGAGTCCAGTATGACACTGGGCAGCGTGGGAAGTGGCTGCCATGAGGGCACGCTGGGGCAAGGTGTCTGATGGAGGAAGGTAGAGACCTGATCTCTTCGATATCCGTCAGCTTATTGTGTTTGGAGTTGAACTTCTGATTCATCAGTTGGGAAATGGCTCTTGCTGAAAGGCCAGGTCATATTCGGACTGTTCTGGATATACCAATGGCAGCTGCTGGAATCCACGTTTTTTCCAGTGAATGGGATTTTGAGCTCGAGTTGTCTGTAGTGCACAGCGTGTTTGTGTTTAGAGCAGCGCACCCCCTTCCTCATTCACATGCAAGTCTTCTCTAGCCTGAGCTCTTATCAGTTTCTCTGGGTAAATAGTGCTTTCCAAATTCTGTACCCTTTTTGTTCACTCAAACAATGGCCTTTGTAACCAAGGACAAAGTTAGGAACAGGTGACAGATTATTTTTAATGCTGTCAAGACAAGTGGCTGTTTAATTTTTGACATTTTTCTCTCTGGAAGCCTGCCTTTATTCTTTGCAGGTTGGATGACTCAGAGTTCTCTATCAGAAATCCTCACGCCACGGCCAGACTAAGTCCAAACCTTTTTCAGAAACGGGTCAGTTGTCACTTGAGAACGCTGTGTGGAATAGAGTAGCATTGCTTGGTTGTGAGTTACGTTTTGTGGCCCAATGATTGGGCTGTCCTGACCCTTTCCCTCATTTCCTTCCCTCATTCAATCCATCACCAGGCCCTATTGATCCTATCTCATAAACAGCCCTTGAATCCTTCTACTTTTCTCTGTTCCCATGAGTGTGACCTTCGTCTTGGCCACCATCATCTTCTGGGTGACTCTGCATTGATTTTCCAAGGTTATTTTTAGCTTATTTCCCATGGTGCAACCAAACTGATTTTTATTAAATGTGCTATGCTATCCCACTGTTTCCTTATTTAAAATTCATCTCTGGCTTTCCATGGTCTTTAGGATCAAATAAAACTTTACCCTGGGTCTCTGACTTGAGTGTAGATGCTCCTTTATATTCTTCTGGCCTTCTCAATTCAATTACGCATCACTGTTTTTCAGGGTCCCCACTGGGCTCCTTCAGAAGTCAATATAATTTAACCAAATGGCCTCCTTGTCTCTTGGAGGTTACATCCAGAGAGGAGAGATTACTCCTGGGAAGGGCAGGCAGAGCTCTAGGGAAGATGCAGTTGGACTAGTGAGGAAAGAATGCGGACACCTGTGCTGTCAGGTGGTTCAAATGGATCTTCCCATGTCACGATTAGGCTGTTGGGTGCAGAGCCCAGTAACTTCCCACCTTGCCTTGTCTTTAGGGAAGGTCATCTATTCTGAGCAACCCTGCACCGGCAGTGTAGAATTCAGAGTCAGAGTTCTGGGTGCATATCTAAGCTCCACCACTTACCCTTTGGGCTTTTCCACTTAACCTTTCTGCATCATGGTTTCCTCTTCTAGTGAAAGCAAATGGCACCTGCTCATCTTAGTTAGCTGTGGATGCATAGTAAGCCCATTCCAAAACGTAGTGGCCTCTGAACCATTTATTTATTTGGGCTGGATTCATCCGGGCAGTTCTGGTCATGGCTGGGCTGCTCCACCTGTGGTCAGCTGACAGGTTGTTAGGTGGCTCTGCTTCTAGTGGTTGGCTGACAGCTCTCCTTCATGTGGTCTCTCATCCCCCAGCTGGTTACCCCAAGCTTAGTCTCATGGCAGAGGCAAGGGCCCAAGGGAGAGAAAGAACAGTATGCAAGGCCTCTTGAAATCTAGGCTGGAACTGGTCTGTCCTTACTTCTAATAAGAAAAGCAAAGCATGAGGCCAGTCCAAATTCAAGGGGTGTGAAATGCGTTTCACCTCTTCATGGACATAGGGAAGCCACTGAGTAGGACCATCAGTGCACTTAATCCATCATACTACTTTATAGGTTGTTGTAGGGATTAGGTGAGAAAATATATAGAACATGCTTAGAACTGAGGCTAGTAATTGTAAACACTCAAGAAGTTTTACCCACTTTTATCAGAATAATTGTTTTTATCTGTATCTTTAAGAAAAAGGATAGAAATTAGAACAATGTATAGAAAACGACTTCAAAGATCTGTGAGAGTTTTATAGTTTGTTTAGCTAGCTAGAATAATTTTTTTCTGTGGTACTGGAAGACTGGCTAAATCAGCACCTGAGCTTCTCATTATGCTTTTGGATGCAGATTTATTGTAAGGATTGAATAAATTAATGTATGCAAAGTGATTAACTCAGCATCTGGAATGCAATAACCACTAACTAATGGTAGCTATGATTATTATATTACTGAACAGGGTCAATGATTTGGAAAAAAAATCTGCTTTTCTTCCAAACCCCACTTTGTTGCTAAAATAAATGAAGATTGGCTTAAAATGATTGCTGAGAACTCAGATCTAACAGGTGGTCAATGTAGGAAGCAGAAGTAGAACAGAACTTTATGACGGAGATTTCTCACTCACATACACATAGAACGAGCCCCTATACCTTCATTATGCAGCTTCCCTAGATCAATCTGTGGCCAGTCTTCAGTTCCTTTCTTTTGGTAATTTTTAAAAGCAAATCCCAGATACTTCAGGATGTATCACTGATAGACATTTTGTTTCATTTTAAGAAGATGTAACCACCATATTATTGTCATACCTCTATCCAAACTAACCCAATTCTTAAATATCATCTAATGCCCAGTTCATAATAAAATTTCTCCCATTGTCTATCGGGTTCAAACTAGATCCACATATTATGTAGGAAACCTAAGTTTGTTTCACAGGAGGAGAATTTTGTGCAGTGTTTGGGGCATCCACAGTTGGGTACTGTTATTCCAAGTCCGGCCTGCCAAGGACATGCAACCCGCCTGATGCACTCAGAGAAGGTGGATGAATGTGGTTTCCTGAACCTTTTTTGCATCTTCCAGGAAATGCTTATGCTATCGTTTGGTGTATTTAAAGCCACATTGATTTAGAACTATTCAGAAGGTACTCCTGAGAGCATGGGATGGACCAAGGTTCATTAACCTCAGGCTCATTTGAAAGAATTGAAACCCACATTGTTACCCTGACTTCTGAAATTTTGGTAAGAAAAGAAGCAAGGAAGCTGCTCAAGCTGAGGAAGGCCCCCCGCAGTGTGCATAGATCCTGCAGATGACAAGTGGCCCCAAGCTAGGGAGAACTTAATGTCGGGCTGTCACAGAAAACCAGACTCACTTCCTGACATCTTTGAATTGTATCTGTTTAAGGGTGTTGGCTCTGGTAGTCAGAGCTGGGGAAAGGAAGAGAGGATTCCAAAAACCCTTAGTGAGTGTGTGTCTGAAGTAGAAAATCTTAACACAAACACTCTAGGTCTCTATGTGTGGTGTGATTAATGGGGAAAGATCTTAATCTTTTGGACAAAATAGATTTATGTATTTATACATTCATTCAATACCTACGCTAGAAACCAGAGAGCCATGTTGATTCCAATCTCTTTTTTCCTACATGTAATAAATCACCAAATTTGGCTAGTTTTACCTCCTCAAAGTTTCCTGAACTTGTCTCTCTCTCTTTATCTGTACATCCATTGACCTCCTTCTCTTATCAACTCTTGCCTAATCTACTGTAGTCTAATCCTAAATAAGTGAATTTTCCATACTGTGGTCAGAGCAAGCCATTTAAACCACAATGTGGACTATGTTATAGCTCTCCTTCAACGTTTTTAACGGCTCTTTATTTCTTTTGTGGACTTTCCCTACCAGAATGCTGGGTTGGATTATAGGTGTGCAGAAATACTGATCCCTTTAGCTCAAAATGTGGCCCAGTTGGGAGCAGCCTCACTTATTTCCTCCCATATCCACTCAGGTATGATTTACTATGTGTGCCACGATGGGAGAAGGCTTATGGAATGAAATCCAAGCTACTCAGACCTCTCTCCTCTCACCGGCTCCACCTCGTGTGACTCCCGGCCCTGTGGGATAGCAATATGGAGCTGTCTTCAGCCTTCTAAAAAAAATTTTTTTTAATGAGAGAGAGACAGAGTGCAAGCAGGGGAGGGGCAGAGAAAGAAGGAGACACAGAATCCAAAGCAGGCTCCAGGCTCTGAGCCATCAGCACAGAGCCAGAGCCCGAAGAGGGGCTCGATACGACTGTGAGATCATGACCCGAGCCAAAGTCAGATGCTCGACCGACAGCCACCCAGGTGCCTCCTGTCTTCAGCCTTCCAGATATTATTAATGCTCATGAAGGTCTCTGTATCTGGAACATGTTTTTGACCCCTTTTATGTCTTGTAATTCTTATGTATCCTCCAAGACTCAATTCAAGAATCATTTGTTTCAGGAAGTGTTCCTAACCTTTAAGGTTAGGCCAAGGGTCCCTCTTCTGTGTCTTCCCTATTCCTAACCCGTGGGGTATTCTTCTACCAGATCAACTCACCATATTACAAAGACATAGTTTGATCTTGTATCTTTCCCTCTTCCCGATCTTAGGGTTCCTTGAGAACAAGGTTAATCATCTAGAAATTCCTACTGTCTGGTACAGTGCTTAGCACATAGTAGGTGCTCAGTAGATGAGAAAGACAAGAGGGATTGTGTGGAGGACAGCTGTGATACTCCTCTGCTAGCAATTTAGCTATCAACCCAGTGCTTTCATGCCCTTTGCTAATGGGGTCTGATTTGAACTGTCCACCAGCACTCAAGAGGTCCAAAATATCAGCAGACTGAAGTCAGTATCATTGAAAACATATGGCTGAACACTTTTCTCTTAGCAGTCATATTGTGTTTAACAGTAGCAGATGAGAAACATGGCATTCCAAGCAGGGAGACAGAGAAGTGAGAATTGCTGCATTAGAAATGAAACCTTCTGACACCAACATGCCTGTGGTTTGTATTGCCACCTCTGCAGCCCTGAGAATTTCGTGTTATTTTAGTTGTTAGAGTTTGTAGGCTACTGCCTGGTAGAAAATAACCATTTCCAAGATTATATATATGTAAAGAGACTGGTACAAAATCAAGATTAGAGAGTGATGCCATCATTTGTAAGGAGCAAAAGTTTGTAAAAATCTCACATCTTGATCTTGAAAACACACACACACACACACACACGTAAGTTTGGAGGACATGCTCCTTTTAGAGCTCAGATTTGTTGGAGCCCAATAGGGGCAGAAATGTTCACCCACGACTCTGTGTTTAGAGGTTGCCAAGATAGAGATGCCCTCCTTTGGCAACCATGGTAGGTCACAATGGTCTCTTTGCTTCACTGATCATCACCGCAGTGGTTTTGATAATGGGCCCTGTCGGTAGGGAAGAGTTAGCTTTGACTTGATGTGTGTTGCATTCTACGGGAAGGTGAATCAGAGAGCTTGTCTGTACACCATCTGCTACGTACAACAGAGCCTTACGGTGTTAGCGAGGGAAGACGTGATCATCACAGCCTAACTCATTTGTCTGATTTCTGGGGCTTCAGGGGTTTGCTAATGTTCAAAGTAGCTAGATTTTCTTCAACATTGACAAATTTCAGTATCCAAGAACTGAAATGCTACAATACGCTGAAAAAACCCACGAATCTGAGCAAGTGGCAGTGGCACTATGAAAAAAATATTAGGGGTATGAGAGAAAACACGACCCCAAATCTTATTCTAACCCCCACGACCAAAGTTCTGCCTTCTCCATGACTGTATGCCTGATAAAGACTACTCAGTAACCGTGACTGACATCTTTCAACATGGAACAGTTTTAATGATATGTGTAGGCATAGCTGTATGAAGTTATCATTCATCATAAAGGGCTAGAGTATAGCTAGCTAGAGTACAGTGTATATAATATATATAATAACATATATTGTCTATACCTACACATAGCATATGCACTTAATTTTTATATATGTATATATGATTTCAAGAAAAGCGAAAAAAATATCTTAAAAAGATCCAAAACAGAAGAGGAACTCATCAAAACATATGTCATGAATGAGGAAGGCATGCTAATGGGCCATAAGCCAATGGGTTATTCAATAATTTACCAAACATTTTCTGAAAGTCTAACTGTGTTCCAGGCTTTGTTACAGACACTGGGGGTTGTCATTGAGGTTCAGGGCAGACATGGAGTTTACATTCCAGTAGGGGAGACAAACAATAAACAAGTAATCATATCACAAGATGATCTAAATGCTATGAAGAAATAGGAAATCAGCTGCTGGACTAGATGATGTGTATGGTCGTTTTAGGCAGGATTGTCAGGAGAAGCCTCTGTGAGACTTCTGAAATAAGATCTGAGATATTCAGTTCTCTAGTTCTATTCCCCTGTTATTTTAAAAAAAAGTATTTATTTAGAACATGGGAGAGGGGCAGAGAAAGAGGGAGAGATAGAGCCTGAGCCATCAGCACAGAACCTGATGTAGGGCTCAGTTCCATGAACTGTGAGATCATGACCTGAATTGAGATCAAGGGTTGGGTGCTTAACCCACTGAGCCATCCAGGTGCCCCTATTCCCCTGTTATTATAAAGTTCCCTCACCAATGTGATGGGAAGGTGGGGAGGAGGGAGAACATTTTGTAGTCTCAGTCTTCCGGTGAGCCTATGACTTTGACCTTCAGAGGGGCTCCTTAGATTTCATTCAACTTAGGTGGGACAGGATGACCAGAGGGGGCTAAATTTGGCTACTTCCCTTCCCCAAGGTGGGATGGGCTCTGATAAAACCCCCAGCAGGCTAGGCTCTGGTGAAATGATTTCTACTTAGAGCAGGCCTCATTAAGGAGAAGAATAGAGTGCTCTGATATCTTTCAAAATGGCTCCTGTTTCCCCTCCCACTGTAGGACGTATGAGGAGATTTTTCTCTGATCTTTAATGTAAGAATCTGGTAGAACTCCTCCAGGGAAAATTTCCCAAACTGTGAGGGTCCTCCATGACTGGATCCCTCTCAGAGTTGTCCACACAAGCATCCAGTAATTCCTCAATTACTGTTCCAATTTCCTACCCTAGCAACTGGACTGGTTCTCACAGAAGTTTCTGCCCCAGTAAGTTGTTGTTCTCTGTATCCTCCTTTCTGTCTCTCCAGTTTTAGGGGTGGTGGTTTTTCCTGTGACCCCAATTCCTTAAGTGATCTAAGTAGAGTCATTGATTTCCAGTTTTTAAAGACTTTTTCTTGTGAGGATGGAAGGGAACAATAACTTTAGCAGGCCTCTTTGAGATATCTGAGCTGAGTTGAATGAAGAGAAAGAGCTGCCATATGAGGGGTTGGGGGGAAGACTTTGCCAGGCAGGGAGTAGCATGTTCAAAGGCAGCCTGATGTGGAGGCCAGAGTGGTTGAGGCAGAAGGTGAGAGGACATGGGTTCAAGACAGGCAGGGTCTAGATTGTGGAAGGGCTGGAATGCCATGATGGTGGGCAGTGGGGGGCAGGGCAGGAGGGGTGGGCTGTTGGGGGAAGACAGGAAGGTTTTACGTCTTAAATGGAAATAACTTATTTACCTTGGAGATAAAAGACAAAATTAAAAGATACATTCATGATAACTTTCCACATGCTATAGAGATAGAGAATTTACAATAGAAATTCCCCACATGTCATTGTGTTTTCGTATGTGTCTCTTAGGATACTGCCATGTGATCGAGCAAGCATGCTAGAAGGGGACCCTTATTTGCTGATGGGTATTGCTCATTCCCTAAAGCAGCTTGTGCAAAGCCTGGGTAAAATCTAATTTGTGAGGGAGATGAAGCATATTCCCTGGCTAGGCCTTATCTGCAAGAGCGGCTGGGACCCAGGGCTGGGTGGGTGGAATGTGTCTCGTCCTGACTCCTCCCACAGATGGCACATTGTGGCCATAGGTAGTTGGTTATGAACCCACATTATGGCTTCATTCAAACAACCACATTGTTGCCCTCAGAAGAAACTGCCCTGTTGTGTGGGTGAGGGGGACAGAGGGAGATGGAGCTGTGGGCTAAACAGGGAGCCCACCCACAGTCTGCACCTGCCTTTGGTCTCTAGAAGTCAGATCTTGGAGACCACAGAAATCATTGTTACAGTAATTTGGTTGTCCTGCAGGGAGAGGGTGTTTTCCTAACCTTGACGAGGTACTCCTAGGAAAGTTGAACACATTAAAAAATCTGGGTTTGTACAAAGAAGGAGACAAGCAATTGCCAGGTAAATTGGATTTGCACAAAGATCAAGTGCAGATTTTCAGATGAGAGAACTGTTTTACCTCAGAGAGTAGTTTTCTTTTCCTTTCTGAGTTATTTGAATATGGTCCTGGTGATGCATTTTACTTCTCTGTTTGTATCCCGCAGACTGATTTAGCTTTAATCATTCTGAGTGACAAGTCTTCCATCATCTACCTATAGAAATCATTCTGCAGACTAATTTTAGTTCTTGCAGTCACGTATTTGTCTAAGTATTATTCCTTTTCTCATTTTAATTCCATTATTTCTTTATTCTGTCGTGTTCCTTTGTTATGTTAAACCTTCCTGTAATATTTTAGGAAATTATGTTCTCTCTTAAGCATGTCCTGGTGCTATAGATTCTTTTGCTCTGAGCTTTCCTCCTGACCCACCATCCCAATCTACGGTTTTGTGAATGTAGGCTTTGCTCTCTCTGTTCTTTCCAGTAGAACCACGTGGAGCTGGGGGGATGGGGGGGGGGAGAAGTGGGCCACAGAGAATGCCTGGCTGCCACCTGACAGACAGTCAGCTTTCCATGATCATGACTAGACTCTGAAGGCTCCAGGGAAGAATTCTTCCTTGCTTCTTTCAGCTTCTGGTGGCTCCTTGCATTTATTGGCTTCTGGCTGCACCACTCCATTCTCTGCCTCCATATTTATACAGCTTCTCCTCTGTATTTGTGTCTTTTGTTTCTTATAAGGACACTAAACATTGGATTTTGGGTCCATTTGAGTAATCCAGGATGATCTCATTCTGAGATCCTAACTTAATTATATCTACAAAGACCTTTTTTTCCAAATAAGGTCACCTTCACAATTTCTGGGGGTTATACATGGACATAACATTTGGAGAGCTGTTGTTGAACACATGACAGCAGTCTCGTCTCTTCCAACTTGCTGTCTGGGCCTGAAATCGCCACTATTCGGAAACACAACTGAAATTTGAGCACTAGACCTCTAGCAGGCCCCTACTGAAGAGTAAAATAAAATAAAAGTAAAGTATCTCTGAGAAAGGTCATTTGAACATTTAGTGCCCATTGATACAGTATAGGGAGCAGGATCCTGGGAGGAAGGGGACAGATAAGGCCAATATTAGTAAAGCAGTAAGAGGCAAAGATGGGCTGGAACATGGGGTGTTATGGAGCAAAGACTGGATTATGTTCAGTTGAAGACCTTGTGCCCCTGGAGACTGAACCCATGAAAGAACACCCCCATAGGAAGGCAAAGGCAGAGTTTGACCATTCCTAATTTTGCATCATATTTATGCTGGATTCGCCTGCCTGCACTGACCATCTGACCAGGGAAACTGACCACCTTCCTGCTCCCATCTGTTGGTTCCTGAATCTTCCCAGAGCAAGTGTGAAGCCTGCAGTGGAGTTGAATTGAGTTTTAAAGCATGAACAAGACATTAATAGCCATTTATCCCATCATGAAACATAGGTCCATGAGTTGATGGTCCTATGCCTAATGAATGGAAGAGTCTAGAGACTCCTAACCACATCCAGTTATCTCTAATGATCTCAGTGAATTTTAGGAATGGGTTTCATGTATACACATCATTCTATCATAATTAGACTTTCTTTAGACAAACACTTGACATCACAGAATCCCACACTGCTTGCTCCCCGGGGGGCATGGCTTTGACCTCTCTATATATTTTGACTACAGCTTACAAGCCTATTTTGTAATGGATACAGGAATGAAAGAACAAGTAAATAACTTAAACTAACCTTCCCTTACAGGATTTTATGTTTTCTCCCACTGTAAGAAACCAGGTTAGCAAACACAGCCCTGAGGAATGGAAGTCTCATTTAAGCCTCTTCTTACTGATTAGTGGGAACCTTAGGTCTACTAAGAGAATTGTCCATGCAGTTTGATCCATGAGACTATGTAGAGCATAGTGTGCAAGTTGTGTTCTGGAGCCTGAGAGACCAAGTTCACATTCTGGTTATTCCATTTAATTCACTGGGGGACCTGGGGGCTAATAACTTCTCTAGGACTCCGTTTTCTCATCTGTAAAAGGGCAGGGGAATAATAGTTGCTATCTCTTCAGACTGTCAAGAGAATTAAACACAGCAAACTTAGAGAGTTTGAGTTTCCAGGAAGTGTTCATTGTTATGACTTCTCTGAGAATCAATGCTTTTCACAGAGTTGGTCAAGATCAGATTGGTTGGAAAGAAGGATTTATGTCAATGCACAGCCCTCTGGGCTGCGGTAGGGATAAGGAGATAGTTCTCTATTAAGGATCCAGTTTTGCCAATCTGGCTCTCTGCCTGAATAATTACTCCCTGCACCCCTCCAGGTTCTGAACCTGTCTTGCCTATGATTTGTTCTCCATGGAGATCAGCTTCATGTGCACACGTATTACAATGAAATTCATCATTAGAAAGATTTCCTTCAGGCTCCCCAAGCACATTGTGTGGCAAGTCGGTAATTATGTGCATTGTTTAGAGTGTGAGGTATTATAAAAGTAGAAGTGTCATAAACTTTTTAGAAGTGAGGGTTAGTGTGGAGCTTACCCATGACTGTAATGGTTTCCAAATGCAAATTGAACATCTTTCTTTTTGATCCCAAACGATGGCAAGAAGCTAACATGGATCTTTGATCCCATGATGGTGTCTAGAGAAATTATGAGGACTCCAGGATGGGATAATAGATCCTCATCAAGACTTCTAGCTTTAGGAAATTGTTTAATCTCTATTCTCAGTGGCTGCAGCTTTGAGGCAGCTGTGACTGAAAGGTCCCAAGTGCTATTGAAAACAGCTCATCAGTTCAGAACAAAGCTGATTATGTAAATTGTGCATTAAGATGCAGCTCCAATTTAATTTTACTCTGTAAATAAATATCCCATTAACATCCATCTGTTGAAAGTCAGGTAAGACATACTCTAAGACTATATGGCTAGAGTCCCAGCGAATGCTCCATAAATATGGGCAGGGGGAGAGGGGGGAGGGATTAGGACATACAAATTCACTATGTAGAACTTTCATTTTTTTCTTTAAATTGCAAGCCAGCTATAAAATCAATTTAGAGCAAGAAGAGACTCTGATTGGTCAAGAAAGACACTGCATCTATTTCTGGTCCTGCTCTTTGAGGGCACACGAAAGCTTTCTCTGATTGCTGTCACAGAGATCAATAATAATTATGGCTCACCAATTCCCTCCCAAAATAAAAACATTTCAGCTGATGAGAAGCGAACACTAAATTAGCACCGTCTTTTNNNTTTGCTGCAGGGCAATTTACCCAGTCAGAAATGCCACTTGTGAGCGTTGTCTTTGCTGAATGGGCGCAGCTGGCCTCTTAGACTCGGGAGTGGTGGAAAATCCCGCTCAGCCTCTGGAGGGAACCGGAACCGGAACCGGAACCGGAACTGGCCGTGGGGTTGCAGGGAGCGAGACAGGCTGCCTTCAGAGGGCTGCCTTCTTAAATTAGTTCAGGCCGATAACTGCTCAGGGCCCCCGAGCTCTAGGAAGAGCTTTTGATACTTCTACGGTATCCTATTAATATCAGGTGCTCCCAGTGGCATGTTTGGTTATTATTTACCACGATTTTGGTGGAGATGGATTGCCAATCAGCCGCCCTGAGGTAAGAACCTGTTGTATTTTTGGGGGTGCTGCTTGGTGGTGGTGATGGTGTGGGAGGAGACAAGGGGTGAGATAAGCAGGAGGTTGGGGACAGTCCAGGAATAACCCATCATGGGTTACACGCTGTAATCTCCAACGTATTGTTTTCTAAATGGTTGGTTACTTTTCCTATAAAAATGGCCATCATCTGCAGCTAAGGGCATCTCTGGAAGGGTGTGAAGCAGAGGCCCTTCAACCAAGGCTACTAGGCCCAAGGCCACCAGCATATGTAGTGCTTTGTACATACTGCAGAAAGAACCTCTGAGCCGGAAAGTTTCAAAAAGGTGCCCCTTCTTCCTAGCCCATGAAGCTGAGTCAAGGCCCAGATTCAGGAGAAGAAAGTGTATCTCCCCTATCCCTATCTCTCTAAAATATGCCCCTTTCCCCCCAAGGGTGAGGCCGGTGCATCTGCCCGGCCTTTTGTACCACGGGGATGGGACCAAGGCTAGACCCTCCCCTTTTCTTCTTACTGTTTCTGAGGTGGGCATGATCCTGGAGCTAAGCAGCCTTCTTACAACCCTGAGGCAACTGCACTTTACCTGCTTTGAAAGGTGAAGGGAAAGACAAGTGGAGCCTGGGTGCTTAATGACGTTGTTAAATTGCTATGCTAGCACTGGACTAACTACTCCCGAACGTTCTTGTTATATGAGAAAGATAAATTCCTGTTTTAAACTACTGTTAATTAAATGTTCTGTTGTAGCCAAAATACCCATAATGGAGGAAGGGAATGGGGGAGCTAGCAGATAGGTGAATGGTTGAGGAGTCTGGATTTCTGATTCTTGGTCAACTCATCTTCAGATACCACTCCCACTTCCTTTATAAGGGGGCTTCTGATCCCCCTTCCTCAGTGTTTGTTGAAGACCGAATGGCTAGATCCACCCTTGTATTGTGCCCTTTTGCAGAATTCCATTCAGCTCTTCATCCTAGGATTTTTTTTGTCTGCACTAACACTATGAGTCTTGAATTAATTAATTAAGGATGCAGACTGAATGAGGCATTATGGTGACTGTCAGCCCTAGAAGTAAAATATCAGAAGTGGTTCCATGGGCAGGAGTGAGGTGAAAACTGGTCCGCACGCATGGAAACTATATAGCCAAGCTAAAAACTCCAGCATCAACTATTTCTGCAGGCCATGTTCCTTATGAGACCTGCGGTCTGCAGTGTCACCAAGGCAAGAGCATCGTGGCTTCTTCTCGTCCACAGAAATAAGCAGGTGTGTGCGTGTGTGTATGCACAAGAATGATTATAGGCAAGATCATGACACAAGCAACATTTATTTCTCTATGCTCCCTTCCTGCTATATGTCTTGTCTCATCTTCACCCAGACTGGCTCCTGGTGTCTTCATCCTTGTTGGTATCAGTTAGAATAGACTAGATCATGCTGTGGTAATGAACAAACCCAATCTCAGTTGCGTGGACTAGTAACAGGTCTTTTCTTGCTTGTGCCACAAGAAATGATAGCGGGAAGGCTCTCTCCACATCATTGGCATTCTTACCCTGGCCACCAGAAGTAGCCTTATCTGGCACATTCCCAATTGCTATAGCAGAGGGAAAAAAAGCTCTAGGGCAGCAATGTGTGATAGAAATATAACCCAAGCCACATATGTAAGTTCAGATTTTCAAGTAGCCACATTAAAAGGGCAAAATGAAGGTGACTAAGGTGAAGTTAATTTTTATAATGAATTTTATGTAACCAACGTTATAAATTTAACCTGTAATTCATACAAGATATATGAGTACATTTTTATATGTTTTGTTTTTGTTTTTTGTTTTTTGTTTTTTGTTTTTTTGGATACTGTCTTTGTAATCCAGTGTATTTTACACTTAAAGCACGCTCAGTTTGGAGCAGCTACATTTCAAGTGCTCAGTGACCACATGCTGTGATTGGCTGCCATCTTGGGCAGCCCAGCTCTGCAGTTTCCTATCAACAATTATATGCTTGATCTAGAAGTGACTAACACATATCTTTTCTGCTTATGACTCATTGGATAAAACTGGTCAAGTGGCTCTATATAACCTTGGGGAGCAGCAAGAGCAATCCTTCCTTGAGCCTTAACATGGGGAGGTGGGACTATTTGATAAAAGACAATTATGACCAGAAAGCTCTCCTTACTGCCCTTGACCAGAACAGCCCATCGGCTGGTGGCTTTCTGGGATGAAAGTCTTCTGGGCCAGCCTTCTGTTTTGACTTGACTCCATTCCTTGCTTGGCCAAAGAATTGGAGGCAGATATGCGAAATATTGCAGTATATGACCCAGAAGTTGTGCCATATTATTTTTAGAAATAGAAATTCTTGGGGCATCTGGGTGGCCCGGTCAGTTGAGTGTCTAACTTTGGCTCATATCATGGTCTCACAGTTTGTGAGTTCGAGCCCTGTGTCAGGCTCTGTGCTGACAGCTCAGAGCCTGGAGCCTGCTTTGGATTCTGTGTCTTGCTTGTTCTCTGTCTCTCCCTCTCTCTCAAAAATAACTAAACATTAAAAATTTTTTTAAAAAAGAAATAAGACATTCTTGGAAGTATGAGGTAGTATACTAACAAATTAAGATAACTGGGAAAGCCAGAGGCTGAGGTTAAGGAAGCAAAGGAAGTTATTCATGGAGCAGAAGAAATTTTTTGTTCACTTTTTACATTTGCCAATATCTTTAGCTTCCTTTCTGGCTGCCTCGTTGCTGGAGTCCCTGAGCTTCCCTCATCTCCCAGGCCACCACAGCTAGGAGGCCAGGAGCAGAATGACTGTCCGTTACACTCTATAGAATATAACGGGATATTGGTTATTAATTTTTTTATACTGGAGGCTCTTGGAGGTCCTGAGCACAACTTATTTTTCCTTGAATCTCTGCTACTGCCTGGTTTATAGCAGATATTCAGTAAATATCTGAATGAATGAATTTTATATGAACTTTCACAAAACCATTTCCTACACTGTTTATATTGTTAATGGCACTGTGACTGAGAGTCAGAACTGTCCCATATGACAGCTGTACAGCTGTTCTTGAAGAGCACTGAGTAGTCCTTGACATACCTCTTGGTAAGAACCCTTCAAGTAATCAGTAGGACATGTACCTTGTGAAATAATCTATTATGTGTGGATTTATATTGTTTTAAAATAAGCATTTTATTATTATTTGGGTATGGTGAGGCCAATAGATCAGTTGACCACCATTGAAAAGATAGCTTATTACTCACAGTTCCCAAGAGGCGGGTGGCCCGCTTTGCCATTAGGGCCACACAGGACAGCACCAATGACAGTCAGGAGACAGAGGTAGTGGAGGGAAAACGTAGGCAAGCTTCTTTAGTATGGTTTCTGTAGGAAATGCAAAGGAAGGCAGGGTAAAAAGGCTTAGGATTGAATGTTTTCAATGAATTCTGAGCTATGAGTGCCATCCTTAGTTGTCTGGGGTGATTAGAACAGGGGATTGATTCAGTATTTGAGAATCTGATAGAGGAGGTGGTAGAGGTATGGGCTTTGGATTGGTTGGTTTGCATATATGAGGCACAGTTGCAGGCAAATCATTTCCAATCTCTGAGAATTGGCTAGCCATGGGAGGGACAGTCCCTCCAGGGTCAGCAAGTCCCCAGACATCAAAGCAACACAAACAGAGAAAATAAAAAGCCATTAATGATACACACATAAATGGCTCTACTCAATTCAAAGGTGCCATGTCAGTCTCTCAGTGCCTAATAGAAAACTGCAGCTTATATGCTCGTTACTTGTAAGTGTTCAAAAGTGTTTTTGTTTTTTTTTTTTAATCACTTGTCTGGGGGTTTGAAGGCAAAAGTGTAAGTGCAGAAGTTAGAGACCTGAGTTGTACTTGCGGTCCTAAGTGGACTCTCTGGCATCCCAGGAGGACCCTTGGAGAAGACGTTTCTGAATTTTTAGATTAAAAACAATAGAGCTGTGTACACCCAAAAGGGATAAATGTTACAGGGTGGCTCCATTGGTTGAGCGTCTGACTTTGGCTCAGGTCATGGTCTTGTGGTTCATGAGTTTGAGTCCCACATCAGGCTTGCTGCTGTCAGCATGGAGCCTGCTTTGGATCTTCTGTGTCCCCCTCTTTCTGTGCCTCCCCAGCTCAAACTTTCTCTCTCAAAAAGAAATAAACATTAACAAAATGTAGGTAAACAGAACTGTGTAAATTTTCCAGGGATGAAAAAAGGATTAATTTATTTTCTCCCTTTTTCATTCTAACCCATAGAACAGACTCACAGTTGGGTGAGGGATTACAAGTGGAGGAGTTGAGGGGCGCCTGGGTGGCTTAGTCGGTTAAGCGTCCGACTTTCGCTTGGGTCATGATCTCGCGGTTCGTGGGTTTGAGCCCCGTGTCGGGCTCTGTGCTGACTGCCAGCTCAGTCTGTGACTGTTTCAGTCTGTGACTCCCTCTCTCTCTGACCCTCCCCTGCTCTCGCTGTCTCTCTCTCTCTCTCTCCTAGAAATAAATAAAACATAAAAAAAATTAAAAAAAAAAACAAACAAGTGGAGGAGTTGAGTAGGATGGAGGAGGCAGGGATGATGATCCGCCAGAACTTTTCAGCATGGATCAGGCTGCCAGTGCTCCACATTTCAAGTGCCATATGATGGGTCCCTAGCACCTCAGAGAGCAATTGGAGGGCTAGCAAGGGAAGATTGGTGTTCTTGAAGCGTGTGGTGTTTGTGAGCACACTCAGCTCTGGGAGTTCCTCCAAAGTGTGTTAGATGCTTTGGTGACAGATACTTGGAGAGTCAAGTGGGACTGAGTGTCACCTGAAAAATGTCAGTGCACCATTTGGTGTGCCTTGAGCTTCCCTATAATCCTTAAACCCATGGTCATTTGATAGAATGGGGCACTGAGTCTGATCAGAAGTTAAAAGTAGTCTCTATTTCAAAAGGCCTGAAAGTCTCAATATGTCCTGTAGAATTGGGGACCTTGAATACTAGGCAGCAAGGAGAACATCTTAAAATGATGGTGTCTGGGGCCAAGAATGATAGCCATTTATAGCCAACAGCCAGTTGCTAATATTGGCTTTGTGAATCACTGAGCACCCAGACAGATGCAAGTGTGCAGCTCGTGGCGGCCCAGTGCTTTACAGGGAACTCCTGCTGAGGCATTGTCATCTGCGTGGTTATAGCGAAAATGCTAGCCAGTTCTTTGGGGCTGGAAAAAATATATTTAAAATCTTTATTTTTATTTAAAAATATTTTTTACGGTCAGGAAAAAGCTTGTATGTGCTTACTCAGATTTACCTGTCTAGTAAAGACATATTCATTGATAGCTGGAAAAATGGATTAATGATAATACTAACAATGAATGGATAATGTTAGTAACTGATTCTTATGATGTGTCAGGCATTGGTCCACGTTACTTATGCTGATTTGTTAATTCTTTATAACAACCCTATGAGATGGATAGTGTATTATATCCTTTTCCCAAATGAGAACAACAGAGATTAAGCAGTTTTCCTGTAGGTCATGCAGCTAGTAAATGCTGGAGCTGGGACTGGAACTCATGTGGTCTAGCCCCAAGTTCATGCTCACAACCCCAGCAGCGTTTTAAGGTGGGGAGCACAGTTGCGAGGACAGCACTCTCTGCCTTAGCTCGTTACTTACTTTTTGGACTATATTGATGTCTATTGAGCATTTCTATTGGGAGCTGTGCACATATCCGGTGCCGCCAGTCATACCTTCTAGAATCATGAGAGGGTCATTAACCTCATATAAGCTTCCACAGGGCTTTGGATCTTCACATTACAGATCTAGAAATCGAGGTCTCATGGAGCGCCAAACATCTGAGCAATCGTAACTTTTAGTGGCCTGGAATCTGTAATTTATCTTCTTACAATTTCAAAGCTCCCAGTTTTGTTCCTCTTTCCTGGCTCAAAGTCTTGGTTGCTGAATCAGTTAGGATGGGCTAGAGTACCTTTTATAAAAAAACATAATAGATTAAATAATGTAACTTTTATAACAAACGTTTTTCACACATGATGCATGCCCATAGGTCATGTTACCTGCCTATCCCAGGTTACCAAGCAGTCTCTACTCATCAAAGTCATTGAAAGACCCAGGATGACAGAGCAGCCACCATCTTAAATTCAGTAGTGGCTATGCCCTGGAAAGTCTGCACCTGCAATTAGAGGTTCTGCCTGGAAGAAACACATAATTCATGGGCCCAAACTGGTCTCACGGCCTCACCCAACCACAGGAGACCTCGAAGTACAGCCCTTACGTGTGCCCAGAGAGGGGAGAACAACCCATAGTTGGCAGACAGCGTTAATGACCTCCACATGGCTCAGGCAGAACAACTATGAGAAAGAGGATTTTGGAAAGCTCCCAAGGCACTAATCAGAATCTGCGGAGATCTTGGTAGCATAGCGAACGGGGATCAGTGCCAAGCGTCACTGAGTCTGACTTAAATGCATTAGATTAGAAAGCACTCAATTTAGCTGGTTGTTTTCCTGACTGCAGTGACTGCTCCATCCATTTTGCTCCACTTCCCTCTTTCTTTCATCCCCCATCCACCTGGCAGTTCCCAAGATTATAATAGTGATGCTATTAAATTGGCATGAGGCACGGCTTCAGGGCAGCTTTTATTCGCCATGCTTTAAAAGGTTGAATGAAACTGTGATTTCAAAGAGTAAAGAATAAGAATATATTTGTAAACATTTTATGTACCACCCACTGATTTTGTGTTTGCAAGAGGGAGGCTCTTTGGGGATTCATCCCCTACCTCTCATGCAATAGAAGTACTGTTTTTGGTGTGTGTAAGATGCAGCTTTTTACCATGTTGGGACCTGTCATCAAATCTGACTCTGATTGACCCAGAGCAGAGGAGATATGAGACATGTCACTATTTCTCAGTTTGACAGATTACAGGGAAAAGGCTGAGCTGCAAACATGGTTGATCTTGGTGTGTTTTCCACCAGGAAACAGGAAGGGGAATGGATTTTGAAGTCCTACAGACGTAGGTTCAGATTTTAGCAGTACCACTTATTAGCCTGTGATCTTGGGCAGAGCCATTTCTTCATCCTTTGTAAACTTTCAAAACTTAGTGCCAACAAGTGCTTAAGAAGTTTGTGTCTTTAGACAGCCATAAAGTAAGGAAAGCACTAGGCTGCATGACCTGGTCTCCGATTCTGACATGTTAGGAACTGTAGTAGGATTATTATGGCAGTGAACCTCCCAGGCTCTTCTTGGGTGCAATGCATGGAGCCCAGAAGACACATGTTTACATGAACTTGTCACCCGCTCCCCTTCAAAGAACCGTAGTTAAATATTTCAGTGTGTGTTCCACACTGAGGCGATCAATCAGTAGAGATTTTTTACACTGGTAAAAAGACCTTTCAAGGAGAGAGATGTCAAAATAGCCTGGGGTGGGGTGGGGGCTGATATTGTCATGTTATTGACTGTAAGTAGCCTGATTGTTAAAATCACACCATCCAAGTATATCAGAAGCTGGAAGGGAGAGAGGCCGACCAAAGTGGTTCTTTTTATTCCTTCATCGTTGAAGAGAAGAATGCATCAGTGCTGGGTGAATATACTCCATTGCGTTTTCCAGAAAATAGATTTAAACCATTATTTCTTGTTTCCTGTTTCATTAGAGTGAGAGATCTGACAAAGACGGAGAGAGACTCATGAGTTCTGAATAAACCAGTAAATCACCGAGAATCACAGAGTTTTACTAAAACAAAAGCCCCTTGCACTCTCTTGATTGCCCTCTTCCCAAATCTAATGCAAGTGACCTGCCAGTTTTCCTGCTTATTCCCATTGTGGCTGCAGTGATGCTGGGTCACTAGAGTGTAGAGCCACCTGACGGAAAATAACTCCCTGAATCAAAATCCATAGGGACGTGGTCTAGGACTCTCAATTTTTACAAGTTCCCCAAACACTGACATTTGAAAACCATTGATGGAATGTCCACACATGAAATGGTTTCTAAACTCCATTATCAGTGAGGAGAAGCCTCACACCTTTTAAGGATTATGAGAACTGGAGGGGGAATGTTCTAGAGCCTAACTATAGGTCGGGAACTTCCTGAAACCCAAGCAGTTACCTGCTTCTCCCAATTTTCTACTCAAATCCCCAGTAAACGGGCTCAGTAGGAGGCCGTTTGCTGGGGATTTTCCCACTTTTATTTCACATCATAGACATTCTTGTGACACTTCATAGCTTTCTCCTTAATTTTTCACAGCTTTGGTCTTGCCCCTTTGACTATAGATGGCTCTCTTGGCTGTGTTTTGGCACTTTGTGTTTCCTCCTGTGCCTGGCACATCATCTGGGCTCTGTAGATAACTATAAATTCATTGATTTGGGTGCAGCTCAAGTGCCAGTTCAGCTGGCGGGTTAAAGATACCTTGAAGGAAACGTCTGCATCCGAGTCTTCTCCATCCCTCATGGGCCTGGAACAGAGCAGGTGCCCAGCAAATGCACACCGACTGATTGATTGACCTTAGACTTGCTATCGTATTTTGACTTATTTGCCTTCATATCTTTAGGAAAATCAGCTCCTGTTAGCAGTCACCTGGGAACATCCAGGCATCCCTCCAGAAATGGCTGTTCCTCAGGTGGCTCCTCCAGAAGTTAATGCTAACACCCTTCAGCTGCCTATGTGACATCTGCTCTTGGCGCTCTAGTGGACAGCTCTAACATCCTACACCCGCAACAGAACTCCTCACCCTCTCTCCGTTCTGCTCCATTCCCATCCTTCACCGGCTTGGGCACTGGCAACCCCATGCTTGCAGATGCTCAGAGCCAAAACTTTGGAGTCACCTTTCATGCCACTCTTCTCTTGCATCCCACATCCCATCTGGGGTAAATTCCGTTCGCTCTATCTTCAAAATACATTGCAAATCTGATGGCGTCTCAGCACCTACACTGCTACCTCCTTGGTCTTACCCCCCATCATCTGTCCCCTTCAGTTCTGTAATGGTCTCCTTGATTCCATCCTCACCCCCCTCTAGTTTGCTCTCAATATAGCAGCCAGGGTATATATTTCAGTCCTCTGCAAAGTTAGGTTAACTAGTGTGACTCTGCTGCTACAAAGCCTACAGTTCCTTCTCTCATTTCTCCTAGAATAAAAGCCCAAATCCATAATCGGGTCCTTCCATATCTCTGTGACCTCGGTTGAAACCACATCTTGTTCAGTCTGCTTCAGCGGCATTGCTGTTTCACAACCCGCCAGGCCCCCCGCCCTTCCCCAGAAGGTGACTGTTCTCTCCTAATGTGCCCCATGGAGAAGTCCCCTGCTTCGTTCACATATTTGCCTGAATGCTTCACAGTGATTCCGTCCCTCACCATTCAATTTAAAGCTTCACCATTCCCCCAGCACACATAACCTTCTAACCCAGCCCCAATTTTCCCATAGCACTTACCACATTTTCACACAGTGTACACATTACTGGATTATTGTGCTTGTTGGTCATATATTTTCCAGCATGAAACCTGGGCGGGGCTTTTGTCTGTTTTGTTGACTAATGTTTTCCTAGTGCCTAGACTATCTAGTAAATTGTTAAGCAAGGAAGTAGGGAAGGAAGGAAGAGAGGACTAAAGGGAGGGAGGAGGGAGAGAGGAAGGAAGGAAGGACTCCATTTTGTTGGAAGCTCTAAATATTAAAAACTACAGTTGTGAAGGCAAAAATCAACATAAATCCACATTGAATGGAGAGAAGAGCACACTTTTGAGAACTAGTAAAGGAGGCATTTCTCACCTGTCCATTGTTTCTGATTGAACTCTATCTGAGTGGTCTGTAGCACCTACTTGGATTGATTAAATGGCTTCCTGTCTAATCAACTCTCCATCAGTTATTATCTGTGCTCTCACCTGTCAGCCATATTGAATGGTGAATGGCTTCCTCCGGCTCCTTGTCAGGCTTTCAAAGCTCTGGGGTCTGTGACATAAGGTTCTGAGGAGGGTGGAAGAAGACCCTAATCTAAATAGAGGTTGAGAGAATCTTGCTGTTGGTAGCCAGAGGTCCCCGCTGTAAGTGTCCCTTGGAAACCAAGGCTTTTGTGGGGATACTGGCTTATGTGAGCCTGAAGTGGAAGCTTTGATTCCATTACACTTGATCTAGGAGTTATTGCTGCCTGTGGTGTGGAGGCAGATCCAAGAAAGTTGTGGATAGGTCAAAAGCTATTCCTGCTCATCAGCAATACCCTCTGCATTAGCATTCAACAGCAGCGCTGGGTGTTAATGGGGGAAGATCTGAGGTCCGGTCAGTTCTGTAATTCCCTATGAGTGTGGTCGTTAGGACACTCCCACAGGTCGTTTGGAGGTGAGCTCAACCTAACTGATATTTTCTAGCCACTCAGTAACTCACCCAAGTAAACCTGTGTTGTATTGGTTGAGGGCCTCATGGGTTATCTAAAGGCTTCCGTGTGGGTCCCAAAGGCCAGAATGACATATGGGGGTGGATCATCTGGGTAAGAGTGACTGTGGTAGTTTTAAAATGAGGTCAGGGGCGCCTGGGTGGCTTAGTCGGTTAAGCGTCCAACTTTCGCTTAGGTCATGATCTCACGGTTCGTGGGTTCGAGCCCCGCGTCAGGCTCTGTGCTGACTGCCAGCTCAGAGCCTGGAGCCTGTTTCAGTCTGTGACTCCCTCTCTCTCTGACCCTCCCCTGCTCATGCTGTCTCTCTCTCTCTCTCTCTCTCTCTCTCCTAGAAATAAATAAAACATTTAAAAAAATGAGGTCAAAAGTGCTTTGACGCATCTCGCGTTGAGATGTTGGGGTCTATGTCCTTCCTTCAGTCTGGGTGGGTTCTGTGATTATGATGTACCAACAGAGAAAGGTGAAGTGATGCTATGTGACTTCCAAGGTTAGGTCATTAAATGTCATGCTGCTTCCACCTTTTTTTTGTGGAAACACTCACTTTAGGAGCCCCGTTCCATGTAGGGTCTGACTATGCTGAGGCTGCCACGCTGGAGAGGCCACAGGGAGATACTCCAAGTGACAGTCCCAGCTGAGCAAGCTCATTCCTCAGTCTTCCTGACCCATACACGGGACCCGTGAGTGAAGAAGCTTCTTCGACATTGGGTTCTTCAGGCACTGTGGAGCCGCTGTGCCCTGTCCAGAGTTCTGACCTAGAGAATCCTTGAGCACAATCAGATGAGTGCTGTTTTGTGCCACTAGGTTTGGGGCTAGTTTTGCAGCAATATATAATCAGAACAGCAGCATATGGGGGAAGATACCAGTTTTGGAATCAGTTATAGGTCAGTTCGAATGTCAGCTCATACTTGGCTAGTTCTGTGACATTGGACAGGGTCTGACACAGCTTTCAAGTGGAGAAACTATCACCTATATTTCAGGGTGATGTAAGGATTAATGGAGGTACTAGATATGCCAGGCTCATCATGTAGTAGGCACTGGAAAAAAATCTCTTCCCTTTCCTTCCCTTCCCTCCCACTTTAGGAAAATGAAACAATAGCCTGGCTGTGTCTGTCTGGCCAATGCATACTGTGGCCCCAGGGTGGGCCACTCTGTGTTAGGGCTTTCAGCCACCTTGTCCCAATGCCCCACCTGTTTCCTCCAGCTCTGTTAAGCAGGGCCTGGTCTCCACAAGCTTAGAGCTTAGCACAGGGTCTGGCTCAAAATAGTTGTTCCGTAAGTGTCGTTCAAAAAAATTTTTTTAAATGTTTTATTTATTTCTGAGAGAGAGAGAGACGGCGTGAGAAGGGGAAGGTCAGAGAGAGAGGGAGATACAGAATCTGAAACAGGCTCCAGGCTCTGAGCTAGCTGTCAGCACAGAGCCCAATGCGGGGCTCGAACCCATGAAACGTGAGATCATGACCTGAGCCGAAGTTGGACGCTTAACCAACTGAGCCGCCCAGGCGCCCCTCCATAAGTGTCGCTCAATAAATAATGTGTTAAGAAATGTATGCAAGCAGAAATCTGAACCTGTATGTATGGCTTCATAGTGGTTTAGGGGTGTACAAAGAGTTATGTTTCTAAGAATTAAACCTGATTTTTAAGAGTCAGCTGTCAAAGAGATCCAGACTCTGGCACTTAAGTGCGAAGGGTCAAATCCTGGCTCTATTCCTTATTGGCTGTGTGACGTTAGGCCAGTTACATAACCTCTCTGTGCCTACATTTCTCTATCTACAAAAGGGGAGACAAATAATGGTACCTACCTAAGTGGTTTTTTGTAACAAGTAAACACTATGCATAAAGCACCTGTAACAGCAGCTAGCTCATGGTAACCTTATGTTTCTCAAAGTAAGGTGCATAGGACCAGGAACTTTCATATCACCTATGAACTTAGCGTTGTAGGAATCTCGGGCCGCAGCCCAGACAAATCAAACCAGAGTTTGTGTTTTAACAAGATCTGTAGGTGATTCATACGCCTGTTAAAACTTTAGAAATACTGGGGCACCTGGGTGGTGCAGTCGGTTGAGTGAGTGACTCTTGATTTCAGCTCAGGTCATGATCTCACTGATTGGTTTGTGGGAATGAGCCTTGTATCTGACTCTGTGCTGGCAGTGCAGAGCCTGCTTGGGGTTCATTCTCTGTCATTTTCTCTCTCTCTCTCTGCCTCTCCCCAGCTCTCTCTCATTCTCTCAAAATAAGTCAGAGATCTAAACTTAAAAAAATAATAAAAGTTGAGCTCTACTGCTCTGATGAGCTTAGGTTGTATTATGGTGTAGAGGAGAACTGTCCTGCATTTGGAAAAACATCTTTCTAAAAATTGTGTGCAGCCCCAACATGCAGGGTTTTACAAAATGGGGTGGCCTTGGGATTAGGCCAAATGAGTGACAGTGCCGATTCTCCTGCCACTCTGTGCCATCCTTCAGCATTACTTCTCTTCTTGCCTGTCGGCTAATGCACACCTTGCCAGGAGGCTCCTGCTTTGTTCCTGGACCCCATCCTTTTCTGTGGTTCAATTATGGTTTCTTGTCCACTGCTTATTGCAGGGAAAGGGAAACGGTGTCATCTGCAGCATCCCATTCCATGGAAATTGGCTTTACATTTGTCAGAGGCCTCCTCTTTTGTTACACGTGTAAGTGCCCCTATAATTTTATCTCAGACCAAGAACACATTAAAAACACGTATTCCTTTGTGTAAAGCCTTAGCTTCACAGTTAACACGTCTGCCGCTCTTATGTAAAAATAGCCATTGTGGCCTATTTGTGGCCTGGTTCTTTTAGTAATATATACCTCTGTGACTACGCACATCACTGTGGAGACGGCTCCTCAAAAATGGTTTTTGCAATAAAGATAATCATTACTTTTAAAATTACTGCAATCTGACTTCTCATTAAAATTTCATTAATGCCTTTCCCGAGTGTATTAAATCGGACACTTTTAAAAGCATATCACTCTCTTATATTTCCATTAATATTGTCCACTATTTTAATAGCCCTGGAATGTGTTAATACCTTTGTGCAAAAGCAATGTACTGAACTGGACTAAATATCCTGGCACTGTATTCTGCCCAGCCCTGTCTCATTCCCATGCCTCTGTAAAACTAACTTGATAGAACTCAGCCATCAAAGTAGCAGTTCTACGAAAACGTCAGTTAGGAAATCCGTGGATTCTGCATCAGGGTTCCTGGGGCCCCCATGTTGTCACTTGAGCGACAAGGGCCGCCCAGGGCTGGGAATGCAGCTGCGCAGTGGCTTGCTGGTGGGGCAGGCAGGCTGCGGCCACTGCCCAGCTTTCTGGCCTCTGGGCCCAGATTGGGGACACCTTCCACTCCTGCCTGGAGGTGCTCTGACCCCCCTGCCGCAAGGACTCCCTGTCGCCTCCTCTGTCTCACACAGCCATAGCCTCTCTGAGGACGCTGCAGACGCCAGATGTGAAATGGTTTGGAACAAAAATGGAGGAAAAAGCCATCGCCTCACCAAGGCGCCTGTGCCCATGCTGCCTCCTCCTCCTGCTGTGGTTTAATGATTCAGTTGTGGGCAAAGAAAGCTGCATGTCTTTATGTCCCCGAAGGGAGTCATTCAAATTTGCAAAGCCTCCATCCCAGCCTGCAGGAGTCCAAAGGTTTTCTGGACCAAATGATCTCTCCCAGTACAGATGTTATTGTTTTAATATAATGAAAAATGCAGTGACATCAAGGGCGTACAATAGCCCCCATCATTCATCCTTTCAAGCCATACAAGTATATTTAGTGAACGGATAGAGTAATCAGGGAGCACAAGGCAGGCTGATCTATTATTCAGGTTATTATGGAATCAGCAATGTTTACTTTCTTATTATAGTTTTCCAATTAGTGGGAGAGCAATGGCAATAGCCCAGCTTGGGGTCTCCAGGGAGATGCCTGAAATTTTATATGCAACTTAAAGGGATAGAAGAAGTTATCAGGGCTGCGACTTGTGCTAATCTTTCCTTTTCACCAAGGGATTAGGTGGAGGGCTGCGGATTTGCAGTTTTAATCAGAGGAACTGCTGGAACTTTCATCATGGCCTCTGAAGGATGCCCATGGCTCTTTCCACCTCCGATGGAGCAGGTCACTGGATCCTTTGTGTGCAAGGATTATCAGGGCTTTTTGGAATTGGCAGCTGTGTGGTCAGCTGTTTCCTGCTCGACTCCTGGGTGCTCCCCTGTCCGTTGGCCATGAATGTGGTTAAGGACGCCATACTTAGCTGGGCATTTCTCTTGCTCTACCCCCAACCCCCTTCTGGTGCCCATGGCCTTTCCTGGAATGCTCTCCTCGCTTCTCTCGGGCCACCACACTCCTGAGGACAGGATTCTTGCATGCATCTCCTTATCTCCTTCCTCTTAGTGCTCTACTAGTCTGTCAATAGGCCCTTGCTCCTTGGAAATATATACCATGTTGGGGCGCCTGGGTAGCTCAGTCAGTTAAGCGTCCGACTGCAGCTCAGGTCATGATCTCATGGTTTGTGAGTTCTAGCCCCGCATCAGGCTCTGTGCTGACAGCTGACAACTCTGTGCTAACCTTCAGATTCTGTCTCTTCCTCTCTGCCCCTCCCCTGCTCTCTCTCTGTCTCTCAAAAATAAATAAATGTTAAAAAAATTTAAAAATATATATATACTATGCTAAAATCTAATTCTAGGAGCAGTTCAGTTTAGAAGATACTGATAATAAAGAATATAATGTTAAGCTAACATCTAATCCTACTGCCCCCCGAAGGTAATCATGTTTAGCTTCTTAGCGATGATTTTCATGGCTGTATATTCAGATACTTTTGTCAGTTGACAGTGCATCATGAGCTTTTCCTCATGCCATTGACAATTTTTCTAGCAGTGTCATTTCAAATGGCAGAATAGTAGCTTATTATAGAGGTATCTTGTTATTGTTTTAAAAAGCAACTCCTTATTTTTGGCCATTTAAGTGGTTTCTAAAATTTCTCTCATATAAACTGCAATGATGAATGTCTCTGTGCACATCTGTTGTTATTGCCTTACGATATACTCCTAGAAGTGAAATTGCTGAATTAAAGCCTGTACACCTATTTGAAGGGTTTGACCAATATGAACATCTTATTCTCCATAAATATTATTCCAACTTCTTTTGGCCCAGCAAGCAATTGTATTGTTAACGACTGCTTCCTTGTTTTATGGGGTGGGGATGTAGGGGTGTGTGTGGGGTAAACCTGTAAGTTCCTGAAGGGTGGAAGCACATCTCCTCATTTTGTCCCTATACCAAATATGGGGGATGAGGTCTCTTATCCATGGCCATCTAACTAAGGCCGGAGAGTGTGAAGCTCACATCCAGGGTTGTGCAGAGTATAGGGTCAGGTCTGGTCTTTATCTGTTGTCATCAATTTTTTTTTTTTTTAATACCGCAGTAAAACATTTATTTTCGTTACTGATTTTGGGACATCTTCTTAAATCTTGCACCTGAAGTGAAGGCCTCACTGTCTTCACCCTACTCCTGGCCCTGTGCCAGCTTCTCTAATCCACTGCTACCTGCACTGAGGGGCCCGGCCCATGTGGCCCTGTGTCAGCTGACTGGCCACTGGGCATTCAGGCCTCAGCCCTGTCACTCCGGTCCTCTTTTTGCAACGTAAATGTGTCCCATCCCTTATTGATGCCTGTGATCGAAATGATGGCTCTGAGGTTGAGGTTAACCTTTGCCCCACATGTCGCTTTCCCCCCCTCCCCGGTTCTGAGGCTTGAGGAGGAGGAATAACAGATTCAGGGCAGAAGAACAGCTGACGGGGTAGGGGGAGGGGGGACGGGGCACTGCTTCTCGGTTCAGGGCTTTCTAGGAGCAGCGCTTTAATTCTGGCCAGGAGGTTCAGCAGCAGCCCGGTAATCCTCTGTCTTCCTCCCACTTTCTAAATCCCAGGCGTTTCTGCCTCGCGGTCTTAACAATTTAATGGTCATAATAATAGACCCTGTTATCATGTGCTTCCTGTTTGCCCAAGAGAACACAGCCGGGAGGAGATGGGAGTCCTTATTTAAACTCCTGCCACCCGGCCAAGGCAAAGTGATTACAGACTGCGGCTCGGGGTTCAGCCCCACTGCTTCCAAAATCGAGTTTGGCCATTTTCAAACTGAGCGACTGGGCAAAATCCTTACGCCCCCCACGCAAGCCTCAGTCGCTTCAGCCGTAACGTGGGACTCACGGGAGCGGCCGTTGTGCGGGCGGCGCGGCTGCACGGATGAGGTGGAACGGCCGAGCCACAGAGGCCGCTCTCTCCTTCTTCTCCGGCACTAGCCGCTCCCGGGCTTTCTGGGCTCATGGCCCAACCGAGCACCGACCCTTCTTCCCAGCCTCCGAGAGCCCATGAGCTCACCGAGGTCCAGCCCTGCAGAGCACCGGAGGCCGAGTCCCAGTGTTGCAGGGGGTCTTAGAAATCATCTCCTCCTTTATTGCAGTGTGCAGCCTGATGCCCAGCAGCGTGGCCGTCCCTCGGGGCCCTGTCTGAAACCCAGAATCTGGGACTTTCCGCAGCCCTGTGGAGTCCAGCCGGAATGCTTACAAGACCCCCCAGGTGATTCCCAGGTACCCTGAGCGTTGAGAGCCCTCATCTGGTCTAATTCTCAACTCTGTCTCTCCTTCCTCAATCTTCCCCCTCTTCCATCTAGCTTGTTGCGCCCCTACTGGCTTGGAGTGTTAATGGTGGGGACTGTTTCTCCCTCTCAGTTCTCTCTGACACCCCCGCCCTCCATGGGGCAGAGAAATAGGACAACTGATGCCGCGTGTTTTACAGGTCACTTTCCTTCTAATCTAGGCTCTCCAGACGCTCCTGCTTTGCCTCACGTTCTGGATGTCCCCAGTCCATCAGGCTTGACTCTGACTTAAGAGGAGTGGTGACAGTGTGTGTGGAGCCATGGTTACCAGATTCTGTGGTGACCGCAGCATTCCCAAAGCTGCGTGAGTAGGGAACATGCCCCTGATGGGCCCCAGAGGAGGTTATTGTCAGCATAGGTGGTGGGTCAGGGGGTAATCATGGAGAGGGAGCACAGTGCACCAAAGAGGTAGGATAGTTGAGTGACAAGAAAATTGCACCAAAGTCACACCCGGCAATCCTCACATCTGCTGACAGGGACCGAGTGTCATAAAGGTCAGGAGGTGAATCATGTGGAATTAGCTTTTCCAAGTTTGCAAAAGTGGCGTGGCTCTTTGCTCTCTGTATTTCTCTGGACTTCCCTTTTGGCCCACTAGCCTTCAAATTCAGCTTTGTCAAAAGTGGCAGCGTTAATTGAGCCCCTACTATAGGCTGGGCCATGTGCAAGGGTTGAAGAAGTGGTGGCCCTTGCCTTGCTGTTAAGAAGTGGAGACGGAGACGTTTGTGAGTAACTGGAATCCGAGAGCAGCTGGCTAGAGCCATGACATAGACGCAGAGACGAGGGGAGCTCAGCATGGGGGAGGGGCAGACACCCTGTCTGTGGAGCCGGAGTCATCGGTCCTACTTGCTCCCAGCTATAATCACCCTAACTTCATGGTCCCCCTTATTGGATGATCATGGGCTTCAAGGGAACTGGATCTTAATGTAACTTTGACAACCTAAGGTTAATGAAGAACCGCAGGATTTTATCTTTTTCAAAAGCGTCATCATTGGAAGTAATCACATTCCTTTGTTATCTGTTTATGTCTTCTTAAAATCTATCTCCTTCCACTGTAATAATGTGAAGCCCTTGACAACAGAGATTCTGCCGTTGTGTTCAGGGCTGTTTTCCAGCACTGGAAACGTCAGGCATGTGGCAGACATTCACATGAAATATGCAGACCTGCCCAGGCAGACAACTCCTTTCAATTCAACAAATAGTTATTGATTTTTTTCTTGTGTGCCGGACCCTGTGTTGGGTCCCGGGGACACTATGAATAGACACAGATCTGGGAAGAAACACAAAACAAGGTACTGCAAACATGATGAGTGTCATGCGGCAGAGGATTTAAAGCAAGGCAAGCCTTGTGTTAAACCAGGGGTGTCAAGAAAGAATGCCCCCACCCCGAGGGATGAGAAGGAGAGTTATCCAGATACGTGTGGGTGGTGAGCAGGAGGGAGAGCATTCCAGGCAGAAGCAATGGCGTGAGGACCCTGAAGGGAGAGGGTGATGCACATGTCCCAGGAAAACAGAGTGCAGGAAGATGCGTGAGGCCGATGGAGAAAGCGGGATCAGAGCAGGGCAGAGCTGACAGACAGAAGGGACAGTGGCTGGGGAAGGGCACTGGCAAGGATTCAGACTGGGGTTGGGCGGCCTTGGAGCCCCACAAAGGGGGGAATGGCAGTGTGTGTGTGTGTGTGTGTGTGTGTGTGTGTGTGTGTGTGTGGGAAGGCACTGCCGATGCACCAATGTCATTACTGGTGAGAGCTGACTGTGGGGAGAATTTTCCCCAGGAGCACCCCTGGCCTGAAGCCCACTGCTGAATGAGCTCTGTGGATCCCACTCTTAGCCAGACAAACATTGGCAGTAGAATCACCCTGATTCTGACAGTACCCCTGGCAAGGACCACTAAGGGCANCTGTGGAGCAGAGCTCTGGAAATCGACTTGGCATTATAATATGGCCTCTTAGGAAAGAGATGCATTTGTTCTTCCTTGTTTTATTGATGTGTGCTTTTAATTTCTGTTAAAATAACAGAATGGAAATGTCTGAAGCCTTTCCTGGGGGAACTCTAAGCCCTGAATTTAGCTCCATTAATAAGGCTATCAAGACTTCCCGTCCCTCGGACTCACCCAACTGGTCTTTCTCCAGAAATACTTTGAGCTTAGCAGGATTTGCTATTTGAACTCAAGTCAGCAAGCATTTCCTGAGCAGGCACTGTGTCAAAGTGCTAGGCACCGAGGGGGATACAGAGGTAAATGGAACAGCCCTGGCTTGGAGGACACACACATTAGGGGAGAAGTATGTAAACAATTAAACTACAGTACAAGGAGGGATGAACAGGGCCCTTGAATGACACTTAAATAAAGCATCCAAAGAGTAGGGGAGCTGGGGGCAGGGAAGAATCACTGACGGGTCACTATCACACCAAAGCTTGCAGGCTCAATAGGAGAGAAGGGGAGTTCAAGGGTAGGAAACGGCATAAAGCAAAGGTCTAGAGGAGTAAACTCATCCCAGGTACTGATGCATAGGATGTGTGTGATGGGACCCGTGGAAGACAAGCTTGACAGGTAGCAGGGACCCCATTGTGATGGCTTTACATGCCACACTCGAGTTAGAATTGCCTCTCAGCACAGTGGAGAGCCAATAAAGACCCTGAAGGAGGAGAGGGAGATGGTCTGATGTGTGCTGTATAAAGATCATCTTTCTGGCAGCGCAAAGGACAGATCGGAGAGACAAGCAGTTGGACACACAGGGCATGGGGTAAGGGAAGGATGATAATTTTAGTATCCAGGTAGGAACTTGGAGAGAAGGGGTGGGCCTGGAAAGGAAACCTTGAGTGCAAGCTCTAAGGGAGCAGTATGTATCAACCCCATCGGAAAAGAGAGTCATAAATAATATAACCAGCCTACTCTCCTAACTTCAGAAGTTATCAGGCTCTACATCTACATAAAAGAGAAACAGCAAGAAAGTTCTTTACAGTCAAAGAACGTGCATTTCAATAGGAACTGGTCAGATATTTTCACCCATACTAAGATCATTGTGAAGGCGTCACCTGAAAATACAACATGACATAATGGAGCACCTTATGTGGCAATCTGGGTACCTTGAGTGATATTGCCATTTGTGATGTAACTTTCTGAAAGGGGGGATGGGACGTGGAGAACCAGCTGGTATAGGGGAAGGATCTAGGAGATGCCAAGGGGGACTGGAAAAGCCAGCTGAGGAGCAGGGAAGGGTTTAAGGTGCCTCTGGGGCTTCTAGTCCAGGTAATTGAGAGGAGAGTGTGTCCTTTCCCCAGGCAGGCAACTGAAGGAGGAGGCAAGGTTTGTTAGGGGCGCCCTCTGGCAGGTAGAGGACTCAGGTCCATGTCGACTTGGGGAAACAGAGTTTCACGTGCCTAGCAGAGCTCTCTGTGTAGTTTTTGGGAATTTCTTGGCAATCCACGGCATCAGATGTGACAGAGAGTTTGGGGACAACGAAGTCTGGAAAGAGGCTACTGTATCTGGCAATAAGGCGGTAGCTTGTGGCTTGGGAGAGCGGAGGCAGTAGTTGTGAGGGGTGAGGCTGGAACACACAAAGGAAGACGCTGGAAGTTAATGAAGTAGAAGCAGATTTTGAGTCAGGATTGTTGGAAGGAGCGAGGAGTGGGAAACGAGTGTGTGTAAAGGCTGTGTGCACACACACATGCGCGCACACACAAAGAAATGGATGGGGAGATAAGAGCTAGGGATAGAGGAGAGTGAGTTACGACGCATTTGGCTTGAGTTCTATCTAGAACTTGAAGAATTATATCAACAAAATTTGGTGAATTAATAAAAGTAATGTCCAGGTATTTTTTTTTTCCTTAAGAAATTTAGAAGGCATCTCACCCCGTGTTCCTGGTACACATCATGGCCACTTTAATAAATTTTTTTTTTTTTTTAAATGTTTTATTTATTTCTAGGAGAGAGAGAGAGAGACAGCGTGAGCAGGGGAGGGTCAGAGAGAGAGGGAGTCACAGACTCTGAAACAGGCTCCAGGCTCTGAGCTGGCAGTCAGCACAGAACCCGACGCGGGGCTCGAACCCACGAACCGCGAGATCATGACCTAAGCGAAAGTCGGACGCTTAACCGACTAAGCCACCCAGGCGCCCCACATCATGGCCACTTTAATATTGTCAGTCAAATCTAGGCATTGGTTGGCCTTCCAGCAAAATGGAGGCAACCTTGTTAAAGGACTCGGTGGCAATTAAATCTTGTTTTCCTACAACCAGGTCAAAGGACCTCCTGGAGGCAGAGGAGGCCTCTTTTGGGCTAATGCTCCTATGGGAAGCAGTGGGCAGATTGCAGATATCAGCTCTCCACTTGGATATGGACAAAGAAAAATGTTTTTTTGGTTTTTTTAATTTTTTAAAATTTTATTTATTTTTAATAGTTTATTGTCAAGTTGGTTTACATATAACACCCANTTTACATCTCTGAACTGCAGGGCTTATTACATCGTCTTTCTTCCATTCACCCAATTGTTTCATACAACTGAATCAAGCTGACATTTTGATAGGAAACTCCAAGATGGGGTGAATTTTCAAATTTGGTGTCTTTTCCCCTAACATGGTTTTCATTGATTCCGAGAGTTACTCTTTTACGATTCCCAGGCAGGGACTGAGACATTCTTCCTGGTGAGCAGGTGTGTGTGGGGGGGGTGGGGGTGGGGGAACACTCTCTTTGTACCGAGATGGCTTAGATTTCTTCCCAGCTTCCTCTCCTGCAACAGGGTAGGAAGCATAAATGGGTTGGGGGATGGGCCGTGTGTCAAATGGAAACGTTTTGTAATTTCAAAGCAACCAAACAAAACAGGTCCTTCAGAATGGTTTTATCTTCTGTGGGACATAGTCGTGGGCACAGAATTTCCTCCTCTTCTTTAACCTGCGTGTGTAGCCTTTTGTATTACCTCGTCACTAGCAGAAAATAGGATTTCTCACCTACAGATGGTGAAAAGAGAAGAGGCTAGCCTGAACATTAGGTAGAAATTACTTGTCAAGTTTGATCAATTCAGAGAAAATCCAAATCCTCTTTGAAAAGGCACAGTTGATATTCCAAGATTAGTGGAGATGTCCTTATAGATCTATTGTTTGGCTAAATTGTCTGCATATGCAGTGTGTTTGCTAAATGAATGATACATTTGCATCTAAATGGTCCATAAATAATTTCATTCTGCTCCAGACACGGTAATATACAAGCCCCCTCCCCACTGTTGGACTTGTGAGTTGCATGTGAGTCCGGACTCCTCTCTTATTGCTTTGACTGTGCTATTATTTGACAAGGCAACCGGGAAGGAGTGCATGAATCTATTAACAGGCACCGATCTCCATTATGAGCTGAGGTCTGAGTGGGCTGGCAGCAAAATCTTTCATAGCGTGCAGCTTTTGGCCTCCAGCTTTGTGGGCAAAAATTTTTAAAGATAAATCAGAAATCAGAGCTATAGAAATTCTGCTTTGCACATTGGGGACGGTGTGAGGCATTAATTACCATCTGCATGTTGCTTTTTATGAGAGCATTAAGCACCTAGGCCTCCCATCCAACACGTTGGTATTTATAGCACACATGTGGATGTGGGGCCCAGGATCTACATTCGAGTCGGTACTGTAAGGACTTTAGCTACTAAGTGGACACAGCCAGGTATTAAGGTTGTTCCGAGCTTTTCCTGCATGTCCAAGTTGATGAGTTTCAGCTCTTCATTTGGAAGACAGGGAACCTACGATGGCTTTGACAGTTGCCAGTTTCCAGCTGCCATTATGTCATGCCTGTTATGTCAAAACCGTGACTTTTTATGGCCTCCTTTCATGAGATTTGTGATGTTCTCTTCTTTTAAAGGCTCCAAGGGGATGGTATACCTTGATTTAAGAAAGCTCAATATATTAAATCTAGCTTCACGTGAAAGAAATATAGAAGCACAGTTATTCACTTTGCAAAAGGATTCACAATGGGATTCTCTCAGTAATAAATATTATATGCGGCACTTAGACTGTGATTTCGTTCATTGTTTCAGGAATAGGTCTATTGGCAAAATGCAGCCTACTTAAAGGATGTTGGCGCTTCTTACTTCAGATTATTAACCCCCTGTTCCCCAGGCCCCACGAGCATGGGAGCAATCTAGAGCTCAGATGACAATTCCAGTGGTACCGCTTCTTATCAGTTTTGTTTCTGGAACTCTGTCGTTTTTTACCATAACGGCTGGCACGATGCCAGTCCCCTTTCAGTTTGCCCTCTTGGCCAAAGCTAAGATCGGAAAGCTAAGACCCATACTTTGCAGTTTCCCTGGCATTTAGGGCTCTTCATATAATTTAAGGATTTTATCTTTAGGCAAGTGTGGTAGAAGGGACATCTGGCTTTTGTAGGGAAGGGGAAATCATTTCCCCCTCTACCCTTTTGAGTTCTTAGCTGAAACTCATATATAATAAAAGATAAACAAGAGAAAAAGTTTATTAATGGGTATACTTCCTGTGTACTTGGGAGAAATAAGTAAGCTGAAGAAGGGTTTAGAATTCAGGATTAAATACCATCTTAACAGACGGGAAAAGGAGGGATTTAGGCCTCTTAGGGAAGAGTAAGTGGTTTCTCAGAAAGATGAAGGAGCCATTAGAAAAAGAGTAGGGAGGTATAGTTTATAACAAAGTTTGTCCAAGTGTGATGTTGACTTGAAGTCTCCTCTCCATGATCACAGTCAATCTGTCCCCATTGATGAAACTCTGGAGGAGGGCATTTATGATAACCGAGTTCCTTTTGGAAGACGTGTGTTTAGAGATAAAGGGAGTTCAGAGAAAGCCTCTCCCTGCTGTTTTTTAAGCACCTATAGCTCAAAATGTCAGTATACCGAAGTGGCATATTTTGGGGTGGCATGTCCTGAACTCCTACAGGCATATTCTGGAGTGGCTTGTTTTGCTGCCCTTCCCTCTTCTGGGGCAGCTGTGACAGAGTTTCCAAGCCTAGTGTTTGGTCTCTAGCATTGATGTGTCAAGTCGCAGAAGGCAACAACCCTGCTATTTCTGCCAGAAGAATGTGGTACATAGCTGAGAGTTTTCTCTGGCTCTGTTTCTCACTGCGTGACTCTCTGGATCTCCTGAGAGTTTCCCCAATTTCCTAATATTCTGCTTAAACTAGCTCAAGAAGATTTTATTGTCGGGGCACCTGGGTGGCTTAGTCAGTTAAGCGTCTGACTTCGGCTCAGGTCATGAGCCCACGGTTTCTGGATTCGAGTCCCGCATTGGGTTCTGTGCTGACAGCTCAGAGCCTGGAGCCTGTTTCAGATTGTGTCTCCCTCTCTCTCTGCTCCTCCCCGACTTGTGCTCTGTCTCTTTCTGTCTCAAAAAATAAAAAACAAAAAAAAATTAAAAAAAAAAAAGATTTTATTGTCTACAACTTGGCTGATAGACCCTCCCTTCCCTGTGCATCCTGGGTGGTCCACACTCTAGGCTACTGTGTACAGCTATTCAGAGTGTGCACTGCACAACTCCAGAGGGCACTGTTCACACAGGCTGAACATTGCCTTACGAATTGCTGTGTTCTTGAAAGCCTGTTGTCTATCACTAAACTCTGTTGTTCTCACTGCCTTAGTTTGGATCTCACTCTACAACTTGTCCATTAGCCCCCCTGCCCCCCACCCCTAGTGCGAAGGGAGAATTTTCTATAAAGATGACAACTCTTTCAGCCCACATGACCTTCTCCAAGAAATTGAAACTCTTTTAGGATATAGTTTCTTCTGTCCAGACACTTCAAAATTTTTTTCCAGGGGCTGGATATATAGTAATGTTTTTGTTTTTTGCAGTTTATGATGCCTTGCAGCTTTGAGCACCTGGTGAGGGACTGTCCCTCCCAGTGTTAGCTAATTCCTAGAGAGAGCAAACAGCTTGCCTAGGAACATGCCTTCGACATGCAAACCCACCGATCCTGAATCCACACCCCTATGCCACTTCTTTTATCAGGCTCTTCCAGTCTGGCACTATCCGCCTGCCCTAAATCGCCTTGGTGCCAAGTACCAGATAAATTCAAGACCACTTTGGTAGCTTAGAGCCCACAGAAATGATCCAAACTACCCAGTTCTAAACCTGCTCAGGTATGTGCTCCGCCACAGCCATTCCTTTCCAGAAAAACCACATTGAAAGCTTTTGCCCGGTCATCCCTGGTGCTACCTTGTGTGGCCCTCCATGGCATGGCGTGCCCCTTCCCTTGGGAATTGTAAGAAATCAGTTTTTCTTTCAAAGGCAGTTGTTTCTATGTCTGTTATTTTACCACATCTGAGTAGAACAAATCCTGGTACATCTTTAACAACCGGGAAAGAAGCTATTTGAGCAATACTCCATTCTATTGTATTCCATAATCTTTTCTCTTATGTTGAACTGGATTTCCCAAGACAGAACCTTTATATTTTGACTGATTTCTGCCTCGGGGAAGTTCCTTGCAGAATTATCCATCAGTGCAGTCCCCCTCATTGTTAGAATGAAGCTGAATCCGAGTGTTAGGGACAGGTTACTGACCATCAGATTCAAAGTCCTCTTTGTCACGTATTTCAGGGAACCCAGTAGCTATCATATGAGCAAGGCTGCCTGTGGCTTTCTAGAATCTTCTAGGTCTTCTAGAATCTTAGAGATGAATATACACAGATTCCAACAGCACTCTAACTTAATCCTTATGTTTATTTGGAGGAAAGCTCAAAATGCCTGTATAGCTTTTAGTTGTACTACCAAATCCCTAAACAATTATGAATTTTCCAAGTGATAAAGAACTCTAGGAGTTACCTTGTGTGGTTATTTCCTCTATTACTGTTTTCCTTATTCAGTACCTCATCCAACTCTTTTTCCCTTGAATGAATCCGTTTCCAATAATTGATCATCCCACTGCATGTGTCTGAATGTTAATTATTGTGTGTTCTAGTGTAGAAATCGACAAATTATAGCCCATGGGCCGAAGTCATTCGGCTGCATGTTTTTGCAAATAAAGTTTTATTAGAACACAGACACAGTTATTTAGATATTGTCTGTAGCTGCTTTCATATTATAATGGCAGAATTGAATAGTTGCAATAGAGGATGGATGGTCTACAAAACCTGAAATATTATCTGGCCCTTTAAAGAAAGAGTTTGCCAACCCTTTTTTCTAGTAGCTAAAATGGGCTGATAGTCTGGGATATTATCATAAGTTCTTCAGAGACAAGTTCAAGTTCTTCTTTTTCCATGAAGCATTCTTTGATTATATCAGCTGCCATCGAGCTCCTCTTCAAATCACACCAGTTTAAACCTTAATCATGTCATTAACTCTTCATTATATAAAGCTGTGTGTTGCTGTGGGTAGACAATTGCCCATGAATCTCTCATGTTTTTACGAGTCTAGGTGTGAACAACCGATTTGCTCCAGAACTATCTTTTCAGGAATGTCAATAAAAGCATGGAGAGAGTAACTCCTTCTAGAGCAAATTTATTTACATTCCTGGATAGTAAAGAAAGAGGTATTTCCTTCTAAGAGAGATCTGCTTACATTCCAGGGTAATGAAAATAATCTCTGTCTCCAGAGAGGAGGATGGTCTCCTAATCTCAGTGTCTCTCTCCTATGATGTACCCACCACTCTGTCTGCAGGCAGCACCTGGCCCTCATTGAACCTCATTGCACTCATTCCAAAATTCTTTTTGGAATTCGGTCAGGGAACCTGGACCAAAAATGTTGCTGTTGCTGTAAATAATAAACTGTGCGAACCCATTTGGGTTCATTGTCTCTTTATGGCCAAATCTATGGATGTATGCAGACCAGCCCTGCTGCTTGACAGTTGTTTGATGCAGGTGTAAGTACATTTGTCACCGCAGGTAAACTGCGAAGTTCCACAAAGGCGAGGCCCACATCTTCTCTTCTATCCTCCAGCAAGCCCGACATATAGTAGGCATTCAATAGTAGTTTGTTGTTCAAACTCAAAGTACCTGTATATCCTGTCCTGAAACACTCTTTTTTAGTGGTCCACAAAGACTTGGGACTATTTCTAAATCCCATGGCTTCCCTCTGCCCAACACTCCCTGAGATTCTGGGATCTGAAGCCATCTGGTCTTGGAGAGAAGCAACCAGTGTTCACCTAGAAAACAAGCACATCATGGATGTGGCCACAGCGCCTAAGGAAAATAGCCCCACCAGCCCCGTGGCCAGAGAGAATTGGTCACAGACTTGGCTCCCCAGATCAGGGGCAAAGTTACCAATGGGAACTGTCCCTCCTGAGTGTTTGCTGTAGACGGCATCCTGCACCCACATGAAGATGAATGCACTTTATGGGCTCTTTCCCTCCTAAGTTGGCCGGATTTAGCAAATAAAAATACACACTGTTTGTTACATTTGATTTTCAGATAAGCAAGTACTTTTACAATTTTTGTTTTAAATTTTTTTTTTTGAGAGAGAGAGAGCACGTGCATGTATGCAAGTGAGAGCGGGGGAGGGGCAGAGAGAGAGAGGAAGACACAGAATCCAAAGCAGGCTCCAGGCTCTGAGCTGTCAGCACAGAGCCTGACGTGCGGCTCAAACTCACGAACCCTGAGATCATGACCTGAGCTGAAGTGGGACGCTTAACCAACTGAGCCACCCAGGCGCCCCTAAGTACTTTTGTAGCATCAGCATGCACAGTATATATTGTGAGTATTGTAAACGAGATACTAAATTGTTTTGTTGCTGTTGTTTATCTGAAATTCAAATGTAACTGGGTGGCCTGTATTTTATTAAACAGCCCTATCCTCTGCTGTCTCCCCACTAGGACCATTCTGCTACCAGCCCTGTTCTTTTGGTGTGGCCCCTTCTCTCAGCCAGCCCCAGTGATCAGGGCTTTTCTGATTCTTCTCTGGGTTGGTGAAGAAACAGAGCTGGACGGTTAGGGAAAGAACCAGCCTCTGAGTTTTGCCCAGCAGCCTGGACCTCCCGTCACTGTTTGTAGAAAGCAGGACCACGAGGTGGCCGGTGGCTTTGCCTTCTGAATGATCTGGAAGCATTTTGATGTTTTTGTGGTGCTTGATTTCCTGTTTGATTGCTTTAGTTTTAAAATTTGTAATTCCCAGAATTGTCTGTCAGGTCCAGTGTAAAAAAGTCACAACGGGGCGCCTGGGTGGCTTAGTCGGTTAAGCGTCCGACTTTCGCTTAGGTCATGATCTCGCGGTTCATGGGTTCGAGCCCCGCATCGGGCTCTGTGCTGACTGCCAGCTCAGAGCCTGGAGCCTATTTCAGAGTCTGTATCTCCCTCTCTCTCTGACCCTCCCCTGCTCACGCTGTCTCTCTCTCTCTCTCCTAGAAATAAATAAAAATATTAAAAAAAAAAAAAGTCACAACATGTCCCTCTCCTGTGTATTAATGACAGCTGCACTGGGGCCCTGGGTGGGGGGGGACGGAGGGAATGGGGGATACACTCACTTCCCAGATGGGTGGTAATCCACACCCCCAACTTTGATCCTTTATAGATGCTTTTCCCTTCGTTCCCTTGCAGAGGGCGTGCAGAGTATATCTTGTCTTCCTCTAGACTAATAAGAAACCAGTTCAGTGATTTCCTTTTCTCTCACCCCACAGGCAAGGCTTACATGGGGCTTAGCTCTGAGCTGCTGCAGAAAGTGTCCCAATAATCCACATTCCCTGGGGGAGCAGGCTGAAATGGTGACCCTGCTCTGGCATCGTGGGGAGATTTGTAGGATAAATAAATGCCTCCCTGTGGATTTGCTAGGTAACTCCCTGTCAGCGCTGGGGGCAGAGATTTAAATAGGAATTACCATTCCACCCTGGCAGGGACTTAACAGATGAGCCCCTTTCTGTGCTCATGGGAAGATTTACACAGTCCTTTCACTGGGCATCAGGCTGCAGGGCTTGCCACTGGGTGACACTCAGCACTAGGGATCGTTCTCTGCTGGCCTCCCACAGTGGCCCTGGCCATCGGTGATGGCTGACGAGGTCTGGTGTCTGTTGCATGACTGCTTCTCTCCCTCCTCTGTCCCCCAGCCCTCTGTTTCCATCCCAGAGTGATGGAAGAATTGTTCCCTCTACTATTTGCTCACAGGGAACCCCAACCTCATTTTCTTCTTATATCCTTTTTGATTTCCACTTAGTGTTTCCTTGCTTCTCCATCAGAATGAAACTGTGGCCACTTCCCCATCACCTCTTTTCCTGCCTTCCTCCTTTATTTTTTAATAAAAAAGTTTTTTTAAATGTTCATTTATTTTTGAGAGCAAGAGAGACAGAGCACAAGTGGGGAAGGGACAGAGAGAGGAGGGAGACAAAGAATCTGAAACAGGCTCCAGGCTCTGGTTTGTTAGCACAGAGCCTGATGTAGGGCTTGAACCCACAAACAGTGAGATCATGTCCTTAGTGAAAGCTGGATGCTTAACTGACTGAGCCACCCAGGCATCCCCTGCCTTCCTCCATCTTACAGAAGGACCAGCTCTGTTCTTCACGTCACTTCATCTGCTCCTTTGTTTTCCGTGGCTCTCTTTCTCACCAGTGAGCTCCGCTCTGGATTTGAGAATTGAATGGTTAGCCATCCCTTCACAGAATCCCATGGAAGAGAGTGTTAAAAAACAGAATCCTGGGACACCTGGGTGGCTCAATCAGTTGAGCTTCCGACTCTTGATCCCAGTTCATGTCATGATCTCCCAGGTCTTGGGTTTGGCCCCCACATCAGGCTCCATGCTGACAGTGCAGAGCCTGATTGGGATTCTTTTTCCCTCCCTCCCTCCCTCTCTCTCTACCCCTTCCCCACTCACCCTCTCCATCAAAATAAATAAACTTAAAAAAATCAGAATCCTGGGCTTCACTCTGGACTGTTCAAATCAGAATCTCTGGTTCTGGGGCCTAGAAATTAAGTTCTCCAGATTATTTCCTGAGGACACTAAAGTTTGGGAATTAAAATCCCAGATCCCAGAGTTGGGCCCGGGCTGGGTTTCCCTCCCCTGTTGAATCTCCCCAACATGCCAGGGCAGGGTCACCATTTCAGGGTCCTCCTGGGGGAATGTGGATTATCAGAACACTTTCTATGGCAGCTTAGAGCTAAGCACCATGTAAGCCTTGCCTGTGGGGTGAGAGAAAAGGAAAAGTGGGTGAGTTTCTCCCTTCTTTCACTGGAATGTCACCCTAGCAACTGAGAAAACTTATTGCATGGCTTTGAGGATATTTGGGGCAAGGGAAACTATCTGGGACACTGTGGGGTTCAGAAATGTCCCAAGAGGGGACATGACCTAAGATGACTAGGACCTGGCTTATAAGTATTCTTGCTGGCCATGTGGTCAGTTTGATCACTTAGATCAATTCAGGGCAGTGTCTGTAAGCCTGTGAGGGAGCAGGAAACAGGTTCTGGGAATAAGGAGGTAGGGAAGAAGAGAGAGGTTAATATGAATTGACAGGCAATAGGATTAGTACTCTTGCTCAATCCTGATCTTGCGAGTAACTAACAGTGGCCTGAAATTAAAGAATTAAACCATGAAGCCTCCCTTGACAACTGATCTGATAGGACCAGAAGTAAATTTCAGGGACACCCTTGTCAGGCAGAAGGAGGGAAGAGCTCAAAGATAAGGGGCACAGGGTGGAAGGGAAGGGGAGTGAAAGCCTGTCACTTTCTTTGCAGTCCAGTCAGAGAGGCTTTGGTCCCCTCAGAGCTGCACCATATGTTGAAATAGTGTTGGGGGCAAATTAGTTGCCAGGGCTTTTATTCACCTCTAGTAGCACTCTCTTTCTTACATCCAATTATGACTTTAAAATCGAGGCAAGAATGAAAAGGCAGGGGGAAGATAATGAAACATAAGTCAAATATGGCAGCTGGTGAATTTCTGATAATTGCTTTCCCTTGTAGCATTTCATTTCTGTCCCCGCTTGTTGCACAGTAGCCTGTGGGAAGGAAAAAAAAAAACCCAACAACCCACCACCACCAACAAAAAACAGCTCCAAAGGATCAAGGAAACAATATCAAATGCAATTTAATGACACTTTTCATGGGAGACAGGGTAGAGGTGAAGTAGCATTTGTTCTAAGTTTGCTTCTTGCTATCTTTAACACCATAAGAAAGCCTAGAAAAGTATATATACATCAATTCAGGATAAGTAAAATGATTCTCAATTTCTCTTTCTTATCTCAATGCCTTAAAAAAAGGTTAAAAAAAGAAAGGGGGGAGTGTTTATCATAGAGGATTCAAGGTAAAATATTCTCATACAATATTGGAAAGGACAAACTCTAACCCATGTAGATAACCCATGTGAGAACCTGATGTGGGAAGGGGGGAAAAAAATCAATGTTTATCTACAACAGATCTCTTGGATCTCTTTTCAGTGAGGTTTTTTTTAGCGGGCCATTCTCTAGGTGAGCACAACAGAGAACTCACTAGTTCTTGAAGGACATCTTCAGAACAAATAATCTGAAAGTCTAACAGTCTATTGGGAGACTCCACTTTGGATGCTATTTGTAACTGACCTTTTAATCGAAGTTTTGTGACGTCTGGTCCATAGTCCCTTCCATTTCCACCAGAAGCTGGAGCCAGCTGGAAACTTCAGCAAGCCTTATTTCTTCCATCCCTCACACTGAAACCACTGGACTCACAGTAACTAACTCACTGTTGACCTTGACATTCTGCCTGCTTCCAGACACTCAGCCTGGAGTTTCCTGTGACTTTTATCCTAGCGGGAACCATGCCCTTAATTCAGAAAGAGTATTGACTACAGTAGGCTGTAGATTGTGAACAGGATCCTTTGTTGGGTTTCAATGGAGAGAAACAGCCAGAGCAGGAAAGTAAGGTGCTGGGCTCTGTTCTTCACATGATATCCCTTGACTCATTATCTTTTCTGTCTCTCAACTTTGTGCTGTGTAAGCTTCCTGTTTTGGTGGAAACACACTTTATGTGATGTTTGAAACCATAGCTCACTGTGACCTTCTCAGATTAGTAAACTAATTCTTTTAGATGAGGTTTTAATCTACAGGTAGAGATAAGAAAGATGACCTGTAAGAACAAGCAACAGGATACTCCAGTCTCGTAGAGCTGGATTTCACTTTTCAGATTGAACTGGCCAATAGGCTAGTTTTGTGGAGCCATGACTTTTCCATGAAATTCATCAGGTAGAACTTCCTTCACTAACAGCAATAGAGCAGGGTCTGGAGTAGGTAGGGCAGGGAATGTGCTTGAAGTCGCTTAGAAGCCATGGACTCCCTTCTACAGAAAAGTTTGTGTTTTCCCAATAATTTGCTGTTTGTTTAGCTTGGCCGTAATTTATATCTCTGTCGGTGTGGCCAATGGGATTTTACTTCTCCTTGCAAAGCCCCCTCTCCTCCACGCTGCTGTGTGCATCTGAGATGTCTAGGCAATGGTATGCTGTTAAATGTTTAATAGCTAGTTCTCTGAGGGAGAAAATCCCTGGCTTATAGCTCTTGACAGTTTCCAGTGGTGTAAATGCTATCACCACAGCCAATCTCAAGCTATTGCTGTGACGTCACTCAACATGGAGCTGGTAGTGCACCCATGTGTATTATATTCACCATAGAATTACAATGATTGTAAATAATCTCAAGAACACAGAGAATAAAAGAGTAGTGAAATAATTAGGAAGTGCTGAGTTTTTAGCATTTGTTAACTTTTGTTTTTAGTGTAACTAATTACACATTTACATGATTTAATTTTGTAGTAATGGCCATGATTAATCAGCTTGCAGAATTCCTAAAACATTTAACAACCGGTATACAAATGAGCTCTAGCACAGCAGCCTGTGTTGGGTTGGGAAAAGCAGGGGGAAAAGGAGAAATGAAAGGGCACAATTAGTACTAAAAGGCCTCTATGCCGTTCAGTTTCTGACCCTTGAGTCCATGAATTCATAGAAATAACACAAGTTGATATTGATCAGAAGCAGCCTGGACTTGGCAACGAGACACATGGGCTCCCGACCCAGCTCTACCATTTGCTAGCTGTGTGGCCTTAAACAAGGTCCAAACTCTCTCAACTTAAATTTCTCAGGGGTACAATAATGGTACCCATTTCATTGTTATGGGGATGAAGTGAGATAATATAGTCAAAGCATTCAACCTACTGGGTCACAAGTAAACCCCCAAAAGTGGTAGCCATGAGTCCTGTTATTGTTATTAGCCTGGCCCATTTCTAAAATGTCCCAGGTAACCACAGGTAGTGGTGGGATCGATCTCAGGTGCAGGTGCAGGTGCAGGCAGAGACTGTTAAAGACAATCTTCTTTATATGGCCCGACCTCCATTTCAGCATCGACCATTTATGTAGGCACAGCCTGAAGGGGAGGAATGTCTGCACCTCCTGAAAAAACCATTCTTACAAATGCCTGAAGTTTAAATACTGGTAATTCATTTCTTTCTGTAAGTGTGGCTTTCTCCCTAGGCTTTTCAAATGCAGACACTCCTTAGCAGGTGAATCATTAAGTCAGCACCTGGGTGTGAATGACACAATGGGGTCCCAGGGCTCTTCACTGGACAGACTCCTGGAAATCTAAGAGGACCCTGGGGTGGGGGTGATGATCCTTCCGGATTCTGAAGACTCCAAAGCTAGTTTCCACTCCCACCGCCCCACCCCTGCTTCCAAGTTGACCAGTTGTTCAAGTTGAGCTGCCTCTAAAAGCAAATCCACTCTAGTCTCCCTCTCCTTGATCCCTCAGGTATCCCAGAACAAAGACCCAGGTGACCTTCAGGCCCACAGTCCACTGATGAGGTGGGAATATTGCTGAATATTTGGGGTCAGTCTTCCTCTTTCAAGAATACCGAATCTTTAGTCAGTTGGCCAGGTTCTAGTCATGGTCCCAGCCACTTGATGTGTGACCTTGGAAAGGTCATTTCATGTCTCAGAATCTCTAATTTTTTCTAGTATATTGAGGATGCCAATAAAGATTAACCAGAGACTCAAGTGAGGGGGCCCTTTGTGACTACAAAGCTGAACATGACACACTTTGTTGGTACTGTTTTCAATTCTCTATTATTTTTTTGTTTGTTCTTTTTTCTTCAATTCCTCACTTGTGGCTATAGAGAGGCAGGCCTTCTTGGGAGCACCATAGATGGATGAAAATAAAACATTTCTACCCTTAATTCTAAACATTCTTAGGAGCCAGAAATACCAGTTCCTATCTGGGGCCACTTACTCATAATACAGCCTTGTGTGCAGTAATAATCACCTGAAGTTATTCCTAGTCTGGCTCAGGTAACAGCACGACAAGAAGGCAGAGGTGATGTTTGCAGGAATCCTAAGGCCCCTGTGAACTGTAATTGTATTCTTGTTGAGGTTTTGTTTGTTTGTGTATCTGGGGCACCTGTGAGGCTACACTAAATGTTTCAGAGTAGTTGCGTATCAGAAACCAGGGGAGGGACTGTGGCTTCCCAAGGTATCAAACTTACAGGCAAGGAGATCTGAGGTGTGGAGGAAAGACCTGGGAATCAAGGACAGACCTAGTGAGCCAGTCTCTCCCAGTGCTGGCCAAGCAGCCTCAGCTTGATTCCTGGCTGTGTGGCGTGAGGGGAGAGCTAGTGTCCTAGAAGGATGTTCCTACAGAGCAAGCAGGTTACACCCCTTTCCTTGGGACTGTGACCCCATTTTGTCTTCAGTCAGCGACACGATGTTTATTGGCCTCCTTAGGGCTCTAACTTCATAAAAGTTTGGCCTCAGGGTCTCAGTGATTGCTGTGTGACTAGAGGGGGCTGAGTTATGAAATCTACTGACGGGCACCATCCTTCTGGTGCCTGCGGTGCGGGTTGGCAGCACAGGTGGCTGGAGGATTACTTAATTTGGGAGAGAAGGGTGTCGTGTCTCAGGATCCATTACTTTTGATGAGAAGACTGCTGATGCGAGGGCAAGCTGCCTGAAACTAAGTACTCACTTGGAGGCCTGCCCAGATGCAGCCAAGATGCTGAGGGAACAGGGCAAAGAGCAACGTCTGGGCGGCGGAAGGCCCACTCAGTTTTAATGAGCGTCATGTGGGGTTTGGGTGCCATGCTTTTCAGCGACTGGAGAGTAGCCAAGGAGAGAACAAAAACAGCAAACGGCACGGAGAAGAGGCCTATTGGGAAGGCTGAAAGGTATTCACCTTTGGACAGAAGAGACGAAGTCAATTAAACATGCTTACTTTCTTCAAACACACAAGACTTCCACAAGACGGTGTTGAATTGTTGTGACAACCAAATAAGAGAAAGCAGTATACATAGAGGCAAATGGATTTTGTCCCTCTTTCATTCACACTGCAACAGGGCGCTGAATAATAGCTGACCAGTGACAATGTTTGTGTGCTGAATGGGGCCCTTGGAGCATTTTGAAAGTAAGAAAAGGAAAGAGGACCCCCTTATCCCTGCTTTAGGTGTATGAGTGACCTCTGACCTCTGTGACCTCTGACTCCTGGGCACACCCTCCAAATTCCTTATGTTTGATGCTGTGTTGTGGTTCTGGCTTACTGAATATCAAGAGTAAAATGGATCTTTTGCATGACAATAGTGTTCCACCCTAGTGAAAAGATTGGTGGATTTTACAATTCGATAATAAAACTCTCCGCAGAGAGAATGCCCTCCCAGAGGTGAAAGATTAATTTTATCTTTTGTTTTCTCAGCTGCTTCTCTTCCCTTGCATCTTGCCTATTCTTTTCTCCTACTGGTTCAACAGACTTAAAGAGGTTTTCAAGAAAGCACCAAAAACATGAGGACTTTGATTCCATGGCTAGAAACAATGGTCCCAGCCGACAGCAAGCCCACAGCAGTCTGCCAACAGAGGCTTCAGCATCTGTGCACCCCCGCGAACCCCAGGATCAAGCTGGAGGACTCATGGCATGGTGGCACCTCCAGCCCCATTCCCTGGCCTTCAGAGGAGAGCCCATCTCCTCGTGGCCAGGCAGCTTAGCTCTGACCCTAAGATTCCTGGGGAGGTGTCAGAGTTGTGTCTGATTGGTCTGGAATATAACTCAGAGCTGGGCAAGTCCCCTTCCCCAACCTGCTGTCTTCACACATTTCAGGGTTAGCTTGGTCTGAAATAGACTGAAAAGAGAAGGAAGAAATGATTTGGACACTAAATCTCCTTTCAACCCCAACAGTCCGCTTCGTGGTCTTGGTGGCTTTCACTTCTGGGGAAGCAGTGGGGAAGGGACTTGGGGATGGCAGGAAATAACCATTCTGGTCAAATTGGATTAAAAATGCTCTAGAAAACTATAGCGACAAATCAGGACAAACATCATACCAAGATCTTGAATCACAGGATGTTTACGTACTAAAATGCCCATGATAGACAAATACTAAATACCACAAAGTACCTGAGACAAAAAAAAAAGGAGGGAAGAAAGGAAAGAGGGAGAAGAATAAAAAGGAGCCTGGAGTCCCAGCAACCGGCGATCCCAGGGTCACAGGCAGAGTGTCTTGGTGGCGGGTGGCTGTAAGTGAATGTCCGGTGGCCTCTGGCTTCACATCTCCGCTTCTGCGGAGCAGACCTCCGCGGCAGTGATGGCGATCCCGATGGCGAGGCTACCATTGTCGGAGAAGAGCTGGGCCAACGAGGTGTTGAGGACGAGGCAGTCCCCATCAGTGATCACTGAGTCCACGCATTCGAGAACAGAGCGAGGGGTGGCCTCCCACTTGAGACGCCGGTGGTTTCTGTTGAGCTCCAGGCGGTAGGTGAAGCAGTCGGCCTGGGTGGGGGTCCCAATCAGCATCATGGTGGCAAAGAACTGGGGGTGCCCTTTGTGCCTTTCCTGTTTCCTGAGCACCAGCAGGAAGTGGTGGCCGAGGCAGGAGTGCATGATGATCCAGTCGGCGGGGGCGGGGAGGTGCATGTCCGTGGCCAGGAAGACTATCTCGGCTCCCTGAAGGATGTCAACCCTATGCATCTGCCGCAGGTGGGGCACCACCACCTCCAGGTGGCCTTCCCACTGGCAGGAGAACAAGGGGCACATGCAGGGTGTCACCTGCGCGGCGTGCAGCCCCGCCTCCTGGTGGTGGAGGTGGTGGGGGTGGGCGTGGTGGCAGGCGTGGTGGTGGGGGCGGTGGTGGCGGTGGTGGTGGGGGAAGCTGCCTTGCTCTGGTGTGCTCTGAGTGATGGTGCGTCGGCTGGACACATACTGTGGGAGAGAGAGGACAGTGTTAGTGGCTGAGATCAGTCTCTCAGCCTGACTGAGACTACCCAGGTGTGCCAAGAGTTAATATAGGGCTCCCCGTGCATGTGGAGAAAGCCTTATTTCTTAAAAAACAATGGGGGGGGGCCACCTGGGTGGCTCAGTTGGTTAGGCACCTGACTCTTGATTTCGGCTCATGATCTCATGGTTTATGAGTTTGAGCCCCACATCGGGCTCACTGTGCAGAGCCCGCTTGGGATTCCCTCTTTCCCTCTCTGCATGCCTTCGCTGCTCCCATGAGCACATCATGTGTGCTCTCTCTCAAAACAAATAAACGTTAAAACAAAAACAACAACAACAAGGATATGAGGGGAAGCTGCCAGACTGTTTTCCAAAGTGGCAGCACCGTTTTATATTCTCATCAGCCGTGTAAGAGGATTCTAGTTTCTCCACGTCCTTGCCAACACTTGTTATTATCCGAGTTGACAGATGCTTTAATGAGACATAATTAAATTGTTTCAAAGGTCTTGCCAGATTTAGATTCTGAGACTGTTAAGTCTTCTCCATGTCACGTCATTTTGGTATAGAATCTAAATTTTCCCAATTAAACATAGAAGCTCCCACAAAAAATTTCTTTCACAAAAAGAGATTTTCCAAATCTAATAGGATATTAAAATTAAAAACTAAAAAATTGAGGTAGGTGCCTTGGGTGGTTGAGATTCTGAAAATTCAGTCCTAAGAGACAACATTTATGTCTTTCTGATTCTTTAATAAGATACTGAAACAAATAGGCAATTTCCCCTTCAACATGCATTATTATGATCATTAGTCATAAAGACAAAACCTGGGTTTTTTTTTTTTTTGCTTTTTTAATACTGCTAATATTTTTGTGCAGGCATCAGAAGTCAATAGAATTCCTCCCCTCCCTTATATTATTATTTTTATTTGTTTATTTTGAGAGAGAGAGAGAGAGAGAGGGAGAGAGAGAGACTCCCAAGCAGGCTCTGCACTGTCAGCGCAGAGCCCGCCATCGGGCTCAAACTCACAAACTGTGAGATCATGACCCGAGCTGAGACCAAGAGCCGGCTGCTTAACCCACTGAGCCGCCCAGGCGCCCCCATTTCTAGTCCTTTTAGAACATTTCAGGAAGTGCCTATCTGTCCTTCCAATGCCGCCAGGGGTCGTGCCATCTTGGGTGCCCTTCCCCTGGGTCCTAGGTGAGATGCAGAACCGGTAATGTGAAATTGAGCCACCGTTCCCAGGGAGGGAGCTTCACCTGCTCCCGGGACTCCCCCTCCCCCCACCCCCCCAGCAGGCACACTTCTGCCCAGTTCCAGGCTCACTGCTCCAGAGCAGCTCCCCAGGGGCTCAGCGCGAGGAAGCCACCCCCCTGAGACTCTCCCGAGCCTTCGCTCCCCATGGCAGGGTGTCCACAAAGTCCCCCAGAGCCCCAGGAGCTGGGAGGGCACCTTCCGATCAGGTATCAGTAAACACTTATTGACTGTCTTCTCTGGCGGGACCACGAGGGTGCTAGAGGGGACGAACGGCGTTTCCGGCTGCGGGTGGCACAGACCTTGGCGTGCGCCTCGTTAACTGTTACTTTCGCAAGGGTCCTCCCTGTGACATGAGGACTACGGGTCATCTCTTTCAGCGGAAGAAACAGGCTTCTGTTGTGACGTGCCCGAGGTCACAAAGCTTGTATGTGAAAGAGGGGGATCTGTTTTGACACCTCCCGACTCAGAACAGGTCGGCCCTGTTCACCCCCTCCCCCCTCGCTCCCTGGAGCTCTCGTCGCCTCCAGCTCCCCCTCCTCCGCTCCTGGAACTCCAGCTCGGTTTCCTTGAATCAGCCTGCGGGCCGGGGCTGTGCCGTGAAGCGGCACCTCGCAGCGCGCTCCACGGATGAGGCCATCACGGGCCGCCCTGACCCTGGCGGACCTCAGGCACGGTGTCCCTTGTGCCCCAGCTCTCCAAGCCCTAACAGGACTGCAGGTGCCTTTCGCCCCTTGCCGCCCCCTCTCATTTCCTTTCGCCCCCAACGTGTAGAGGGAGAGGGAGAGGGTGAGGGTGAAGGTCTGCCTTTCGCTGGCACCGCTGTGGCTGCCGGAGTTCCCATCTCCGTGGGTTCAGAGGCTGGCTAACGGTGGAGGCCTGGCTGGCTTCCCTTTCTTTAGGGTATACCGCGCCCCCCTCCCCTGCGTACACGCCCCCACGCGGTGTGCTGGTCACCCTGTGGCCCCGCGTCACACCAGATCTGCTCTGGAGCTGTTAGCTCCAGCCTAGTTTCTGCGCCCTGCCCCGGGGCCACAGCCGACTGGGGCGTGAGCTACAGGGGCCTTCCCGTAGTTGCTGGGTGGAAGCGAAAGGGCAGCTTGCCATTGCCCATCCTGCACACCTACCAGACCCGTGAGGGAGGCTGTGTTCCAGAATCCTGCTAGTGATGAGTCTGACTTCCCCTTTAGGGTTAAATATAGGAGGGGGACTGACTAGTATATAACCTCTACTAAGAATTAGGCACTGTGGAAAGTTGGTATTTTTTTTTTTACATAATGACTTCATTTAATTTTTCACGGAAAAGATAAATTCCTCTTTAAAAAAAAGTTAAAAAATTAAATCTGGCTGAGTTCCTACCTGCCTGCTGGTGGCATGTT
>NW_027532407.1:2573399-2614370 GCF_008692635.1 Crocuta crocuta
CAAAAGCTCGGGGCTCACACACTGTCAGCGACGTGCCAGGGTCCCCCCAGGTCTTTCCAGCAGGCTCAGGCCTGGCAGCGGGTCGGCCTTGTCTGCGGAGCTCAAGAGGACCTGGTCTTGGCCTCTCATGGAAAGCCCCGAATGCTGTCCCCTCTCCCAGCCCCTGAGAAGCTCCTCTCTCTCACCTTGTCTTCACAACAATCACTAGAGAAACATATTGCGTTTGTCTTGCAGACGAAGAAACCTAGAGAGGTGGAGTTACTCGCCCAGGGTGATGTGGCTCCTAAGGGGTGCAGCTGGGAACAGAGCCCAGATCAGTCAAAGGTGACAGAGATCATAGACTGTGACGATCACAGGCTGGATGTCTGCAGTCTCTGGTCTCTTTCACTGTTGACTTGTCCAGCAGCCCTAAGTCCGTTTCCCGATCAACAAAATATTTCTCTCTAAGGGTTGTTTGGGGATCAAAGGAAATAATGCTTGTGAGACAGCTTTAATAACTACGGCAAGTATTACATCAAGATGGCATTTCCCTTCAGATGTGGATCTGGGTGATTACTTCTGGTGGCCTTCTGCTTCAGCCCATGCCTGCCTGTGTTTGTCCTGGTCAGATGACCTTTGCACTTGGGCAGTGACCTGGACTGAGCACAGGCCAACGTAAGGGCCTGGAAACCCCAATATCATACTTGGCCTGGGGCCTCCTGGCCCAATGTGGACCCAGGACGACAGAACATCCTGAAATCCCGTCTCAGAAATGGGCATCTGGGCTGGTTATTCTCCACATGCCCTTCTCCAGATCTACTCTCCATTTTCTACATCCTGTCTGTGCAGCTGATATCAGAGATATGAAATCAGAGTAGGGAGGGAGTGGGAAGGAAATACCTTGGCTTTCCTTTCTTCCCTTCCTCCCAGCTCCTGCCAGTGCCTCCCATTGGCTAAACCCAATCAGAGGAGGAGAGCCCAGAGATGCACTCAACAAGGGCCAGTTCTCTTTGAAAGTAGTGCTGCGGGAGACGCTGAGACGCACAGGTGAAGAGGGAGCATTCACTGTATGCAGAAACCTCCATTCCCTCCTCTGTGCTATTTGCTGATCTGACCAGGGTGGGCCTCTGAGGCTGAAATTTGACTAGGCTGATGGAAGGGGTTAGGAGGGGAGATAAATACATGCCCATAATTCATTTAGCCATTTGACAAAAATATATGCAGTTCCTCATATGTGCAAGGGGCTGAGAATCCCCAACAGGGTAAGCCCCCTGTTCCTGCCTCAGTAGCTCACTAGGAGTGTGGATAATATAGAAGGCAAAACTGCAGGATGCAGTGGGGGCTCTGAGTACAAAGTAGGGGAGGAAGCTGTTCTGGTCAATGCGAAGTGACATTTACACCGAGCAAGGCATGAAGACTGAATGCTCTAACAACATAGGTCAAAGGTTTGCTGATGGGGCAAATAGCAGAAACGACAAGTCCATGTGGTTGGTGGATGGAGGTCCTGGTAGAGACGGAGAAGAGGCAGCCCTGGTGCTGGAGAACAGCCAGAGGCAGCAAGATGTCACCAGTGCTCAGGGGAGGTCATTAAGGGGCCCGAAAGACACAGCTTCGTGCGTTAGAGCACTCCTGTGTGCTCAGGAGGGGGCCGGTGGCAAGTCCCCACACTTGTCCTACCGGAAGACCTTAGCAATGGCCATTCCACCCAGAGTCTCTGTGGCTTCCTTTGGCCTCATCATGCACCAGCCTTTTCATTTTTTAATTGCTGCTGGGTGACAAAGCCCTGGGCATAATCTAAAGCCACTGAAGTGAATGACTATGCAAATAGAGCAGGACACTATCAACTCAGGGAGCCCGGGCCCCAAGAAGGCTCTAAGAATAAACCCAGCCTAATTCTTCACTTCTTCCTGCTCCATTTTCTGATGCAAAATACGTTTCATTTAAACGATGGGTGAGTGAGGTCACAGGGCTTCTGGCAGGGAGAAAGGATTCTTTTAATTGGCAAAATGCTAATCGTTTTGGAAAATGAATTCTAATCTTTCCATCTAATATAGTGGATGTGTGAGTAATTACTTTCCTTCCCTAAACTGTTAATGCAACATTAGTGATTACGCTAATTAAAACTAATGAACTCTTACAGGCTGATAAACTCCTCAGTCAGCCAGCGAATGCCTTCCTCCCATTGGCTGTATTTAACTTCCCATTTGGAAGAGAGATCTTGAATTAACCTTTAGAATAATGTGCAGAATTGGGTTTAGAAGTGTTGGGCTTTATGGACTGGGTATAATTCTTTCCCCAAGCATTAGTGAGACCATTTCCACTGAGGGTGTAATTGAATTTAAAAAACGCCTTCCTTAATTTGATAAGCCACACTCCTATGGTTGGTAATGGCTCTCTCTCCAAACCCTGGCCTCCAAAGAGGAAAACTGCCCCTGGAAAATCTCATGACCCCCTCTGCTCTCTGTGGCCAGCAAGCCCTGCTGTTGTATATCAGCTGAGGGAGGGTTTGCACCCAATTTCAAATGACAGGCATTTGAGTTTGCTCATGCACACTTTCATTTGTGAGAGTGACTTAAGGGAACAGGGTGGAAAGGCACCACGCTCATTGGTGTGTTTCACATCCAGGACGGAAAGGCAGGTGGGGGAGGGACTAAAATTTCAGGGTAGGTATCAGAGTGTTGGGATAAGGTCAAGGCCTGCACCAAGTTTGTAATCAGGTCTGCTAAGAAGAGGGAATAATTGTTAACTACCCCTAGGCCCCACTCTGTAGTGCTTAAAAATTCTCACTGTTTCTGGGAGGGACAGTCAAGGCTGAAGGCTGAGTGTTGCCTATTCTATTTTCCTGAAGAGCCCTGGCTCTTCACCTCTTTTCATCAAAACCTAGCATGACTGTAGACATGCACACAAAATCCAGGAGGACTCTGGAATGCCTTCCAAACAGTTAAAAAAATAAGTTAAGCTGAGAGCAGAAAATAACAGTGGGCTTTTATCACCTGGGATAGAACATCTTCATTAGAAAATGTGTCCCATGCTCCATTTTCCCCCAGTCTTAGTTATACTTGGTACGCAGATGAATGATATCTTCCTGTGGACAGCATGATAATGTCTGTAATTTTCTTTAAAATATTTTAGTGGAGGGAAGGTGATATAAATGTATACCTTTTTAACCAATACTTGTAGGGGCTATCAGTTCCCTAGTCAGGAACTCACACTTTGAGGTGATCATCCAACATTTTATCAGGAAGGCCACTCTCCAGAGAGAACAACTTCAATTGCCTCAATTAGTATCCATACTGCTGATCTACACCAGATGCTACTAATTAACATTTCGCAGAGGTTTTCATTGGTGAAATTAGTAGTTAGTTCATCAGAATAATGAAGGCTAGAAATGGACTTGCCTGGATGAAATTTGTGGTTTTCAAGCCATGAAGATTGGTTTAAATACTTCAGAGAGATTCTTCACTTCAGGGATGGGCCCAGGAGCTATTCCCTAAATATTCCTGTATCTGACCACTGAGTCAAGGACTGTCTCTAAGAGTATCTGATTCTTGCCTCTGTTATATCACTGTATACACAGGTTCTTTACTGATGATCAAAATTATGTAAATTGAGCAAAGAGATATTGGTTAGCAGACACACAGAAGGCTTGGGTCTTGGGATAGGTATGCCATTAACTAATTAGAAAAGTGGAAAATGAAAATGAAAGTTTTGGTGAACAAAAATTTTTAAGAACCAAAGTCCATGGGCAAAGAGCAATGAGAGGGGTCCATACAGGTGTCTATACACACACCAGTCCTATGATTTCAAAAGCCTCTTGACCAACCTGGTTGTCGTATACATACAGTACAGTCTCACTCTGTGGGGAGTGGGGAAGGAATATATGGGTGACATTTTGAAAACAAAACATATGACCCAGACCGTGAGCTCCTAGGGCCCTTCTTTAGTTCCTAGGTTCTGGCCCTTGGCTGCCCAGGGTTGGTTGACTTATATATAGTTTCCTGCTTTTTGAGAGCCTTCAGGGTGGGGACTTATTGTTCATGTGTCCTCACTGCTCACATGGTGCCTGGCTTGATACATAGTTGTAACACCCATTGCGGCATTCATGACAGCTTCACATATGAGGATCATGTCTGTTCTTGTCCTTTATATCAGTTACGTGTCTCAGCCACAGGTCCAGCTCATGTTGTCTGTTTGAGAGCAATGAGCCTCTGTGAGATGGATGCTGCCTCTCTCTCTGCCCTGTGGAGTCAAGCAGCGATTAAGACCTGTCCAGCTCACACTGAAGATCACTAGCTCATGGTCTTCTCTCCTCAATTAGGGTGGAAGTCATTGAGGGCAGGGGCCGTATTTAGTTTGCTCAGTGCCTAGCCCAGTGATGGGTGAATCCAGCACTTGGAAGTATCTGGCATCTAAGTAAACTCTCCATCAATTTTTGTTGCTTGAGGAAATGAATCATGAATGATTTATAAATGGAACCCTGTTCTGGACCATATTCATGGAAAGGCTGTTTTCAGGTGGAGACTCTGACGTGTACCTTTTATTGCCAGCTGTTTCATTCTCAGGATTATGTAGGGGTGTGTATGTCCATGTGCATCCACAGCTGTGGGCATATCAGGAAGGTCTCCTGAAAGCTCCTTTGCCAGAACCCAGCAGTGATGAGACGCAGAGTGTGTGCTGGGCTCTGACCAGGAGGAGGGCCCTGAAATGTGCTCAGCTGCCATTATAGGATATAAAATAAAAGCTTTGAAGAACCAACTTTTCATGTCAGAGGGGGACTTTATTTGCTCTTACTTTTTTACAGAGATTATTCTAAGCCTCAGACATTCCTTTTATTAATAGGAGATTGCTTTTTACAAGTTGTTTGGGAAGGACAGTCTGCTCGATCAACCCAGGAAATCTGTCCACTTGCTAGACTGATCTAGACCCACTTTCCCCTCCCATACCTCGGCAACGCCACTGACCTAACAAAAGGCTGAATGCACCCATAACCCCTCCAGTTATACCCCTCTTCTTGAGATGAGGCATTGATGGGTTGTGCCTGCCCAGAGCCCTTGAACTGGCCCTTGGAGACCACACTCCAGATATCGGAGATTCTGTGTTCCCTACCCAGTGGCTCTAAGTCAATGTCCTGTAGCTATTCTATTTCTGGGACCCAACATCCAGAAGGTGGACTGTTAGACATGAGATATGGCCCATGGGTGACTCTTTAGGGAGGATCTGCACAGAGCTTGGATGTGTGGCCTCTAGGGGTTCATTTCCCTTTGCTTGAGACCTATCACAGTGGCAGACTAAGCCTCACTAGGAAGAAAGCAAGACGGGCCATTGGCTGGGGGGTTGTGGCCATGCAGATCACTCTGAAGGGGGCATTGTTTTTTTTTTTTGTTTTTTTTTTTTGCACTTATTCTGGTTTATTTTTTTATTTATTTATTTTACAAATAGTTTATTGTCAAGTTGGTTTCCATACAACACCCAGTGCTCAACCCCACAAGTGCCCCCCTCCATGCCCATCACTCCCCTCCCCCCTCCCCCATCAGTCCTCAGTTTGTTCTCAGCATTCAAGAGTCTCCCATGGTTTGCCTCCCTCCCTCTCCCCCACCATTTCCCCCCTTCTTCTCCCACACGGTCCTCCGCTAATTTCCTCCCAGTCCTCTTATACGTGCAAACATATGATATTTGTCTGAAGGGGGCATTGTTAAAGGGGGAGGGTAGAACATATTTTAAGAGTCTCTTACCTAGATTTGTACTTGTAAGTGTGTGGACCTCCATTTGCACTTTGGCCTTGAGCCCTGCAAATGTTAGGGGCAGGCCTGCAGTCACACCACGTGTTGGAAGAGTGCTGCTCTATCTTCATTTACTCGCTGACTCTGCCTTTCATCTGCAAGATTTTGAGCCTGCTAATGAGTATTATAAATCTTGCAGATGAAAGACTTTTTCTTAAAAGTAACTTTTTGTGTAGTCACATTTTCATATCTGCATTGGGCAAGTGAAACCCGGTGCCTGGGTGAGCAGTTTAAAGGTTAAAAATAAATTAATCGAAGCCCCATGAATAGGAGCATCTCCTTAGGAGGAAGGAAGGAGTGACTCGAGGGAGGGGTGCCCAGCCTGCTGGGGGCACCACTTCAACCAGTCTGCACAAGCTCAGGCAGGGCAACAACGCTGCTCACAGCATGGATGGGTATGGTGGGAGCCAGTGCCAGAACCTTGCTGAAAATGGCTACATACACACATGCAAACTTCAGTAGCTGTGAGGGGGCAGAGATGTGTCCTGGGTGTCCTGAGCCCTTCCGATGGCCAGGCTGCTCCAAGGCCATATGCCAGTCACATTCGTCTGTTTTGTTTTTAAGACATCATGGCCAGAAACTGCACAAATTCAGCCTTCTCTGCCAGGGCTCTGTACCTTCCTCATCCCTTTCCCTATGGTACCCTTTGGCCTGGCTAAGTTGTATTCTTCCTTAATGTGTCCCATGCTCTGAATAGGTTGGGCTGTTGGTTGCATGCTTCCTTTATAATACACAACAGGCTTATTCAAGGTCCAGGTTTCCTGCTAGACCATGATGTGAGCTCCAGGTGGGGGAGCATTACATCTGTTTTAACCCTGCTGTATCCCCAGTGACAATAGTGCTTGGAATGTGGTAGGTCCCCAAGAAATATTTTTGGAGAAGATGAATGAATGACCCCTCCCTATTGACCTGTTATTCTAAGACAGTCTAACTACTTTTGACCATCTGGCTGCTACTACCCTAGGGCAAGTCACTCTCATCACCTCTCTGGGTTCCTGTGGGAGTGTCCTGACTAGTTGTAGTGAGTTGAAAGGTAGATCTGAAAAAATATGTCTACCTCCTAACTTTTGAAACCTAGGAATGTGACTTTATCTGAGAAAAAGGGTCTTTGCAGATGTAAATAAGTTAAGGATCTTGAGATGAAATCATCCTGGATTAACTAGACAGGCCCTCAATCTAATGACAAGTATCCTTAGAAGAGATGGAAGAGAAGACATAGGCAGAAGAGAAAGCCACAGAGGAGAAAACCATGTAAAGATCAAGGAAGAATTTGGAAGATGCGGCCACCAGCCACGGAATGTGTGGAGCCAGCAAAACCAGAAGAAGCAATGAAGCTCCTCTCCTAGAGCCTTCAGAGGGGATGTGGCCCTTCAGAGGGGAAATGACCAGATCATTTCACACAAAAGACCAAAACACCTTCATTTCAGAAATTTGGCCTCCAGAACTGTGTGAGAATAAATTTCTGTTATTTTGAGTCAGTGGTAATTGTACGGTAGCCCTGGGAAGCGAATACATGAGTCTCCCTGTGTCCATTCTTGCCTCATACAGACTGTAATTTTTCTCACTAAGTATTTTAATGGGTTTCCATCACACTCTGAATAAAGCCAGAGATCCCTATCCTGGCTGTCAACAGCTGACACGCTTTGACTCCCAGCTACCTCTCTGGCCTCGCCCTTCCCTCATCCATATCCTCCCTGCTCCCTTTGCTGTAAACAAGTTACCACTTTCTGTGCTTTAAACATGATGTCTACACCTGCCATAGGGTCTGTGCATTATCTCTTTGCTTAAACTCTATCGGATACCCATGTTGGGTCTCTTTCCCACTTCATTTGTAGCTCTGCCCTGCAAATACCTTCACTCTGAGGTTGCCTTCACTTACCTTCACTTAGAAAAAACCCCTCCTCAATTCTAATACCCTGATTTATTTTACTCCATGGAGTGTATCAGCACTATAGACTATGATGTACATATGGTAAGGTCATAATATCTACGCATGTGCACTGCACTGTCTTCTCTGCTGCCATGTAAGTTTCTTGGGACTGGGAGCTGGGCCAACCTGTATAACTACTTTATCTCTAGAACATTATCTAGTACCTAAAAGAGAACAGTGTTTTGTTTTGTTTTGTTTTGTTTTCCCAAATGAGAATAATTTCCTCTTGGTGTTAAGCTCTTCCATCTCAGAGGACCTGAGTACAGTGTACTCAGGTCATTAGAATGTTGATGTAACTGTCCCCATTCCTGTCACCTTACCCCGGTCTCCCTATCAGAGTTTTGGGCAGCTGTGACTTGCTGGATTTCTCCTGGCCTGTGACTGCTGAAACCATGGAACTTCTTGTGTCTGTAAGGAACTAGGGAGGCAACAGAGAGAAGCGTTTGTTCATATGTGTGCATGTGTGTGTGTGTGCGTGTGTGTGTCCCTGATCCCTGCATCAGTAGTATCTTTGAACTATTGATTTGCAGATTCAGAGTAAGACGTAGCAGCAGCATTCCTGAGCTCACTTTAACTTTCCAAGTTGGCCCATGATTAGGGTCAGGCCTAGCTTACTGTGTATAACAATAGGCCTGTCTTCTAGGACTTTCTGGCCCGTCAATCCTGGCTCCCAGTCTCCAGATTTCCCACCACTGGTGAATGCATGCCTGCACACCGTACTCCTCAAAGGCTTTTAGGCCCATCTTGGCGAGGCTGTGAGGGAAGCAGAGGTTCTCTGTGTGTGCCTGGGACCCCCAATTGGAATTCTGGTTGGAAAGACTTGCCTCTTTCCTGGACGATTAAGACTGGGAACTGCTTCACTGTCAGAGAACACTGTCTACACACAGGCATGGATGTGGCCTATAGCCCTTCCGGGATGATTATCAACTCGCATTCATATGCTAATACCAGAAATGCACAAATCTAGAGCAGAGGACCAGGTCATTTCACACAAAAGACCATCTTTCGACAGCAGGCTAAATTACCCAATAATGATGGTTAGCAAATTAGGCCTCCCTACATAAGCTTGTCCTTAAAATAGGAAGCGTGTCACATGATCAAGAGTAGATGGAAAGATGGTGCTACAGAGTAGAAAGAAAACATATTTGAAGTCTGACAAACTTGGAAATGAATCCTCGCTTTGCTATTAAAAACTGTGAGACTGTGGACTCATTAATTAACCTCCCCGTACTTCAGTTTCTTTAGAAGAAGGGGATTATAATGTCAGAGGGTTGAAGTGAGGACTGAATGAGATACAAAGTACATTGTATAGTATCTGGCCCCGAGTAAGAAGATACTGTTACCTAAATTATCATTGTGTTCACTACTATTATCTTTATTGTCGACTGGCTAGTTGATGGAGATGTGAGCTAAGGAAATCCATCCTGCATAATTTCTAGGCTCAAGCTGAGTTAGATGAAATCGTAAAAATCCAAATCTCCCTTAGAGCTCCCTGACAATTCTCACCCAAGACCAATGTTTTCTCCAGCAAAAGCCTTTTACTATTTCCATCTCATCACTGGCCAACGGATGCTGGTTGCAACGCAGAGAGTATGTAAAGAGTCTAGCTTAGTGCTTGCAGTGTAGGTGGTCCTCAGTTAATGATTACTGTCACCTTCATCATCATCGTCACCGACTAGCATTTTGGTCAGTGCAAGGCTGCTACAAAGTTTAGGCAATCCTATGAGCAGGTCTGGCCCTTGGCCCTCCCACCTGCCCATCCCTCTTTGCTCCACTGAGGGTCTCTCTTTGAGGCCCATCACCGTGCTGGTATCGCCTGAACAGCACTGCATAGGTTGTGCTTCCCTTGAGAACAGCTCTCCCTGCTCCGGAGCCATCTCATACTTTCTACATCTTTAAAGCATGTTGCTTGAGGGAAGTTTGCCCTGTGTGTCTTTCTGCTTCCCCAGAGCCTCCGATCCACACTGCCCATGGCAGTGATATTCATGATGATTTGCACCATCATTATAACCCCTAAGCAGCCCTGCTGTGTGGAAGAGTCCCTGAAAACACAAAGGTATGGCCATACCAGGATGGCTTAAATGAAACAGATCAACAGTACCAAGTGCTGGCAAGGATGTGAAGCAACTCATACACTCTTGATGGGAGTGTAAATTGATACAATCACTTTGGGAATTTTTTTTTTTTTTTTTTTTTTTTGTGGCAGTATCTGTTGAAGCTAAATATATGCCAGCCCCTTCGACTCAGCAATCCCACACCTGGGCATACACTTGTGGGGAAACAATTCTTCATTGATCTCTTCCATTTTTGCACATCTTGCAAGCATGGCACTGAATGTCCTTTATTCCAGACTCTGTTTTCAAAGATGTTTTTATAGTGAACAACCTTGAAATATAGATTTAGTGATTCTTTGGAGCAAAGTACGAGTTAGCTTATAGCCTTGGGACACAGATACCATATCTTCTTTCAGGATTGAGGGCAGGCACGCTTACTGTACATGTTAAGAGATTTGGGTTCCCTAAGCTTTTGTAATAATGCAACATACTGTGTGTGTACAGACATCATCTGGCCCTGTCTGCATAACCCTGTGGGAATTGAGTTTTAAGGAACTGGTGCAAAAATGCGAATGTCCTGGCTGCTGCTGTCGCTGTGGCTAAGAAGCTGCCCTTCATCTCTGACCCAGGAGTCTCATGTCTTCCACTGGCATTTATGAAACTGGGGAAGCCTACTTTGTGAGCCTATAAGTAGAGTAAAATGTCAGACCCTTTATGGTTAATATTCAATACCTGACAGAAATGAGCATTCTAAAAAACATACACATGAATATTTATAGAAGGATTAATCCATAGTAGCCCCAAATCTACTAAGCGCCTAAATGCCCTTTAAATGGCTACATTATGGTAAATTCATACAATGGAATGCTACACAGCTGTAACAAGAGCATGAATTCCTGCTGCACACAGCAACAGGGATAAACTTCAAAAATAAGTTGAATAAAGTCGCAGAAGAGTTCATGATTAATAACTCTATTTGTATCAAGTTCAAAAACATGCAAAACTATGGTGACAGAGGCTTGAATGGTGGTTATCTTTGTATGGGGGCATATTGACTGGGAACGGATGTGTGGGACACTTTCTTGGGCTGGATATATTTTAACTCTTGATCTAGGTGGTGGTTCTATGGAGACACACATACCCGTATAAATCCATCAATATATTGCTAAAGGTTTGTGCACTTCACTGCATACTATACGTGAACAAACGAACAAAAGAAAGAAGGGAGTGGCATATGTGGCAATTGTCTCCAGGTCACTGTTAAATGGGCACATCATACAAAACCTAGGGAAGAACTCTAGAAGGTATTTTCTTTCATTTTTCCAGGTGCTCACTTGACGCATGGATTGATCTGGTTGCCTGTGATGCTAATACCGAGGGGACTGGAGGTTGGGGATGGGAGTCACAGCAGGGACAGGCCCTGGACTTAGCAGATGGGCTTGTGGCTAACACTCCCAGGGCGATGCAGGGCCCGAAACCCAGGAGGAAAGGTGGTTGAAGGTATTCACAGTCATGCCTGGGGCGGTGCAGGCCCAGCCCTTTGGTTGTAGGGGCAGAAGGCTTCTCTCTGAGACTAGATTAAGGGCTGAGAACTGAAACTAGTACCGCAGCATGTCAGTGGGGTAGCCGAGGCTAACTGCTGGGAATACAGACTCCCTCCCTCTCTGCCGTGTGGCTCTCCTCACCCCAGGAGGACCAGCACCGCCACTGTGGAAAGCGGCTGACAGCTCTGAGTAAATCCCTGTAAGCGAGGTGGGGCAGGTGTTTTATTGACTCTAAAGCTTTCCCAGTAGCTGGGTACATATTTAATAAAAATCTTAGGCTTCGGGGGAAGACATGGGAGGGCAGAAGGGAAAATAGCTGCCCCCTGGGCTTGGGAGGTTAGCAGTCTGGCCAGTCCCTAATAACTCATTCATCCAATATTCATCTTTGAGTTATTACAGTCACCGTGTGTCTCTAAGGAACAAGTTTATTAGTGTCCACTAAGATAATTAGCCCAATGTACTTCAAGGCAACTGACATTGTTCCCATAAGTGCATTTCTTTCCAGAATTCTCCATGGCTGCCTTTCAACGTCGGGCCTCTTGTGCTCACATTTCCCCCAAATTCCCCTTTGGAGGGTGTTCACTTTCTACCATCATCCCAGGCTCTCCAGCTGTCCCCAGGGGCAGGAGACTGAGGCCCCGTCTGCGGGCTAGGATTCCCGCAGTCTGTACAGCGCCTGCCGCTTGGGTTACTTCTAGGATCACCCCAGGGGCTGGGCTTGCCTTCTATCTGTCTGCTTTTCCCCCTGCCCTAGGGGAATGTTGTAGAAAGGAAGGCACACGCAGAGCTCTGAGTGATCCAAAGCACCTGCTCTTGTGCCCTGCACATGTATAAATCCCAGAACGACTCTCGTAGTTTCACAAACTGCAAAACTCCTTTCACAGCAGGCTAGACTGGTGCACCTCAAACACTGCAGTGTGCACACCAGCCCCCTGGGCATCCTATGCTAGCGCAGACCCTGATTCAGCAGGTCTGGGCTGCGATTCTGAATTCCTAACCAGCCTGCATGTCAAGCTGCTGGGGTACAAACTACACTCGGGGGAGGAGGAGCCAGACCCGCTCTGCCCCGCCCACTTACAGCCTGCAGGCCATGCCTTTTGGGATCAGATAGACATTCTTAATGAGCTCAGACATTCCTCTTAACTCTTGTTCTTTAACAACCTCTAATCCTTGCAGGTTCCAGAGTACCTTCGTAACATAGGCAGTAGGGCTGCCTGATTTCACAAGACACTGTTTAATTTGTCAGTCCTCAGAGTCCCCATGCCCAGGCTTGTGACACAGACTGACTTCACAGGAGGGGAAGGAAGGAAGGAAGCAAAATTTTAAGCACATAATGGGAAAGTGGTTTATCTTTTTTCTTTTGCCTGTATTTAAAGTCATTCTTTCAGAGAGTTTAGCTTTAATTCATAAATTCTTTATTTTTGATGGCTGCCGGAAATTTCCTACTATTTAGTTGAATTGAGTTTTCAGGTTCAGAAGTTAGAAGCCGCTTCCTCCTCTTAGTTTTAAGTAGTAATACACAAACATCACCCTCTTCTTCAACAGCATCCATTGAGTCCCACACTGTTCTGCTGTTACATAGTGAATTCACTCAGTCATTCACTCATTCATCCATTCATTTAACAAATATATATTGAACAGTAACTATGTGCTGTGGGGGTTGCTGAGGAGAAAATGGTGAATAAAGTGAATGTGGTCCCTATTGTCACAAAGCTGATTTTTCTAGTAAGGGCAGCAGGTGCGTTCAGGGGTTAGGAAGGGGTTTGTAGAGAATGATCAGGGCAGCATCCTGCCCAGTTTCTCACAGAGGGTTGAGTGCAAACTGCCCTGTTCTTTTTCACTTTCTCTTCTATTTTTAAAAAATGTTTACTTATTTATTTGGAGAGAGAGCGAGTATGCAAGCAGGGGATGGGCAGAGGGAGAAGAAGAGAAAATCCCACGCAGACCTTTCACTGTCAGCACAGAGCCCAGTGTGGGCTGGATCTCACAACCCTGAGATCATGACCTGAACTGAAATTAAGAGTCGGACACTTAACCGACTGAGCTATCCAGGTGCCCTTCATTTTCTCTTCTCTTAATGTCTAACCCAGTGGGAGGAGAGGGAAGGTAAGAGGGAAAAGAGCAAGGCCTTGGACGGGAGGTAAGGAAGGACCTAGGATCTACTTTAAGAGCCAGGAAAGGGGTTGGTTTCTGTATAAATTACCTATAAACGGAGGGGAGTTTGGGAGGACTTTATCTTCCTCCCCATCCCTTCCCCTATTCCACCACTGCCAAAAGATTCTTCCATGAATCCCATATTGGAGGATATTTCAGAAGGAAGATAAATTGCTAATGGCATGAAAGCCTTCTTCCATAAAACACAGGGTGACAAGTTCTCAATCCTAGCCCTGTTAATGTACCAACCTCATGACAAGGAGCCAAAATGAGTGGAATTTTCCTTAAGTTCTCTGCATTACTAGAACTCGGTATTTGCACAGCACTTGATCTCAGCCAAGCACTTAACAGTAATTCCCTGGCTCACCTTCACAAGTCTTGATGAAGAAGCATCAGGATAAAACTTACATTTCCTCGTGTTGGCTAAGAAAGGGGGCAAGGCAGAGAGTATGTGTGATAGGGACAGGGGAGGGGCACATGGAAAGGAGGCTCATGGAGAATGGAAATGTGGTCTCTGTCCTTCCACTTCTTATAAAACCAAGAGCAACTCTTTTCACCTTTCCAGGCCTTCGTTTTCATAACTGTACGAGAACTGGCCTTCCGTCCTGCAGGATACTGAGGAATGTGTTACAACGTGTTATAAACAGTGAAGTGCGTTTGGAAGGAGGTAATATTATGGATGCAAATCATGGAAGGGCATGGCCCAAATCCACAGCTGTCCTGGCTCCCGCCTGCTGAGGACCTGTGCTGAGTACATCCCACGCATCACGTCATTTAATCATCCTCTGGGGTCGAGGGGGCGGACCCCACCATCACCAGCAGTTTGCAAACGAAGAAATGAGAGCACAGAAAAGGATAAGGGTCTTTCCTAAGACCTTGGGGTTAGCAGTAGTGGAACTAGGGTTTGATCCTGAGGAATCTGGCTTTTGAGCATGGGAACTGAGCCCTTCCCCCACGGCCCCGCCACGGACTTCCCACCCCCTCTCTGTGTGTGCGGCCAAAGCTTAATTATCTGCCTGCGGATTATCTGTAGCTCGTATTTCATTTCATTCTAAGCTGACTTTTCCTGCCATGCACTTCAGCTCATTAGTTAGCAAGGAAGCTCGGGGACTTAGAACTAATCCTAATATTAAGTAAAGAGCAAAGCATAATTAGGAAGATAAATCTTCCAGGGGAAAAAATGTATGTAACAGATTCCAAAGTCAGGCATGGGTGATTTTTCCCATCTTCTAGATGATCTACACCACTGTTCTCTTTTTCTAGCAGATAACTATGGGATGATGATAGATTTTTTTAAACTTTTTTTTTCTGATTAGAAGGGAATGTCTCATCACACAACTTTTAGAAAATTCTGTATAGCATGAAGAAAAGAAAACTTTTTTCAATGCCTTTTAAACACAAACACCTAAGTGCTATGTGTAAATTCCTATAAGCTGCTTTTTCCACTTAATATCATATGGAAAAATAAATGTCAAAAATGTTGATTAACACCATCATTTTTATTGGCTCCATTTGGCCTTAGAGAACTCAAGGAGAACTCATATGGATGTGACATAATTGGTTTCATTCAGATCTGGCTACGAGAGACACGATTGCTGCAAACACCCCATCATTTACTAGTTCATTCATTCAGCAAACCTGCCAGATGTTGGGATGAAAAGAAAACTAAGATTCAGTGCAGATCCTTGAAGAGTTCACTGTCTCGTGTCAGAGACTCTGCATCAATGTTTTTGTCTGGCCCAATTTCATTGTCTTCTGCTGTCCCCTCCTCCCTTGTCTACACAGTCCAAGAAGTAGCTTTGTTGCTGGAAGCGGTCAGGCCTTATTTGCTAACCCTCCCCCACTTCCAGTCCCTTCCCTTTTTTGCCTCTGGGTTTAACAGTAGCATAAAACTAATTTATAGCTCTTGCCAGGAAGAGGACAAATTTTCATCTCAGCCCGTCATGCGAAAAGCACTAGAACAAATGAATAATTGTTGACCTGTGCTACCTATTAGAGATTGTGCTGGGGTCACCTCGTTTGTTGTTTTAACACATGAAATTAAGGGCCCTGGTGAGGGTTTCCACGGGGACTGAATCGGTAATGAGATAGAACATCGTCTTTGTGGGTGACCTCTCCCGGCGCCATGTTCATGGTGGAGAGGCGAATGAAGCCTCACCCCCTGACTATCTCCCTGTCCCCTGAGAAGGGCAGATTCTGCCTGTGTCCACTTTTGATTGTAGGTTCAGAGCCATTTTCTCCCAGGGTCCTTAACAATTAGCATATGCCTGTAGAGCAATTAGAATATGCTGGATTCTGCGTGACGTGTTGAGGGGACATGGCCATTGACATCGCTGTTTTGGCCATCAGGGAGCTTGCCAACACCGGCCATACGTGAAGCTATATGGTTCTGCAGTAGAAGAGTTGATGGAGTGAAGCAGGCTGTGCTCTCTTCAATATCCAATGGCTTGAGTTGTAGGAAAAGGCTTGTGCAGGGGGTGACTCTTGAAATGGGGCCAGAAACCATAGATGAGGACTGGGTGGTGGAAGGATGAGAGGAAAGTGCTCCTGGAGGATGGGGAATAGCTTGAGCATGGACGGGAACTAGTCTTTACCAACTGGTGAGGCCTCAGCAAAGGAACGAGAAATAAGGCTGGGCAGGAACAGTACAGTCTGATTACTGAGAGCTTTGAAAGCAAGACCGAGGTGGGGGGTGAGGGGTGAGTGGGCAGGCGTGGTGGCAGTTTCACAACACTTTCCATCTATTCTGTATCCTGGATATATGACTGTGGTACAAAGGCTCTAATGAGTGCCTTTTAATAGAAGTGTCTAAAAATGATGACAAATAGTCATAATAGTCATGTGTGTGTGCATAGAGCAGATTCACACAGCATGGGCTTAACAGATATTTTAATAACATGTTAAACTAGTCATTCTTATGCCATCTTTCCAGTCAAGAACTATGACCTTGAATCATCACTAGCATTTTTAAAAGTGTTGTCATACCAAATGTTTCAGGTAATCCTGAGTATAGGTAAGGTCACCCAGTCGCCCGGTCAATTACATTTGCTGACTGGTATTCCCTATGTTTCAGGCACTGGTCTAGGCCAGCAGATGAAAACATTAAGGGACAGCAAGGCTGAGTTTTGGTGGAAATTATGCCTGTCCATGCTGACTCTGGAAGATATATGCAGCAGGAAGGGAAAATACTTTTCCTAGAGGTTGGTATATTATGCAGGAGAATCAGCCAGAAAATCAGTACAAAGAGTAAGAAAATTCAATAAAGTGGCAGGGTGACAGGAATCTAGTTTTTTCTAGCCACCAGGGCCTGACCTGATGACGGTGAGGTTTTAAGACTAGATCTTTTGGACCGTGGAGGGTGGTCCTTGGGCAGAAGGAAGAGTGGGGAAAGCTGCTGGATGATCAGGGTGATTCTCAACAGAGGCGATCGTACATTAGCCAGGGGAGCCACTTCTGCTGTGACGAGAAGCCGCAGTTCAGGTCTCGAAATAGGCAGCGGGGCACGTGGTGGGATAATGCAGTGTTCTAAAACAGAGATCGGAGCCTTGGTGAACCTCATGGAAGCTCCCAGTACTTTCCGTTCTGTATTCAGCATGTTGCCATCCCACAGAACAACTGGAGCTATCATTAAAGGACAATGTGAAAATATGAAATGAGAATCCGCTCAGATAGAGAGGAAATGGGTAGCAATGATAAACAGTGTTTTACTTCAGCCTATATATGTGTACTTTCTCTAAAAATGTTGAATGAACAAAAGTAATCTCAGAAAAGATAGACAATCTCTACACATTAGTTGCTAAGAAGCAACAACATAGTTGTCGCTCCCTCCTCTTGCGTAGCTCTCCCGGGATGCAATCATCAGGCCAGATGGTTTCAGAGGGATTCTTTACCAAGGTCTTTACCAAACAAATGACCTTCATCCTACTTAAAAAATAATAAAATTTAATGAAAATAACACACAAAAAAACCTATAGGCTAATCTCATGAATATCATTGTAAAAATCTGAATAAAATGGTAGCAAAAAATATATATATATAGCAGCAACATACGGAAAGAATTATATCCCTTGGCCAGAAAGGAAGGGTTCATATCAGGAATGTAAGGATGTTTCAATATTTAGAAAGCTATTAATATGTTTCACCATTTAAGTAGATCAAAAAGATCTTTCTGGATGTTTAAAAGTGAAAAAATGAGAGAAATATCCAAATCATATATCTGGCAAGGGACTTGTATCCAGAATATATAAAGAACTCTTACAACTCATCAATAAAAAGATAACCTGATTTAAAAATGGGTAAAGGAGAAGTGTTGAATCACTATACGGTAGAGCTGAAACTAATATTTCACTGTATGCTAGCTAAGCAGAATTTAAATAGAACCTTAAGAAAATGGGTAAAGGATTTGAAAATGGATTTCTCAAAAGAAGATATATAAATGCCAATAGGCACATAAAAAGACACTCAGCATCACTAGCTCTTAGGGAAATGCAGTTCAAAACCACAATAAGAAACCACACCTCCTAGGATGGGTAAAAAAAAAAAAAAAGATAATAAGCGCTGCTGAGGATACGGAGAAATTGGAACCCTCGTGCACTGCTGGTAGAAATATAAACTGGTGCAATTGCTTTGGATAACCTTCTGGCAGTTCCTCAGAAGGTTAAACACAGAGTTACCATATAACCCACTAAGTACATACCCAAGAGAAGTGAAAACTTACGTTCACACTTAGACTTTTACAAAAATGTTTATAGCAGTATCATTCATAATAGCTGAAGACTGGAAAAAAACAAATGCCCATCAACTGACAAATGAACACCCGAAATGTTGTGTATATCCATTCAAGGACTATTATTTGGCAACAAAAGGAATGGAGTATTAACACACTTTACAACATAGATGAATCTTGAAAACATTATCCTAAGTGAAAGATTCCAGTCACAAAAAACACAAATTGTATGATTCCATTTATAAGAAATGTCCTTTATAGGCAAATCCTATAAAGTTGGTTAGCGGCTGCCAGGGGTTGGGAGGAGGAGGGAATTCAGCGCTCTCTAATGGGTATGGGGTTTCTTTTGTGGGTAATGAGAATGTTCCAAAATTAACTTGTGGTAATGGTTGTGCAACTCTCTGAAGATACGAAAACCAACCGAATTATACACTTTGGAAGGAATATGAATTATATTTTAGTAAGACTTATAAGCAATAGAACTAGACAGAAACTTTCTTTTTTTTTTCTTTTTTAAGATTTTTAAATTTATTTCTAGGAGAGAGAGAGAGAGACAGCGTGAACAGGGGAGGGTCAGAGAGAGAGGGAGACACAGACTCCGAAACAGGCTCCAGGCTCTGAGCTGGCAGTCAGATCAGAACCCGGCGTGAGGCTCGAACCCACGAATCGTGAGATCATGACCTAAGCGAAAGTCGGATGCTTAACCGACCAAGCCACCCAGGCGCCCCTAGACAGAAACTTTCTTAACAAGTAGGCCAGTATCATTTATAATGGGCAACCTTGGGAAACACCACTGAAACCTGGAGCAAACAAGAATGCTCACTGTACTGTTATTATTTAAGATTCCACAGGAAATAGCCAATGCAATTTGATAGGAGAAGAACTAAGAGGTATAAAGATCTGGAGAGGAGAAGACTAACTGGAAAATTACTACAAACAGTAAAGAACTCAGTAAAGCACAGGTTTAATAAACAAAATTAATAGTTTACATATGTTCAAACACAAACTAGTTATACACATTAAAAACAATACCTAGGGATACATTTTACTAGAAACATTCACAAGCCATAAGGAAAAAATTTTTTTAAGTGCCACTGAAGAACACAAAGAATTGAATAAATAAAAAATATAGTCTATTCAGCAATAGGGTGGTTCGATATGATAAATATGTTGACATTCCATAAATTTAACAAGATCGCCACAAATATGTGATTAGGTTAAAACGGGTTAAAAAACACAACAAAACAAGTTGATTTAAAATGTTTATATGTATAAAAAAGCATGCAACTATAATCAGGACCACTTCTGAAAAGTGAATAGCAGTGAAAGAGACTGGCCAACCAGCTTGTTTTAAAACAAAGAATGATGGCACCAAAATAGACACACAGATCAATAGAATAGAATCCAGAGCCCAGAAACAAACCCATAGTTATATAGTAAATTAATCTTTGACAAAGGTGGCAAAAATGTGCAATGGGAAAAAGTTTCTTCAACAGATGGTGTTAGGAATACTGGACAGGTACATACAAAAGAATAAAATCGGTCCACTTTCTCACACCATACAAAAGATAAACTCAAAATTGATTATGGACCTAAATGTGAGACATGAAACCATAAAAATACTATAAGAGAACACAGGCAGTAGTTTCTTTGACATCAGCTGTAGCAACATTTTTCTAGATATGTCTTCTACAGCAAAGGAAACAAAAGCAAAAATAATCTATTGGGATTTTGTCAAAATAAAAAGCTTCTGCACAGCAAAGGAAACAATGAACAAAACTAAAAAAGACAGCCTACTGAGTGGGAGATGATGTTTTCAAATGACATACCCAATAAAGTGTTACTATTCAAAATATATAAAGAACTTATACAGCTCAACACGAAAAAACCCAAATAATCCAATTAAAAATGGAGAGAAGACATGAATAGACATTTCTCTAAAGAAGACATACAGATGGCCAACAGACACATGTAAAGATGCTCAACATCATTTATCATCAGGGAAATGTAAATCAAAACCACAATGAACTATCACCTCACACCTGTTAGAATGGCTAGAAGCAAAAACACAAAGAACAATAAGTGTCAATGAGGACGTGGAAAAGGGGAACCATTGTGCACTGTTGGTAGGAATGTAAACTGGTACATACACTGTGGAAAGCACTGTGGGATACACACACACACACACACACATCATATCATATATATGGAATATTATTTAGCCATAAAAAGAATGAAATCTTGCCATTTGCAACAATATGGATAGTGCTAGACAGTATTAAGCTAAGTGAAATAAGTAAGTCAGAGAAAGACAACTACAATGTTTTCACTCATCTGTGGAATTTAAGAAACAAACAAAAAGGAGACAAACCAAAAAACAGACTCAACTATAGAGAATAAACTGATGGTTACCAGATGGCAGGTGTGTGGAGAGATGTGTGAAAGAGGTGAAGGAGATTAAGAGTACACTTATCATGATGAGCACTGAGTAATGTGTAGAATTGTTGAATCACCATATTCTACACCTGAAACTAATGTAACATTGTCTGTAACTATACTAGAATAAAAATAAAATAAAAATATATTACATCATCCATCAAAAAAAAAAAAAGAATGAGTTACAGTATTTAAAGCAGTGTGATTCTGCTGTATGACAAAACCAAACAGACCAATGGAACAGCACAGAGTCCAAAAATAAACTCAAATAGATGTGGGTCTATTTAGTACACTTAGTAGAGCAGAAAGTCAGCATTGCATAGCATTAGAGAAAAGAATCTCCAGCTCTTCTAATGAGCTCTAAAACCTGCATCTCCATGTATCCACAGAAGTGAGCTGAGAGAGAGCTTATGGACTTGGGAAAGACAGTGTGTGTAGAAAAGTCAGCACACAGCAGTGACCTGCTTAGACCGACAACCAGATACCAGATGACAGCAAGAATTCTTAGTAGGTGTGACATTCTGGATAGATGAAACTAGCTAGAAAGAATGCCCACCAGATCCAACCATTGACAGTACACAGGCTCTCTGTGTATCAGCTCACAAGAGCTAATTATTAAAGCTTCAGAAATTTTGTGAGCTGATTATTAAATGCACCCATTTTTAAATTATGTAAACTGATAATTAGAAAAATTATATTAAGAGCAATGCTAATACAGGGCACTTCGGTAGCTTAATTAGTTAAGTGTCTGACTCTTGATTTTGGCTCAGGTCATGATCTCATGGTTCCTGAGATCGAACCCTGCATTGGGCTCTGCAGTGGCCGTGTGGAACCTGCTTGGTTCTCTCTCCCCTTCTCTCCCCCTTTCTCCCCCTCTTTTCCCCTTTCTCCCCCTCTCTCTCCCCCTCTCTCCCTCTCTCTGCTCTTCCCCACCATACTATCTCTCTCAAATAAATAAAACTTTAAAAAATAGAACCAAGGTAATAAAGACCCCAAACTCATCACTTCCTAATTATTTTCCCATTACATGTATTCTTGATGTTATTTACATATCTATAAATCTGTATTTGTATCTTCACCTGTATGGAGGAAATACTAAATAGTGGTAAGCATCTTCTCCCAGCTTCATGAAAAATGACACATTGGTAGCTTGAAATTGATTACAGTGAGAGCATTTATACCATGGAAATGGGCAAATGCTGGAAATCAGGGCTTAATTTCATGGGTTTTTTGATTGTCCAGACTAAAGAAAGCGATGGAGAAAAATGCTAGTAAGGCAAAGTAAATTTAAAAGTGTGTTGTGCATATAAGTGTTACTTTGTGTTAGATAGCACGAAGTATTGGGAATTTTAGTATTCTAAAATTATTATCCAGTGCACCAAGATGCTGTTCACGTCACTGATGAGCGAGTGATACTCTGACATTTACCTTTGTGGTTGCAGTTGCATCCTGTTAACATAAAAGAAAATATCAACCAAATTTCATATGGAAATCACCCATGTTCAGCGATGATATGGTGGCTTCTCATTGTAATCTGCTTTTGTTAAATAGTGGCTGAATTGCAGCCACAGTTTGCCTAGGGGTACAAGAATTCAGCAAAACCTGTGAAGACATTCTGTGTGGCTGTGTAGGATATAAAACAAAACTGTTGCATATTTTATTATTTTTAAATTGTGTCACACATCCTTTTATGTCAGTAAAATTTTAAATAAACCTACATACCTATGCGTATACATACTTCTTCGCCCTCCCCCCGAACACACACATAAGAGCCGACTGTTAAATATCTACTGGAATATCACTTCATTTGCCCCTCAAAACTTAGACACAATTCTGGGCAAAAGTAGGGAATCTTCAAGTTGGCTAATATTAACTTTCCACTCTTGATGGACTGGGAACTTAAAATATGTATTAAATTCAGTTACAGTTATTACACATCTCGAATTATGAATATGTTTAAGATTTATAATCGTTTCTCATCTGAAAGAGCCTAGTTGAGTAAGGATCCTCAGAAGCCAGAGTGTCCTATGTTTATGCCTTCAGTGGCGTGTCTCACATGGTGAATGAGTGGGCATCCAACCCACTTGTAACAATATTGATGGTCCCTTCCTGCTCCTGACTCATAAAAGAAGTCGATGAGGTTCAATGAGTCCTGAAGTGGACATAAATCCTGAGACTACCCTGTATAACCTCTGACCTTTTAGTGGTTGTTGCTTTAAGGTAATTGGCTAGCTGCTAGGTGTTAGGGTGGAAGAACAGGTGTGTTGGGGGCTCCCCAGAACTGAGACCTTTAAATGGACTCCGTAATTTTCATTCCACACTTAAGGCTACACTGGAAATTTATAGACTATGGTTTGGGAAGCAATGCAGATCCTAGGCGTGTTTTTTGCGCCTGTAGATCTGGGAAATGAGTCTCTCTGGACATTGTAACAAACACCCCAGATAAATAGTACATGCCCACTGAAGATTGAGAGCTGTGTCTCATGGAGAAATTTTTGAGCATGACTCCTGACCAAGGGCAGAATTAGCGGGCTCATGATTGTGAGGAGACTATCAGTAATTTGGCCCATCTTCCTCTAGCCTGGCTGAGACTTGAATCAGGGATACGGGGCTAAAAAGTGCCCAAAGTGTTTATGCAGGAAGGTCCTACCTTTGTAGTGATCTTGTAAAATGCTTATGTTATTAAAAAAGGGCGCCTTGGTGCTTCAGTTGGTTGAACATCCGACTCTTGATTTCAGCTTGGGTCATGATCCCAGGGCTTGGAGATCTGGCCCGTGTCTGGCTCTGCACTGAGTGTGGAGCCTGCTTGAGACTCTCTCTCTCTCTCTCTCTCTCTCTCTCTCTCTTTCTCTTTCTCCCTCCCTCTGCCCCTCTCCCTGACTCATACATGCTCTCTGTGAAAACATTTAAAACACACAGGTAAGACTGTATATGCATATCACTATTTAATGCTCTTCTTATAGAAAAAGAGAGTCAAATATATTGCATTGAACATGTCTTGGAAGTGCAAATACCAGAATATTAACTGTGGCTATCTCTGGGTGGGATTGCGGGCAACATTTTTCTTAGTGGTTTTCTATATGTACTGGTTTTATAATTAGAAAAATGTCATTTTAAAAATGATGTGTGTGTGTGTGAGAGAGAGAGAGAGAGAGAGAGAGAAAAGGAGAGAGGAGGGAGGGATAGAGGGGAAGTATATCAAGAGCAAAACCCCAAACAACTTCCATTTACAACTTCTATCAGCAGCCAAGCCCGGGGCTCCCTGCCTGAGCTGGTCCCGACCCACAGCACCCGAAGTTCTTAAGCTAGTGCAGAGTCCTGGGGCAACCGCTGAAGGCATAACTCAGCAAGGGTGGCTGAGAGGCCTTCAGCTTAGCTCATGATGGCTAGCGTTCTGGACCTCCCCAGGAAACAGAGCTGTGCGTCCTCCCATAGAGATGCCGGGGTCCCCACCTGTCAGCCCCACCCCCACCTTCCAGGGGAGGCGAGAGGCAGGCAGGCCCAGCCCTGTCCTGCATGCGTGGGGTTGCGCTATAACGGCTGGTCTGGTTGGCCAAATGGATGGATGAACCTCTGCCTCGTGCCAGAGTCCGCATTCACACGGCGCCTGAGTGAGGAATGGTTTGCACCGGGAGCTCACATATATCTTGACTCTCGCGTGTGTTACCGAGCTGATGTACTGCTGCCTCAAACTGCTCTGGATACTTAAAACCTGGGAGGCATTTTTCAAACTCTGCTATCAGCATCCAGTGTTTAGGGGCTCAGATGTGGGGTATTGATGTGCCCTGGAATCAGAGCAAATCACCCTCTGGAAAGAGAAAAATGCTATGATATGGGCCAATGAAGAACCAGAATTTGAGCCCAGCATTTGCCTGCAGCTGGTTGATTTCTCCATTTCTAAGCTTGAAGTCAGAGGCAGCCCTGTAGAGAAATAATATGCTGCTATACTCTGTGACTGCTGGGAGTCTAGAATTGATACTCTGGGAAAATGATTCCTTTGAACAAATTCTCCTGCTGAAATTTGGCCGTCATTGTCAGTACCAATTCAGCGGCAGGCAGCTCTGGAGACAAGAGGCATCAGATTTCCCCTGGGCCCTCCAGTTCGTTGTCTCCATGGAACTTTTAGTTAAAATGAGGGTCTGCACATACAGCCCCTGAAAGGGCCTGGCAAAGACTTTCCAGAAATCAAGCCCAGAGTCAGAAAGAAAGAGAATGCACAACTAGCATGCTCATATCCTTCTGGTTGGCTTCCACGAGAATATGGGTAAAGAGCTATTCTGTTATGCCCAAGAGAAGTAAAATGGGGAAGAAGCTAAGAGCATGAGTTTTGGAGATCTGGGTTTGAGTCCCAGTTGAGCTGCTCATATGCTGTGCCACCTAGGGCAAGTTACTTAACCTCTCTGAGCTTCACCTATAAAATTAGGCTAATAATAACACTTCTGTCATAGGGTAATTTCAATAATTGAAAGAGAGATTCATGAACTTTATCATATTGCCTGGTATAGAGTAGTTGCTAATCAGTGGTAGTGATGATAATGATGATTCTCTGAACTTAGTGAAGCAGGACTAGTTGGAAGGGATGAAGGGTGGCAGTAGTTGGTACTCTGGCCATGGTGGGAGCAGTGACCATTTCTTAAAGGAAATAAATGTTTTCGGCCTACCTAGATTTTGAAAACCATAATTAGGCTCTGTTGATAGGATAGACAGACATTCCGGAAAAGTACCTCTACTGTCCTTTAAATGAAACCTTATGGGTGACATTCTCTTTGTGTCTCAGGAAACCCCCTCAAGGTCTCAGGGCTGGGAAGTTATGGCGTGGGGCAGGAGATGACTGCTTTTGTTGTCACCTGCTCCAACTTCTCTTCCCAAGGGTTCCCGAGCCCTTCCTCCCCAGGAGTTGGCTGCTCCTCATGTGTATCAACCTCTACTGACCTAGAGCTCAGAAGTCATTCTGGAGAAAGAGACCTGCAAAGGGCAGCCGATTCTGTCTCTGGGGAACCAGAGAGCCTTCAGCCTGGTCCTGCCATGAGCGGCTTGAGGGCCTGAGCGCGGCTCCATGTTAGAACCCTGTGGGAAGGTACCGTCTGGACTTTCGGGAGAGTCCTCAGCTATCGACGGGGGAGGAACACATCCCGTGGGCATGGACGCTGAGGACATATTCAGAGAACAGGGCCACACTCTCCCCATGTGCTCTTTTAGCCCAAAGCCACTCATCCAAAGGCCACAGCACCCATGCAGATGGAGAAGACAGTGAGTCATGTTTGAACAAACATGGGCACTTCTGAGGAGGAGCTGTGGGCGGTCCCCAAGCTGGCTGAGGTAGAAGTGTGGCCTGAGAGCTGACAGGGCAGGACCAAGCCTCGGAATCTGTGCCAGTTGCTAGTTTCCGTAGGGTATTCACTCACATGCTCTCGTTTATCGTCCCCCCCAAACCCGAGGACAGAGGTCTAAGCCCTGTGAGGCTATTTTACAGATGAGAAAACAGAGTCAGAGAGGTTGTAAGACTGGCCTAAGGCCCCACCGCATGTGGGCCCCACACATGGCAGCGTGGCGGCCCGGACGTGGCTGCATTCCTAGTTGATACTTTTCTCCCCACCTGGGAGAGGTTCAGACGAGTGCTTCTCAAGCACTCTCCCCACCGACTCGTGGCACTTTGTTAACAGTGTCCCGTGAATTCTTATAGGCATCCTGGAGCTGTGGGTGGCTACATTATAATGATGAAAATGATCGTTATGACAATGGCTCTAGGAGCCAGGGTATGGCTTCCTTAATGCCGTGCTTCTCTGTGACATACATGTATACCTACCTATACACACATAGGTATATAGCCACGTGCACCCACATCCCCGCCCCTACCACACATACACCCCGACACTAAGCAACCTGGCCGGGCAGCTAAGTGCTAAGAACAAGGCGTGTGGTCCAGGATTAGGAAGCAGGAATGCCCTAGGGGTTTTCTGATGCTCTAAGTGATACAAAAGCCTTTGCTGATGACACACACACAGGGAGTTCACACAACTAGAGAAAGTTTGGGGTATCTTCACAGGCTGAGCTGCAGGTAGCCAATAAAGGCGCTGAGCCTCTCCTGAGCTGGAAATGTAAGGCCCCAGTCTGTTCTGAGGAGCAGAGGAAGCCTGTATACAGAGGCCCACCCATGCCTTCCAGGCTCCCGTGGGGGCTGCTGGGGAGACAGAGAGAGAGCACCTGATCCTTGCTGTTGGCACCGTCCACGCTCAGAGGCGGATCAGACAGAGCGTGACCCAGGCAGAGCGTGTGAGCCTGCCCAGGACCAGGTCCTGGCCCACGGTTAGCCTCAGCTCTTCACAGGGTGATGCTCTCACGCAGATGAGAAGGGGAGAGGTAGAGTGTGGGAGAAAGCCCCAGACCTGGTGCCGGTGAACCCGGATGTTATGGTCTGAGTGTTTTTGTCCCCTCCAAATTCAGATGTTGAAATCCTAGTGCTCCCTGTGATGGTATTAGGAGGTGGGGCCTCTGGGAGGCGTTTAAGTCGATGATGGAGCCATCATGTGTGGGATTGCTGTCTTACGAACGAGGCTCTAAAGAGCTCCCTTGTCCCCTCTGCGTGTGAGGACACATGACCCGGAAGGGGACCCTCATCCCATCATGCTGGCACCCTGATCTTGGCTTCCAGCCTCCAGAACTCTGAGTAGTAAGTTCCTGCTGTTTATAAGATGCCTTGCCTGTACTTTGTTATAGGAGCCCGAATAGACTGAGACACTGGAGAACATGGTTCCTGGGGTGTGGCATCCAAGCCCCTTTGGCCAGCTTCATGATGACAAGCCCTGCTACTCAGCCTTACAGAGCCACTCCTTCCCTCATTTGCTGCTCTTGGTTCGTGCAGGCTGCTATCACAGAATGCCGTAAACTGGGTGGCTTAAATAGCAGTTTGTTTCTCACAGTTCTGGAAGCTGAGAAGTCCAAGATCAAGGTGCAGCAGGACTCAATCTGCTGTGAGCCCTCTTCCTGGTTTGCAGGTGACTGTCTTGTTATAACGCTCACACGGCAGAGGGGGCGCTAGATGCTCTCCTGGGAGAACACTAATCCCATCATGGGGGCTCCACCCAAAGGCTCCAGCTCCTGATGCCACCCCACGGGAGGTTAGGGTCTCCATGTGTATGTTTGGGGTGGGGGTAAAACCATGCATTCCCTAACACTCGTCCATCCACACAGTAGTGAACTGAGAGTTCAGGGGGAGAAACCAAGTTGTTAAGCCATTACATTACACGGGGAGATGGCATGGCATGGGGGAGTGCTGGGTGCCACAGGATATTTAACAGGAAGACCAACATCACCTTGGGGTGGTAGGGAAGGCTTCCCAGAAGAAGTGAGCTCCCAGAGAATGAGCAAGAACTGGGCAAGCAAGGAGAAGCAGGGAAGCAGACTTGCGGGTACGAGGAGGAGCACACGGAAAGGTGGTGTTGCAGGCTATATGCAGCCTTCATTCTCTCTCACCTACCTAGGTCTCACTCCTTCCTGCACCGCCGCGCTGTGCACATCGTTCTAGGCTGCTGGAGGCAGTTCCGAGTGTATTTGCTCCCAAAAATTTAACAGAACTAAAAACCTGTCCCTGTGGGTGCTTGCTGGGGAGGGGTTGTACTGATGTATTTCCTCTCTGTGGATGTAATGGTTGTAATGGTTGATTGTAGGTGTCACCTTGGCTAGGCCAGAGTACTCAAACACCAGTCCAGATATTGCTGGGAAAGCGTTTTGGGTTTTTTTGTTTGTTTTTTCGTTTTTAATTTTTTTAATGTTTTAATGTTTATATGGTTTAATATTATATGTTTATATGTTGTATGTTAGATACAGAGCGTGAGTGGGAGAGGGCGGAAAGAGAGGGAGACACAGAATCTGAAGCAGGCTCCAACCTCTGAGCTGCAGGACAGCGCCTGATGTGGGGCTCGAACTCACAAACCGTGAGATCATGACCTGAGCTGAAGTCAGATGCTCAACCTACTGAGCCACCCAGGAGCCCATTGTTGTCTTTTCTTTCTTCCTTCCATCCTTCCATCCTTCCTTCCTTCCTTTCTTTTTCTTTTTTGGATAAGATCAGTAGACTTTGAGAAGAGCAGATTACTCTTCATAATGTGAGTGGGCCTCATCCAATCAGTTGAAGGTCTTAAATGAAAACAGACTGACCTCCCATGAAGAGGAGGGAATTCTGCCTGCAAACTGTGTGTAGATTCAAGCCGCAACAGCAATTCTTTCTGGGTTTCCAGGAGGCCACCCGCCTTGCAGACTTTGGACTTGACGGCTCCTACAATCGCATGAGCCAGTTGCTTAAAATAAATCTTTCTCTGTCTCTCTCTTTTTTGGTAAATAGATCCCATTGGTCCTGTTCTCAGAGAACCCTGGTTAATACACTGGATTAGCCCTGGCACCTTTCAGTTGCCCAATTCATTTGAAAGCATTACATCTCATCCACCAGGAAAGAGCAAACTCTCTGGCTTTTCCCATGATTACAGGTATTCACACTATGATCTCCAAGGGCTTGGTAGAAAAACACCCCTGAATTCCATTCTTGCCCCAGTTTGAAGTGAGACTCCAAGCCCAGACAAGCTGATTAACTTCCTAGGAGTCATTTCTTCATCTGTCACACAACTGACAGAGGCTGTTACGGTGACACGGCAGTATGGGGGGGGTGGTGCATGTAGTAAAAGGACAACAGATACTATTTATGTAACATTTTAAAAAACCAGGACTCATATTAAACACATTACATGTCTCGTCTCATTTAATTCTCACAGCAAAGTCATGTGTTAGGAGTTATCATCAACCCCACTCTAGAGATGAGGAAACTGAGGCACAGAGATGCTCAGTGCACTGCCCAGCTTCTCACGAAGCCAGTCTGGGCTCTCCTCTCTCAGTGTGCGAGGCCTGGGTTGAGACCAGAAGGAGCTGAAGCTGAAGCCCCACCTACCACCTAACTTGTGTTTCTCTTCCGGGCCGTGACATGGCATGACTCCAGGGGTCCCTCTCCTTTCACAGACGGCAGGGACTGGCGCCCTGCACTCTGGCAAATGGGCGGCCCTTTTTCTGCTGGCCTCTGCCCTTTAGGATCCTGCTGCCTAGACTGGAATAAAGACAGTGAGCTGAGGTTTATCCAGTGAAACCTGTTAATATCCCAGCTAAAGAAGAGAGGTGTTTACAGCCGCTGATTTCCACTACCATGTGGCCTGGAAAATGATCCATATGGATCTGTCTTTATTTTATTTTATTTTATTTTTTATTTTTCTTTCATAGTTTATTGTCAAGTTGGTTTCCCTATAACACCCAGTGCTCATCCCCACAAGTGCCCTCCTCCATCTGAAATTAGTGACACTAGGCCGAAACCTTGAGGATTAGCATTCATCGGAATAAAAATGTCAGCACAACCCTTAGCAAGCAGCATCCTGGGCCCACACCCCTGTGACTACCTTTGCCGTGTGCTTTGGGTAGAGCGCCAACAGAGTGTACGGCCCACCTTCGCCTGCCTGGCCCCCAAGAAGGTGAAGGGTCAGGGGACTGCTCTGTGACATCACGTGAGTTCAGCAGGGGGCTCTCTTCACTTTGGGCAGTCCTGGGACCGCCAGTCCAAAGTGGCTGGAGATCACTGGGTGTCTATGGCAACCACATGTGCCTACAGGTAGCAGCAATAAACAGTGATGATGGCAACAGCAATAGTAATAGTTTGAGAGCTTATTACCAACCAGGTAATCATTACATTGAGTCAGGTTATATAATTTCATTGAAAGAAGACTGTACTACCTACTGATTAGGATTTGCACTGAATTGGCACCAGACAACCCAGTCTCCTTCTCTGCTACTTCCTGGCTAGCGCCTTAGTTTCCTCGTATGCAAATAGGAATAATAATCCCACCAGCCTTATTACTGAGGATTAAACGAGTCATTTACATAAAACTCTTCAAAGAGTGTCTGGATCATGGTTAGCTCTTTAATATATATAACATACATTAATATTTTATCTGTAGCTTTATATTTATGTGGTTTTTACTCCTCCTATCTTACCAGTCAGGCAGCACCACTAATCCCATTTTAAAGATGAGAATATGATGTGGGGTCTGTCGGAGCCCTAACCCGCGCTCTCACCCACTGTGCCCCTGTGGATGTCTCCTGTGTGTGTGGGGTGAAGACCGTGTGCATGTTACTCACCTGCTGCTGCAGATGCCCGGCCCGCGTTCCCTGGCCACACACCCTCCCCAAGCATGCTGATGCCTTACCGTGCAAGTGTCTGTGAGTCTGCCCCAGCGGCAGCTGTTGATGCATGGTGACCAGAAATTGGCGGAAAATACCCAGATTCCTCCTCCTTAAGGGGCTAACTCTGAGGTGTGTCCCATATCTCCCAATGGCTCCCCAGGGCGACTGCGCCCCAAGTGCTGATGGTGGTAACTTGCTCACACGAGCACCTCATTGGGCTTCTTTCTGCTTACGAGCTCATGGCATTTGCGAGCTCAACCCCCTACTGGCATTTCCTCAGTTGGGCTCCCACATAAACTACCTGTGTTCACGTCCTTGTCTTAGGGTTTGCTTCTGGGGATCCCAAACTAAGGCACATATACACACAGAGATGGATTTGTTATGTTTATGATGTTTTTTTTAAAAAGTGGTAAATAAGTGTATTATTTTCCTAGGGCTGGTGTAACAAAATTAAACTACCACAAACTTGGTGGTTTAAACTAGCAGGAGCGTATTCTGTCACAGTTTTGGAGGTCAGAAATCTGAAATTAGTGACACTAGGCCGAAACCAAGCTGTCAAAAGGGCCATGTCCCTCCAGAGGCTATGGGGGAGAATCCGTCCTTGCCTCTCCCAATGTCTGGTGGCCACTGGCGTCTCTTGGCTTGGGGCTGGGTCACTCCAGTCTTCAAAACCATTGTGTTTGACTCTCTCCTTGCTCTGCCTTCATATCATCTCCTCTGTGTGTCTGTGCCAAATATCTGCCTGCCTCTGTCTCCTAAAGATACATGTGATTGCACCTAGGGCCTACCCAGTAATGCCGGACAATCTCCCCATCTCAGGAGCCTTAACTTAATCAAAGCAGAAGGACTTTGCCATAGAAGGTGGCATTCACAGGATCCAGGGATTAGGATGTGGACATCTCTGGGGTCCATTATCAGACTACCACAGTAAAATACTTATTTATGCAAAGAAGTTTTATTCATAGTCCCTGTCAGGTGCTGGAGTGCTAGGGATACAGAGATGAATAAAGCACAGTCTTTCCCACTAGCTGCTCATATTCTATGGAGAGATGGACTTTTCCAAGGTACTAGCTAAATGCTAAACCAGAGCCATGAAGAGGGCACTGAGAGAACAAAGACAAAGGCACGTAACTGAGCCTGTGTAAGGCATGGAGGGCTTCTTGGAGGAGAGGCCCCTTGAGCCAAACCCTGAAGATAGGCATTAGCAGAATAGAAACTGCCAGTGACCATCCAGCACCCAGTCTCCCTGTCTTCCTTCAGAAGTGTGCCTCCTGAGTTTTGTTGGGGCTCATCGTGTCCTTGGCCATAGAGTACATTTTTCCTGCCTACCATATAGATGGGGGGTGGCCATAGAGATGTAAGCAGAGACTATTGGTTGGACTTTCTGGAAAGCTCTTTAAGGGAATGCAGCCTTAGCACATGTGCCCTTAACCCTTGTCCTTCTTCCTTCTTCCTGCCGTGTGGATGTGATGTCTCAGGCTCCCAGGGCCAGCTGTTGACCATTTGCAGCAGTGAGAAAGGAAGCGAGAGGCCAGTGTAGAAAGACAGAGGAGGCTGGTCCCCCACGGCCTGTGTGGTCATCATACTATCGTGGGACCACCTGCCTGTCTCCAGCTTGCTTTCACACAGCAACACGGCAAATCCTACGTGAGCCACTGTTATGTTGTTATTATCTGCTGTTTGAAATTGATTTCTAACAAACACAAGATGGGAAGAGCATGTCAGGAAGAAAGGAAGGACAGTGGGCACCAATTCACAGAGGCAGGAGGAAGTGGACGTGTCGGGGGGGAGGGTGCTGTACCACGCTGGGCATGGCTGGGATGGGGGTGGGTGCAGGGAGAGGTGGTCATTGAGGAAGAGTCGGATGACCAAGGAAGGGCCTCTACAGGAAATCAATAATTCCAAATTTAAGAAAAAGGTAGCAAAAGGGGAGTCAGACTTTGGAGGGGAGGACTGAGAAAAATTAGATAAAAGAGAATTTCCCAGAAGTTGGTATTCAGAAGAAAGTTATTTCTCAGGTGGCCACACAGTTGGCTGCTGTGTTCAAGGGTAAAATAGGCCTTGCGTTCAGTCAGCAGAGCCGCTGCCTGGCCTGCATCAGAGGCCCGGCACTGGCCTGCTTGGCTGCACCCACCCACAGGGCAGAGTCCACGGGGCCTGCACCCTGCAGGGCCCCCGCTCAAGAACACATCATGCCATCTCCAGTACAAACCCTAAGCCAGAGGGTGGTTAGGAGGCTCTGTTTGTGGGGATGGAGTGGGGCGGATGAAGCTTCCGTGTGTGGGCTGGGCGTCCACACCCATGCAGGTGAGGTCCCTGCGGTATGGGATGAAGCCCTGAGTAGGTTGAGAAAGGAGTGGGCTTTGGGCCAGGGAGGGCTCTCCTCCCTTCCAGAACTACATTCCCAGCTCCTCGGAATCCAGGAATTGTGAACTTGAACTTGGTCTTCCAGGTTGTTATAAGGTTATGTTTGGAAAGGTAGGAAAACAGAACATACTTTGTCTAACAGCGTGAAAGCTTGACTGATGACTTCCAAGTGCAGAGACATATAATATGAGGGCTTCCGTAGGCCCCAGGCCTCACAAATATTAGGGGTGGGTCTGCTCAAGATGATGGAGCAAACAATTCCAGAGTACTTTTTTTTTTTTTTACAAATAGTTTATTGTCAAATTGGTTTCCATATAACACCCAGTGCTCATCCCCACAAGTGTCCTCCTCCATGTCCATCACCCCCCTTCCCCTGACACCCATCAGTCCTTAGTTTGTTCTCAACATTCAAGAGTCTCTCATGGTTTGCCTCTCTCCCTTTCCCCCACCATTTCCGCCCTTCTTCTCCCCCTTGTTCCTCCGTCAAGTTCCTCCTAATCCTCCTATACGTGCAAACATATGATATTTGTCCTTCTCTGCCTGACTTATTTCGCTCAGCATAACACCCTCAAGGTCCATCCATGTTGCTACACATGGCCAGATTTCATTCTTTCTCATTGCCATGTAGTATTCCATGGTATAGATAAACCACATCTTCTTGATCCATTCATCTGTTGATGGACACTTAGGCTCTTTCCATGTTTTAGCTATTGTTGAGAGTGCTGCTATGAACATTGGGGTACATGTGCTCCTATGCATCAGCATTTCTGTATCCCTTGGGTAAATTCCTAGCAGTGCTATTGCTGGGTCATAGGGGAGTTCTATTGTTAGTTTCCTGAGGAACCTCCACACTGTTTTCCAGAGGGGCTGTACCAGTTTGCATTCCCACCAACAGTGTAGGAGGGTGCCCGTTTCTCCACATCCTCGCCAGCACCTAGAGTTCTCTGATTTGCTCATTTTAGCCACTCTGATTGGCGTGAGGTGGTATCTCAGTGTGGTTTTGATTTGTATTTCCCTGATGAGGAGGGAGGCTGAGCATAATTCCAGAGTACTTCTGAGCAGCAGCACTGTCCTGTCCCTACTACCTCCTCTGTCTCCTCTGCCAATATCAAAGTTACCCTGCTGCAGAGAACAGACTCTGCCTGGGAGCCTCTGGGCTTCCGGGGGCTTCTCGCCCGGTTGCTGGGGCCATTATAGTAGGGACCAGCTCAGCTGTGGGGCTTATTCCTGTCGTGTGGCTGCTGGTCTAGTTTTCTAGGCAGCTAACCCCTCCCTTGGGCCCTTCTCTCTCTCCTCCTGGGACTCTCCCACCAGGATCTGTTGTCCCTCCTCTGTGATCCCCCCTCTGCTTTGTAAATACATACGGGTGCAATTACGGGTTGAATTGTATTCTTGAAAAAGATGTTGAAGTCCTAACCCCAGGTGCCTATGAGTGTGACCTTATTTGGAAATAGGGTCTTGGCAGATGATCAAGTTAAAAAACAAGGTCGCTAAGGAGGGTCCTAATCCAATGTGACTGGTGTCCCTATAAAAAGGGACTTTTGGACACAGAGACAGACGTATACAGAGGGAAGATGATGTGAAGACACAGAGAGAACACCAACTACAGGCCAAGGAACTCCCGAGGCCACCAGAAACGAGGAGAGAGGCATAGGACAGACCCCCTCACAGCCCCCAGGAAAACCAGCCCTGTGGGCCTCTCCATCTGCGACTCCTGGCCTCCAGAACTGTGAGAACACACATTTCTGCTGCTAAAGCCACCTGATTTGTCACGCTCTGTTCCAGTGGCCCCAGAAAATGAATACAGGGACTAATCGCTCACAGTATGTTACATCAATTTGATTTCTCATCTCCCCATCTAAAATGCCTGCTTCTTAAGGGTCCGAACCATATTGTACCAGGAGCTAGCATGGTGCCTGGCATATAGTAGGCAGTCAAAAATACATTGGTGCCATAAGAATAAATAGACTTCGAAGTGCGAAAGTGCTGTAGAGAACTTTAACTGCCACCCTAATTAACCATAACAGATGCAAATTATGAGCAAGTGTTATCTCAATGGCTCTGTGGCCCTCTTAATCATCTCATCACCTAGTTATGGCCCCCAGGAAATACCTGTTCCTGATTTTTGGTTTGCTAATCAATGAGTGTGGGGCAGAAAAACAGTAAAGTGGGGATGGGGGAAGGAATTTCTGTAAGTTGTGTAGGAAGAGAGAGCTAGTGAACCCTTCACTGTGCTATACCTGGAGGTTCTTTTTCATCCCCTGAATTGATTTCGGGTGCTTATCTTTCAGCACCACCCTCCACGCAGCGGGGGCTGGGGGCCTGGGAAAGAGCCAGAAGTGATTTATGGGGCCCTCGGCAGCTGTTACAGGGAATGCATCATAGCTGTGTGTTCCTGGCTCAGACTACATGCCTTTGCTCTTGGGGCATATGTGCCCCACTGCAAGTGACAAGTGGAACCCAAGCCATCTCAGGGAAGTCTGGCTCCAGGGGCTACCAGTATAATCTCTCCAGAGCTAGTCCTGAGCCCTGCTCAGCTGCTTTGCCGGGGCAACTCTCTGGAGACCCGGGGGTCTCAACTCAGCCTTGTATAATATCCCACTCTCATAATTTGGGAGCAGTGAGCAGAACTGCAATCTCCCAGAAATGTGATTTGGGTGCTTGCTCTTCAGCTCCAACATCACTGTCTTAGAGGTGAATGTATTTCCCCAGGAATTCCTTATTTCTTTAAAGTATAGTAGGCAGCATATTGGACCATGTAAAAACACACTGTGTTAAAAAGGAATTATCTTGTAATTAAATAAGTTGTATTTGAATTAGAATCTTTTTTGATCTAAGCTTTAGCTCTGAATTATTACTCAAGAGTGATCAGTGCCCTGAGAAAGTGAACTTCTGTTTTCATTGCCAAATATATGTATGATAGCTAGGGAAAAAGGCAAAAATAGTACCCCTCCCCTGGACCAGGAGATTATGAGTGATATAATTTTTTATATTTTTAATTTCCAAATTTTGAAAATTAACATGTATTTTTGAAAAAAAATTTTAATGTTTATTTATTTTTTTTAATGTTTTATTTATTTCTGAGAGAGAGAGACAGCGTGAGCAGGGGAGTGTCAGAGAGAGAGGGAGACACAGAATCCGAAACACGCTCCAGGCTCTGAGCTGTCAGCACAGAGCCCGATGTGGGGCTCGAACCCATGAACCGTGAGATCATGACCTGAGCCGAAGTCGGATGCCCAACCGACTGAGCCACCCAGGCGCCCCTTAATGTTTATTTTTGAAAGAGAAAGAGAGAGAAAGAGCTGGGGAGGGACAGAGAGAGAGGGATACACAGAATCTAAAGCAGGCTCTGGGCTCTGAGCTGTCAACACAGTGCCTGACACGGGGCTCGAACCCATGAGCCACTAGATCATGACCTGAGCTGAAGTCTGATGCTTAACCGACTGAGCCACCCAGGCGCCCCAAACATGTATTTGTTAACGCAGTCAGAAAAATCATACTTTTAAAGGAGTCAGTATCCTCAGAACAGATGACAAATATTTACTGTGAGATATCTGGGTGTGCAGCAGGCCTAGGACATAGAAATTCATCTTCATTCTTGAACAGGTTTTAAAGGAAGAGCTGGTTTTGAAGCAGCTGTGTTCTTGCACTCCACTTCCTGTCCCCATGGTCTCCAGGCCCAGCCTTAAATATTACCTCCATGCTGTTCTATTTATTTCCTTTAATTTTTTAAATGTTTATTTATTTTGAAGAAAGACAAAGTGCGAGTGGGGGAAGGGCGGGGAGAGAGGGAGACACAGAATCCGAAGCAGGATCCAGGTTCTGAGTTGTGCACAGAGCCAGATACAGGGCTCAAACCCATGAACTGTGAGATCATGACCTGAGCCGAAGTCAGACGCTCAACCGACTGAGCCACCCAGGCGCCCCTATTTATTTCTTTTATTAAAGAACAGATGAAGACCAGAGGTCATGGGTCCTCCATGGCAGTCTACACTTGGGTCACCCTGGAGAGAGGCAAACACTGGGGACTCTCCTAATCCCCCTCTGGACAGTCAGCTCTTTAGGTTTAACTGGTCCTTTCTGCTATAGATTAAAGTGGTTAGTCCTGGGGCGCCTGGGGGGCTGTTTGTTAAGCATCGGACTTCAGCTCAGGTCATGATCTTAGGGTTTGTGAGTTCAAGCCCTCTGTTGGGCTCTGTGCTGGCAGCTCGCAGCCTGGAGCCTGCTTTGGATTCTGTGTCTCCCTCTCTCTCTACCCCTCCCCTGCTCATGCTCTTTCTCTCTCTCTCTTTCTCAAAAATATATAAACATCAAAAAAAAAAATTAAAGTGCATAGTCCTTATTTGAACCTCAGTAGACTGTGGGTACCTTATTCCATAGTAGCCTTGGATCTACTTGCATAATAGAATTACAACTCATATTTGCATGATGCTTCAGAGTAGCGGTTTCTCAGCTCAAACTGCACAACTGAATAGTCTGAGGAGCTTTTACAGCCCAGCCCTACTCCGAGAGTATGGATTTAATTGGTCTAGGGTGGGGCCCCACTTTTGGAGTCTTGCAAAAGCTCCCCAGCGACTCTAAAATGAACATACTGCTGAGAATCACTGCTTCTGAGCTTTTAAAGCACTTGTCCACTGTTTCAGTGGATTCTCAGGGCCGCCATCGGCAAGGCGAGCCTGCCCTAGATTCCCTGGCAAGTCTTTTTATAGGCACTACTTTAGAAACCTTAAATCTCATTCTACCTCTGGAGTTTTTCCAATTTTCTTTTTTTCTCCTTTCCTGTGAAAGCTGTGATTGATATGCCTTCCAGCTTTAAAATTCTTCAATTATCTGAGTGTAAACTCTTGACTCCAGAGAGCTTGGTCTCTTCTGTGATTCCCAAAGCCCTGGAAACATTTTGGTCTCAAAACCTTTGCTATCCAAAGACAATGGGAAACCTTCCCAGCTTCTCGCTACCCAGAATTGTCCCACCTCCTTCCATTTTAGGCAGAGGCCGAAAGACGTGAATGCGCCTTGGGGAGGCAGGCACTGTGAAGGTGACCGTCTGGTGGCTTCATCCTAGAGACATCCTACAGACAGTGCGGTGAGTGGTGCTGAGTCCTATCAAAAGGAATGTGCCTGTCCCACCCACAGCCTGGGTCCTGGCCTGTGACCTTGGGCAAATTGCTTACTGGTGCCGGGCTTCCATTTTCTCCTCTGTCCTCACACTGGGATGATGTTTTATGGCTCACAGAGCAGACCCTTCAGAGTTCAAAGATACACTTTCTTCTGGGTGGTCTTCACACAACCTAACTGGGGGCAAATTTTTACAGCCCATTTTACCAACTAGGCACATATGACTTAAAGACATTTAAATGACTTGTTCAGAATCACACAAATAGCAAGCTGCAGAACTTGGTTTTGAAGTCAATTCCTATTAGTTCCAAACCCTTTATTTGTCTCACTACGCCATATTAAGTTCCCTAAAAGCGTCAATAATGTCCCTAGCCTCGCAGGGTTGTTAGTAGGATTGAATGTGATAAGCCCAGGTGACAGGCTGGGGACCTGCCCGTAGTTTTGTCAATAAAGTGTTGTATTAATAAAAAATAGGGTAAGCACAGGCCCCCATCACTCACCTGTCTCTTACCATATTCTTCCTTCTCTCTCTGTAAGTCTTGACTGTTGTTGTTTTTTGTTTTGTATTTTGTAATGCGAGCATCTGACTGAAGCTATGATTGCCTGAGCATCAACTTCAAAGATGACTATTTCAAACAAACACATTGCCAGCCAAACAACTAGGGAAGAGCCAGGCCACCTGCCCCTCGGAGGCCCTTTTGGTTTAGAAATCTTGATTTTTTTTTTTTAAATTTTAGTTAGTTAACATACAGGGCCATATTGGTTTCGTGAGCAGAATTCAGTGATTCGTCATGTACACAGAACACTCAGTGCTCATCACAGCAAGCACCCTCCTTAGTACCCAGCCCCCATCCAGCCCATCTCCTAGCTGCCTTTCTCTGTCAACCATTAAAAGTTGTTGATTGGGATTACTGACCATTCAGACCACTTGTTTTTTCCCTTCCCATGCTTTAAATTCCTGCTTTTGTGTTTTAAAATCACTAATAAAGAGTGAGTCCTGAAAGCCTTGACCCATCTGCAACCTTAGTTAAAGCAGGACCCAGGCCCTTGGGCTAAGGGCTCNTACTCCCTCCTCCTCCCTCTCTTCCTCTACAACCTGCTGTGTGGTCCCAAAATGCCATGTAATTTCCAGGTCCTGTAAGTGATAAACCTTTAGTTTTTCAGTTTCCTGATGCTTGTAGCTGGCGCCATCTTGCAGTCTAAGTAGGACCACAAAGGCCGATCTGATCACGACATTGGTTATCAATAGGCTGAGATCGGCACACCACACTCTCCCGTACTGTAGAAGCTCTAAGGGCCTGGGGCTGCTCTCATCTAATTAAAGCAGAGTCTCTGGGGGAGGGACCCCGGTTTGGCATCTTTTACTTCTTTTTTTCTGAAGCTTCCTAGATGGGCCCAACACCACTGTTAGAAGAGAGACACGTGCTGGCTTTCTCTGTGGCCCCCGCCCCCATCTACGCTGCAGCATAGAGCCCGGCACACAAAGAAAGAGGTGCGACATGCTTGTGGAAACAGTGGGCTGGAATTGGCAAATCCAGACTTAGATCCAGAGAGATGGGGACGTATTCTCTCTGTGCCTCGGCTTCCTCATTTATTAAGAAACAGAAATAGAAAAACGGGTCATCCTGGGCCATCTCAGAGCTGGGCTGAGAGGGGAGTCAGAGAGCTACCATGTGGGCTAACGTGCTCACGTTCGTGAAGCTGGAACGTTGTACAGACACGTAAGGTGCTAGGACTGTAGTCTAGGTGCTTAATAAATATTTATTGATTTTTCACAGCTCTTACTTACCCATCTTTTCTTCACCCTTAAATACGAAGCTGGGGGAAATAAAGAAGAAATATAATTGCGCCTCACACTTCAGGACTCCCCGGGTATCTCACATTAATAGGGCCTCTTCAGCCATCCTCTAAGTGCTAATAATTCCTGGGCGTTTTGATGGTAGCACTTTCTCCCAGAGATGAATTGACCCCAGCTAAGAGCTCAGTGCCTTCCCAAATCTCATTACAATCAGCCTTGATGGCGGGCAGGCTTCAGGATGTAACAAAATTAGAGCTTTTAAATCATTATCTCGACGCCGGGAGCATCACACTAATAAATGGGAATGAAGATGCTCGAGAAAAGGCAGGGAAGGCACAGCAGCCTCCAAGCCAGGAGTGCCCCTGTTCCCCAGCCCTCCACACCCCCCACCACAAATCACCGCGAGGGGGGCCGATTTCACCAAAGCCGGGAGCCCAGCTCCCAACCATGTCAGGAAGGGCTGTGTTCAGCATCACCTCGCCACCGCCGCGGAGGGCCTTAAATCTGAGCTGACCTTTTCACTTCTTTGTAAATTAGCGCTCAATGACCCACTTCTCCCAGCGCAGTTTTCTGCTGAAAGTAACGGTTGGGGAAAATAAGAAAGCCTGTGTCTCTTAGGACACGTCCTGGCCAGCGAGAGGGGACACGGGAGGCAGCGCTTGCCGCGGCTGCGTCTGTCTGCTCGCTTGCTGCTCTCCCAGGCTTCCGAGCTGCCTCCCGTGTTCGTTCGTTCTGCAAACATGGGTACTCGCTTGGCACCGGGCACTGGTGAGGCACCAGGTGGGCCTGCAGAGCAACCGGAGATGGAAGCCTGGTCATGCTTCTCCCTTCTGCCTATCTCCCCGGTCACCTCTGTGTTTCCTGCCCCCCCCC
>NW_027532407.1:2614401-2664221 GCF_008692635.1 Crocuta crocuta
TGTGCCTGGCCATTTCTGGATGTTGTGACAGCTCTCATGGGCTTCCCATCCATCCTTCCCCAAGGTGGTCGTAGCTGCTAACACACTGAAGACAGCTCTCCCGCTCACTCCCCTGCTGAAGAGTTCCCAAGGGTCAAGGACAGGAACCCTTCTGCTTCTCGCAAGTCACCCCTGCTCCAGGGACACACACTCTGTGGACCTTTGTCATTATCCTGCTTTGGCTGCATGATGGCTCTTCTTCCTGCTCTCTTCTCGCTCCTCGGATTCATCCTGGAAGACCCAGCTTGCTGCTAGAGCCCCCCCAAACCCACAACACACACAGATGAAGTCCAGGACCCTCAGCATTCACGGGGCCCTGCCTCCCTCTGGCCCTTAGTGCCCCAGCCCTGCAGCTTTGTTTCTTGGTTTCTCCTTAGCCTCTGGCCAGGAGGTGTTTACCCCTGAGCCTTGAAGGACTCAGCCTAGGAATGTTCTTTTCCTTCAGATTCTAGATCACATGTCACTTTTTTAAGAGAAGGCTTTCCTAGATGACCCAGTCCATAGACCCTTGTGTTAATGCTCTGTAAAGCATTTAGCATTGCCTGATGTATTTACTTGAGGTTTTTTACTTCCTCTATGGACTAGATGGAGATCAACCCTGTGAGATCAGGGGCCTGTTTACAAACTCATTCACTAATGCATCCCCAGTGCCTAGGACAGTGCTTGGCATAGAGTAGGTACTAAATAAGTATTTGAATGATTGAATGAATGAATGAATGAATGGATGGATGGGAGGATCAGTAGCCTTCCCTGGAAGCCCTCCTTGACTCTCCAAGCTGTGCTATCACAGACACTCTGTGCTTTCTCCTCTTACTCCCCTCAGGTCTGTGTTGTAGGTTTTATTGCACATTAACGGCTTGTAGCAACATGACAGCTCCTCACACAGTTGATGTCATTAAGTACCTTTCTTCACACTGAATATGGGCTTGTCCCCCAGGGGCCTATAATCCCACAGGAGAGGGAGGGCATGCTCAGAAAGACCTTAACTCCCTCTGTGGGTTGCAAGTACCCCAGAGGGAAGAGAAGAAATGATTTGGGGCCACAGGACATGGGCTGCCAGCTTCCCACACCCCCAGGTACCCACGTGACCTCAGGATCCCCCAGGACTGTTGCTGGTGGGCATACAAGTGGACCGGGATGAACCTAGGGCATAAGACGGGTCCATAGAATAACCAGCAGTCTTAAGTGCCTACTCAGTACCAGCTCTTACCCCCACCCTCATAGCTACTAGTACTTCAAGTTTTGTTCATGGCAGTTTAGTGATGACTTTCTGGTCTGAGCTCACTGTTCTTTGTTTTCCCAGCTCTTCTTGGAAGTTCTGGGTGGCCGTGTGACCCAGTTCTGGGCAGTGAAACTTTAGGGACATCATTTGGTGGTGGGGACCCTGAGGAAGTTTTTGCTTTCCCTTTGGAGCCCAGGGGCATCCTTCGCCTTCTGTTACTCTTGAATGCAGTCAAGACAGCTAGAGCCACAGCAAGCATCTTGCAACTATAACATTGATACCCTGAGGGAAAGAGCCAGAAAATCACAGAGAGGCCAATGTTGACATTTCGAGTGCCTGAGCTAATGCTAGAAACTCTCTATTCCTGGTCTTTGTTCTGTGAGACAAAGAAATCTCTATTTGTTCAAGCCACTGATGCTTGATCACTCTGTTATTTGCAACTGATCTTATTCTTAACCGATGGTGAATTACGTGGACATGGCCAGCCCCAGATCTGGAGCTGAACCAGAGGCCACAGAGTTCATAGAGGGACTGAGAAAGTTCCAGATAGCAGAGAATGAAGCTAAGGACTGGATTCCTTCCCACCTTCAGTACAGGCGGCTTGCACCCGGGACAGACTCCTCAGTCCCGTAGGTTTCAGGAGATACCTGAGCTCCTGGCTACATCTGGCTCTGGTTAAAAAGGGTCCCTAGGGTAGCTTTGTGTCCCTCTATATGAAACCAGAATAACATTCCATGTCCAGTTCACTGCCACTTCTACCAAGAAAACTTTTCATTTTTCCAATCTTTCCGATGAAGATAAGCCTCTCCCTCCTTACTCTATGTTTCCATAACTCTTTGTAGTTCTTCCACTCAAGGTGCACTACATGGGCAACCAAGCTGTGCAGCTTCACAGTGCCCCGAACTTAGAAGGGTCCCAGGCTTGACATAATGCACTGCTGACACCACAGTGAACTTCTAGGTTTTTTAACCAAGGCCCCTTATTTTCACTTTGCACTGTAGCCCACGAATGATGTAGCCAGTCCCGCCTCCACTTATGAACTTTGTGACTCGGGGCCATGTCTTTGCTTCTCTGAGCCTCAGTGCCCTGCTCTGTATAATGAGAAGAATGAAAATTGCTCGGCAGGGCTGTTGGGAGGACGGACGGAACGATCGTGAGCAAAGCGGCCCCACCGGGCTGGGCCTGCCAGTGCGCTCTGTTCGGCTGCCTTCCCTTGAGTATGTTTTACTGCCTGATTCATAATGAGATTAACATCTGCATGGCTGAAGTTCATATTCTCAAAGCCTCATCCAGAGGAGGGCCCGTTAAGCTGCCTGAGGCCCAAGACCCTCTTTATTTCCTCCTGCGGTGCCTGGGATGGCCCCTTGTCCTTGGTGGGCACTAGGAAGTGTTTGATGAATGTATGGATACTACTCTCTAAGCTCCTAGAACTCTCTCAAAGCGCACGTCTCCTTGTGAGCTTGAATTTAGAGAACAGCATAATTTAATAGCAGTAGAGTAAGGAAGGCATGGGGGCGCCTGAGTGGCTCAGTCGGTTGAGTGTCCGACTTCAGCTCAGGTCATTGTCTTACTGTTAGTGGGTTCAAGCCCCGTGTTGGGCTCTGTGCTGAATGGAGCCTGTTTCAGATTCTGTGTCTCCTTCTCTCTCTGCCCCTCCCCCACTCACACTCTGTCTTACTCTATCTCTCAAAAATAAAATGTAAAAACAAAGTTAAAAAAAAAAAGAATAAGGAAGGCATGGTCAACATTTTGGATACTCAAAAATGGCCATCCCCATTTACTTAATCTAAGAACAACCAAAATCTCCCCTCCACCCACGCTGAACTTCCAGTGTGGAATGAGACAAGAGCCAGGGCGTTACCACAGGAATCAGCTGTAGCCAGGATGAGGCTCTTCCGGGGCCAAGGTGAAGTCCCCGGCGGACAGCAGTAAAGGTCCTTTTCAATAAGCCAGTCTCAGCAGACTGCTCTAGTTTCCCTTAGGATTGAATTCTGTCGCATTGTAATGCCTGAGGTGAAAGGAAACCTGCTTACCATGCAGAAAAGTCGACACCTAGACGGAGTGTGGTTTACAAGAAATCAGTCAGTGAAAATGAGTGGTATTGACAAAATAGTTAGAAGACAGGAGAGTTTTGGATAGAGCCAACTCATTTTGTTGTTGCTTTTCTAAGAAAAACTACCTTAAAAAAAATCCATACATCTCAGAGTTTCAAGCGTTGAAAAAAGCAGCAGCTTACATAGCTAATTCAATAGTAGTTAACGCAGCTAATACAATCAAGAGCCACAGCTGACTGAGCGTGGACGCATTCAGCCTTTCCTGCGGTGCCGCGAGGTAGACATGTTGATCTTACCTACTATGTATTAAGTAAATTGAGGTTTAAGAGGACAAGTCACTTGCTCAAGGGCATTGAGCTGGCAAGCCCAAGCTGACTTGTGTGTAAAGTGCATTAATCTCAGGTGTGCAGCTTGGTGAATTTTCAGTGTGCGTGACCCAGTAACCACCACTCAGATCAAGATATAGGACACTTCCTAGGAATGTCTTTCAAGCCACTTCTCAGTTCATCCCTCTGCCTGTACCCACCTCCAGGTAACCCTTTCTCTGACATCTATCTCCATCGAATAGTTTGAGACAAAATAATCTTGCCTGTGTCCCTTCCTGTGTTTTTTCCCTCAGAGAAGACCAAGAGGTACTTCTCTCCCAGGCTTGCTAATAAATCACACGCGTGCGCGCGCGCGTGCGCGCGCGCGCACACACACACACACACACACGTTTTCCCTTCACCATCAGGCATTACAATGTAACTGAATTCAGTCCTAAGGGAAACTAGAGCAGGCTGCTGAAACTGGCTTATTGAAAAAGACTTATTTAGTTTATCAATTTCCTTGTATTTTTATTCAGGACATGAGAACCATATCTCAAGATCCTCTTCTTCTTGTGATAGGGACGTCCTTCCTTCCAGCTGGGGTCCAGGCCCACCCTCAACGTTAGCAAGACCCAGGGCAAGTGTCAGATAGAGGCTCACAAACCATTTATCTAGACGTTTCAGAGTTATATACGAAGCCAAGAGACTGTTAAATAAAATACGTGTTTTCTTCCTATCTTAATAGATAAACATCTTCACAACACATCAGAAGGCCAGCCTTAAATTTAGAGGGCACTGGCTCCTCAGAGTTCCAGAACATGGTGGTGGAGAGAGAGTTAGCCATGGGCAGCCCACCTCTCTTTCCTTCCCATTTCTGGCTCTGTCCCAACCTGATGTATGTCTGTGGTCACCCCAACCCATATATCTTGGTTCTGTCCACAGTCTCCACATTAAAGGAAGCCAGGCCTAGGGGCATGCATGCTGGTGGCATGGTGTGTTTTGGGAGGGTAGATCTGCAGAAGACAAGCTCTGGATACTCAGAGAGAGGCCTGGAAGGGAAGGTGCAAGCTCCAGGCGGGGACATTCACTTGTGGCTGCAGATCCCTCAGCCCCCAGGATGGGACTCGGCCTGAGGACGGCCAGGTGAGACTTGCAGAGCACAGCGTTTAGGGAGCCATCTTGTCTGGTCTCGGGGTGATTCCACAGAACTGAGGTCATGTGTCTCCATCAAGAGACAATCCTCTGTATTCTCAAATTCACTCTGAAGAGTTCAGTTTGGTTAAAGCCCTCTTCAGTGAAGGCTTGCCATGTGCCAGGCAATGAGCCACGCACCGAGATGGATGGAACTTGCTCTCAGCTCTCTGGGGCATCAAGACTAGTGGGGGAGCCCAGAAGTTAACAGTTTTGCATCATGATAGAAACACATGCTTTCAGGGAAGGGCTTCTAGAAGGAGATGACATCTGAGCAGTCTTGCAGAGTGAGAAAGTACTAACCAGACAAGGAAGTGGGGAAGGGTATTTGGGGGAGAGAGCACAGCATGGGTGAGAGTGGTCTATCTAGTGAGTGTGGAAGAAGGGTTTGAGGGGTGACATGGAGCATAGGCTCTACCAGGAACATGGACCTTTCCTCCAAGCCCTGGGGGAGCAGTGGAGGCTTAGAGCAGAAATAGGACAAGGACAAATTGATAATTTGTAGTGACACGACTGGCACTCCTATGGAGACAGTGAAATTGAGTAGAAGATAATCCAGGCAGGATTGCCTTAATGAAGGTCTGCTTATTCACTGATTCAATAGATACCTACTGAGTCTGACAATATGCCAGGCATTGTTGTATACTGGGGGTACCACAGGAGGCAAGACAGAAAAGGTCCCTGTTCTCAAGGGGTTTGCATTCTAATGAGAAGGCAAGGGCACCACAGATACATAAAGAAATAAATACTTCAAAGTATTTCAATAGATGCAAGTGCTATGGTTAATGAATAATGGGATAGAGATGATGGAGGGGAATAGCGGGCAAAAAGATGGAGTAGCTCATTTATGCATGTTTCTACATCTAGAATGAATATATGCACGTATTAAAGTTTATTTATTTGAGGGAGAGAGCACACGTGTGCAAGCGGGGGGCAGAGAGAGAGGGAGAGAGAGAATCCCAAGCAGGCTCCACATTGTCAGTTCAGAACCCAATGTAGGGCTTGAACTCATGAACTGTGAGATCAGGACCTGAGCCAAAGTCAGGCACTTAACCGATTGAGCTACCCAGGTATCCCTAGAATATATTTATTTACTGAGGGCCTACTAGGGTCAATAGCACCAACATGGAAAGATTAAACAGATACTGTCCCTGTTATCACGGCATTTATGTCGCATGGGAGAGACAGACATCATTCAAATACTCCATCATTGGAGCCTGTACTTTGAAGAAGGCGCATGGGTCTCTGGGAGGATGTAACCAAGGAACGTGACCTGGCATGTGGTGTGAAAAGGCTTGCTGCGGGTGGGTGCAGGAGCTTTCTAAAGGCCCAGTGGGATAGGAAGCAGGGTGAGCACTAAGGCTGAACCAGCCCCAAGGGGAAGAGAGGCTTGGTGGGGAACACCCCCACCCCCATGCCACAGCAAGCAAGGGGGCCCAACTTTGTCCAGGAACTTTGCCTTTATTTTTAAGTGAATTATATATATTTTTAATATGATAAAACATATAAAACACAAAATTTGCCATTTTTACTATTTCAGTGTACAATCCAGTGGCATTAATTACATTCATAATGTTGTGTGACCACCACCACTATCTATTTCCAGAACTTTTTTTTTTTTTTATCATTTCCAAACAGAATGTGTGACCATTAAGCAGTAACTCTCCACTTCCCCTCAGCCCCTGGTAACTTTGAATCTACCTTTTGTCCCTATCAACCTGCTTATCTGAGATATTCATATGAGTGAGATCATACAATATTTGTCCTTTTGTGCCTGGCTTAGCTCACTTAGCACCGTATTTTCGAGGTTCATCCATATTGTAGCATATGTCAGTATTTTATTCATTTTTGTAGCCAAGTAATATTCCATTGTATTCACAGACCATATTTTGCTTATCCATTTTTCTGTTGATGGATTCTTGGGTTGTTTCTACCTTTTGACTATGGCAAATAATGCTGCTGTGAATATCGGTGTGCAAATACCTGGTGAGCCCATTTTCAACTCTTTGATATGGAATTGCAGGGCCACATGGTAATTCTGTATTAAATGCTTTGAGGGACCTCCATACAGGAAACTCCTGGGATTTTTTGTAGGAGCTGCACCATTTCACATTCTCACCTAAGGGTGTACAAGGTTTCCAGTCTCTCCACATCCCTGACCAACACTTGTGACCTTCCAGTGACTTTGCCTTTACCCTAAGAGCGCCACGTCTAAATCCTCTCTCAGAAACTTCTCTGACCGCAAGTCTGGCAGGCAATCTGGGAGGTCCTCACCTATGGTAGGACTTTGATGAGGGTGCCTTCTGGTTGAAAGAATTCAGGGAAATACTGTTCAGCATCTCTATTACCAATGTCAGCTAGAAGGCAGGGATGGAGATGGGAGGAAACTGGGTAAGAAAACTGGGTAAGAATTGGGAAACTGGTGAAGAATTTGGGGCCTCTCCCATGAGTTAAGTAGATCTTGTGAGGGTCCTTTTAATCTCTTGATTATGGTGCCACTCACCATAACAGTCCCTCAGTAAATAAATATATCTTCATAGCCAGAGCCCAACAAATAGACACTTGACTGAGTGCGCCACTCCCTTTTCTCTTCTCCCTCCCTTCTTATCTGTAGGGCCTTCTGAAGAGCTGGCAAGGGCTCTACTCCCTCAGGGGCCCTCAGGTTCCTGTCCGGGGGACCCTACCAACCTTCCTGGGTCTTTCTGGTCTTTTCTGGCACCGAACCACTCCTTGCCTTGACAGTTACTCTATGTGCTACTCACAGCTCTGCAAGAAATTAGAAAAGAATAGGCAGGTTGCCTTGAGTCCCTTTCAGGGCCAAGCAAACAAATAAAAGAATGAGGAAGGGGCCATTTATCCAAATAATATTCTCCACCCATATTGGGATACAAAGATCACAGAGCACTTTGCTAGCTGTTTTCTCATCTGAGCCTCACCATAAGCCATTGACGTTGAGACAGTGAATACTGTTTGCAGGACAGATTCGGAAAGGACAGGTGCCCTGCTGAAGGTCAGAGCACAAGTGTCAGGGGCGGGTGGGACTCCATGCCCAGTGCCCGCTCTCCCCATCCCCGCCCAGCGCAGTCAGTGACTCACCCCTGCCTTTCTGTCCCCGCACCTGCTCAGGGCCCCAAGGAAGAGCTCAGCCAGGCTTTTAATAATCAATCAAGAGTTTTCCTGAGGCGTCTGCACAGACTTTTGGCTAGTCTTCTCAGAAGCTGTTCTTGCAAAATGCTCTCTTATTTTTTGCCCAATCAGAACTGAGGTCACACACACACACACACACACACACACACACACACACACACACACACAAAAGCCCCTTCCATTCTCTTTTTTTCCACACCAGCCAGCCTGGCAAAGCTGATTTCATTCCGAAATTCAAATTGGAAGCCGCCTTCTGTTCTCATTAGTTTGGGTTGTAGCAGTCATTACATTCTAAACAATTAATCCCCGAATGCCAATTTCTTACTAGAATTATCCTGGACTCAACAACTGGTTTTTCTTAGCAGCAAGGCTGAAGCAATTATTCCTGGCTTTTGTAACTAAACATGCTGTGCTTGGCACTTTACAATGTTTTCATCATCATTGAGTTATCAACATTTATCTCTATCAGGGGAAAGAAAAGGCTGTCCAATTGTGAAGGCCCAGCGATCACACAGTCACACAGACCGGGTTTCCTGACATGCGCAGGCTCCCTGGGGCTTCTTGCCTTTGCTTGGAGAAGAGGGAGGAAGTCCTCCAGGCCCCAGGCCCTACCTGTTCTCAGACCAGGGGCTACCTGACTGAGAAGTGATAGAAAGCCTAAGGGAAGAGGCAGTGGGGGCTCTCAGGCGAGACAGTGCCCTCGTCCTTGTGGGGGGACGGCATCTCTGGGGCACAAAACCTTGCTTGCAAAGCTGGGCCCCCAGAGTCTGCAGGAGTCTGGGAATCTGGTGGGCTCTGTGGATTTCTCCTTCCTTCCAGCAGGGAAGGCAGGGCTGCTCTGAGCGGGAGACGCTGGGGTAGCCGGCACCTCACCCTGGGCTGGGAGAGGCCAGCCTACCTTCCTGTGCATTCACCCAGACTTAGGCCTTCCAGAGAGGTAGCATAACAGGAGACACAAGAGCAGCTCTGGGATGGGGCTCCCGTGCATGAGCCGGGCCTCACCGCTCACTGCTGTGAGCCTGTGAGCATGTTGCTTACCCTCTCTGTGCCTCATTCCTCACCTGTAATGTAGTGATAAAAATCGCTCTATTTCACAGGGTTATTTTGGAGATTGTGTTAATATTTGTAATTAGAATAGCGTGCCTGGGGGTGCCTGGGTGGCTCAGCTGGTTGAGCGTCCAACTTCGGCTCAGGTCATGATCTCATCGTTCGTGGGTTTGAGCCCCAGCTTTGAGCCTGGAGCCTGCTTCTGATTCTGTGTGTCTCTTTCTGACCTTCCCCTGCTCACGCTCTCTCTCTCTCTCAGAAGTAAATAAAACAAAACAAAACACAAAAAAAAGAATAGCGTGCCTGGCACCTAGTAAGTGCTTTATAAGTATGTGTTTAAAAACAAATAAGCAAGAACTTTTCTTTAAGAATTAAAGGGGTTTTAATGGTCTTTTATCCGTTTGAGGCCTGAGGGCCCACAAGGCAGCATAAAGACAGAAAGAGAAAGCTTGGTCCCTCATAAGTGCCCTAATTCACTTGAATACACCAGCAAACAAATCTCATACCCATGTCTTTTCAAAGTCAACCCGTCGCACCATGGCGGTTAGTGACTGTCCCAGGCTCTCAAAAAGTGGAACCTAAAACATTTCCCAGCAGCATGTAGAGAACTCATCTTCAGATGATCAACTCCTAACCAGTTAAAGTTGGAGCAGTGGTAATACAGTAGATGGAAGCCAAAAGGACCATGTACCCCCACCCCCCACCCCTGAGGTCTGGTAATGACGACACCACCACCAAAGGCAATAATGGTAGCGGACACCTGTGTAACATTCACTCTGTGCCAAGCACTGTTCCAAGCACTTTATCATAAAACTCATTTAGCCCTTATAGCAACCCGAGAATGCAGGTACTATTGTTACTCCCATTTTACAGGTGGGAAAACGGAGGTACAAGATAAAGTAATTAGAAGTCCAAAGTCTCAGGGCTGATAGCTGAGGAGACAGCCGTTGAATCCAGGTAGTATGACTCCAGAGCCCATCACTTATCATCCCATTACACTTTCCTGTATCATTGACCTCAGCCATGAGCCCAGATCCAGTCCAGGCTCAGAAACCCAATCCTATCCTTAGGCAGGAAGAATCTTGGAGGTTGGACCAAGTCCCACTGTTTGTCTATAATCTGACTGCTCTCTTCATACTGAATTCAGAGCTTAGAGCAGGCTTCAGGATATGGGCTCCATCTTTTTTTTAAAATGTTTTATTTATTTTTGAGAGAGAATGTGAGTAGGGGAGGGGCAGAGAGAGGTGGGGGTACAGAGGATCCACAGCAGGCTCCATGCTGACAGCAGTGAGCCCGATGTGGGGCTTGAACTCATGAACCATGAGATGGTGACCTGAGCCAAAACTGGATGCTCAACTGTCTAAGCCACCCAGGGGCCCATCTTGAACCTCTGTCTTGGTAATACCCTCAGTTCTCCAGCTTCCTTGCCTTGTTCTTACCATCCTGAGCCTTCTATTTATTAATTAGACCTACATTTACTAAGCACCTACTATGTGCCATTCATCCATTTATGCTAAGGCTGAGGACATGGAGCCCTTGGGGGACTCACCGTCTGATAGGGACACAGATATGCAGATGGCTGCATAGAGTGAATGAGTCTGAGGGCTGTGAGTAAAATCAATGCAGGATCCGTGAGGTAGATGGGGAAAGCGGTTATCAGGAAAGGCTTCACAAAACAGGTAGCAGGGGCTCCTTCCTGCTGACACATCCCCCTGATGCCAGCCAGTTGCCTGGAATTCTCGCTGGCTGTCTCTTTGCAGACACTTCATCCCGCCTGCCTGGACATACCCATGTGACCTCAGAGAGTAAGAAGGAATTGCATTTGTCGCCTCTAGTTTCTAATTAGTTAGTGGAAAACGTGCAGGCATCTGCTGTCCCAGCACCTGCTCCAGGCAGGGGGGATGGTAGGTTCTAGCGCCCCCTGGACCACCTGGCCATCCATCCTGCTGTTGTGAGGCTTGACGTCTGCCTGGAGCCGCGCCCTCCATAACCGCAGCCCCGCCCATCCCTGGTCTTCCGGACTCCGTGTGCAATGAACATCTTCCCAGAGTTCCTTCGGCTCTAGATCCCTTTCAGGGGGCCCATCTTACTAATTCCTCATCCAGGGAACAAAAATTAGATGCAGAAAATTAAAAAAACTCACCTGGTGACTTTGGATAAGTTAATTGAATCATTCCTCACCTTTAACATTTTCCCTTCCTTATGTGACAGGGATTTCTTCCCTTCAAAATTCCAAAATCTCTCTCATCCCCAGAGAGTCCCTTCTAACCCACTAGTCAAATTATGACAGAAGCGTTTCCTGGAGACTTTCTTATTTAAATGGAAAGACAAATGAAAAGAAAAAAACAAGGAAGGAGAAAGAAAGGAAGGAAAGGAGGAACAGAGGAAGGAAGGAAAGAAGGCAGGCAAGAAAAAGAAACCAGTGTCTATAAGGGCACTACTATGTGCTTGGCACCGGTCTAGGTGCTTTTCCATATTTGTGCCACATTTAATCCTCCATTAGCTTCACACTGCATGCCTTATTATAGACAAGGAAAATGAAGCTCAGAGTGGTTAAGTCACTTGCCAAGAGTCACACAGGAACATTGGAGCTGAAGCCACGTCTGAGTCCAAAGGCCATGTTCTTTATAATTTCTGCCACTCACTCTAAATGGGTACAATGGGCATAAATCCATACACCGAAGCTACTTGCCCTCACCATCTTACTTCCAGTTAATCTCCCTTGTCACTGCACCACGGGGTGTAAATTGCCTCAAACCTCCTTTGAAAAGAGGCAGCATGTAGATAGATAGGGTCAATGAGGAAGACCCATCTCTATCCAAGGTCACTTTGGAGGGAGGCACAGAGCAAGTGTCACGGTCTCACCTGACAGATGGAGACGCTAAGGTTAAACGACTTGCTCAAGACCCGGTGGGACAGAAGCCAGGCTGCAGAGAAAAGCTCAGCCTCTTGGTTCAGAGAAAACCTCCTCAGCCAAGTATTTTCAAGAAGTGGGTGGTAAGTGCCGGGGAGCCTGCTTTCCCGCCTCTAATTTCTCTCGGATTCTTGGAGAGCCTCGCCTATCTGGCACATGCTTCAGTAAGCACGCCGAGAAGAGTCCAACTGGCACTTATTTAATTACCATAAACAGATGTATCGCTTTGGCTTCAGTGAGGTTGGTTCTTGGTGTGCTCGTCAGCCCTCCTGCTTCCGGGGAGGCCGGGCAGGGCATGGGGCCGTCCCGGGGGCCCAGGGCGCCAGCACCCGCCTTGCTGTCCTCCATGCCATCACCCCAGGGCGCTGGGAAGGGGGGGGCGTCGCGGCGGGGCTGGGTGCTCATGGCGTGTCACTCGCCTGGGGGCACTTTCCTCACCGACGCACTCCAATCCCTCCCATGTCAGGGTCCCCCGGAGCCCTGTGCGGCTGGCTCTCTGGGACTCTCCCCACATGTCAGGGCAGAAGAGGGGGTGACCTGGACGGACTTTGGAGATTCCCCCCAGGCAGCTCCTGGCCGAGCGTTTTCCTCCGGCTCTCCAGAGTCAGCGTAAACACTCCTCCGCTTTCCTCCAGCCCGTAAGCGTCCTTCCACTGATGGACGCCTCCCTCCCTCGGCTCTTCCCGCAGCAGTCTCGGAAAGAGACAGTGTTGGAAAGGAATCAGGGGAAAGGTTTACCAGGCATCAAGGTGGACACTGAGTTAGGCTAGGTAGAAAATGGTCCTTAAAATTTCATTTCTCGGGGCGCCTGGGTGGCTTAGTCGGTTAAGCGTCCGACTTTCACTTAGGTCATGATTTCGTGCTTCGTGGGTTCGAGCCCCGCGTCCGGCTCTGTGCTGACTGCCAGCTCAGAGCCTGGAGCCTATTTCAGAGTCTGTATCTCCCTCTCTCTCTGACCCTCCCCTGCTCATGCTGTCTCTCTCCTAGAAATAAATAAAAATATTATTAAAAAAATTTCATTTCTCTCTGATTTTAGCGGAAAAAAAATTAGTGATCAATGTAGCTGCCACTGACACAGGAGATTTCGAAGGCCTGTGGGTCATTTAGAGAACAGGCGCGATGCGGCAGGAGGCGTGTTCCCTTGAAGGTCATTTTCACTTGTGTATAAAAGAACTTCCTTTATTTATTTATTTTCCTCACAGAAAACATGGCCTGTTTAATGCCATCCCCATGTGCAGAGAGCATTTGTGAGGCGGTCAACTGGCTCCCATTGTCATGGAGAAGCAAGGAGATATTGACAAGGCAGTCACACGTCCCCGATGTGGGGTCAGTGCTGGTGTCGGACATCCATTCACCTGACAAAACATGTAACCAGCTATTTATTTACATATATTGAAGTAAAATTTGTATATAACATTATACTAGTTTCAGGTGCATGACATAGTAATTCGGTATTTGTATACAGTGCAGGGTGATTGCCACAGTGAATCTAGTTAATCTCTATACCCATACAATCGAGCCCCTTCACCCTTTCACCCACCCCCTTGCTTCTGGTAACCACCAGTCTGTTCTTTGTATCTAAGAATTTTGCTTTGTTTGTTTGTTTGTTTGTTTGTTTGTTTTAGAGTCCACATATAAGTAAGGTCATACAGTATCTGTCTTTCTCTGTCTGACTTATTTCGTTTAGCACGATGCCCTCAGGGTCCATCCATGTTTTCACAAACGACAAGATTTCCTTCTTTTTTATGACTGAGTAGTATTCCATTGTGTGATCTCTCTCTCTCTCTCTCTCTCTCTCTTTCTCTCAATCACATTTTCTTTATCTACTCATCCATTGATGGATATCTAGGCTGTTTCCATATCTTGGCTATTGTAAATAATGCTGCGATGAACATAGGGGTCCTTATATCTGAATTAGTGTTTTCGTTTTCTTCAGATAAATACCCAGAAGTAGAATAGCTAGATCAGGTAGTAGATCTACGATCAATTTTTTAAAGATTTTTTTCTTATTTATTTATATGAGAAAGAGACAGAAAGAGAGTGAGGGGCAGAGAGAGAAAGAGGGAGAGAGAATCTTAAGCAGGCCTCAGCACAGAGCCTGACACGGGGCTCAATCTTATGACCCTGAGATCATGACCTGAGCTGAAATCAAGAGCTGGTTGCTTAACTGACTGAGGCACCCAGGTGCCCCTACTTTTAGATTTTGAGAAACTTCCAAACTATTTTCCATAGTGGCTGCACTAATGCACATTCCCACCAATCGTGGCCACATGTTCCTTTTTCTCCACATCCTTGCCAACCATTGTTATTACTTGTCTTTTGGTACTAGCTGTTACGACAGGTGTGAGGTGGCATCTCATTGTGGTTTTGGTTTGTGTCTCTCTGATGATGAGTGATGTTGAACATTGATTCATGGCGTGTTGGCCATCAGTATGTCTTCTTTAGAAAAATGTCTTTTTAGATCCTCTCCCATTTTTTAATTGGATTTTTTGTTATTTTTGCTATTGAGTCAAGTTCTTGGATATTAACCTCTCATCAGATATATGATTTGCAAATATTTCCTTCACTGTAGGAGGTTGCCTTTTCTTTTCTTTTCTTTTCTTTTCTTTTCTTTTCTTTTCTTTTCTTTTCTTTCTTTTCTCTCTTTTTTTTTTTTCTTTGACAGTTTCCTTTGCTGTGTACCCATTTTTAAACAAAAATGGTCATGGAACACAGATTTCCTTTTATGCAGGGTAATTTGGAGTTGGGCATGTTGATAAAGTCGTTGCAAAGTTTTCCCTGAAGCATTTTATGCAAATCATAATTTTTATTGAGCCTGAATTTGGAGGGCTATGCTCTTCGGAGAAGTTTCCAGACAAACAATTATGTTATCAAGAGGGAGAAATAGCTTTAGGTAGAGGTTAAAAGCACCAGCTAAACTGTACTGCTCATTGAACATGTCCTTGGACAGGTTACTTAATCTCTTTGTGCCTTAGCTTCCTCCTGTGTAAGTTGGGGATACACTGATGGCATTGTTCTGAGGATGTTCAGAAAGGCAGTTCATGTTAAAGCACTTAGTACAGCAGTTGGCAGTTTGTAAGTGCTGAATAAACATTAGTTAAAAAACAAAACGAAACAAACCATGCATACATATGTAGTCTTAACTTGGGTTCTCCAAAACTAGAGCCTGACATAAAGACCTGGATGCAGTAGTTTATTTGGAAGGTGATTCCTAGAAGCAGGATGAGGAGGAAAGTCACTGCTGTAGGCCACAGGGGCTTGATGCCACCAGGTAGCACAGAGGAGCCTGGAGAATGCCTCCCAGGACTTCCTGCCTGGTGTATTTCATGTATATACACAAGGGTGAATGAGGCAGGATCCCACCTGATGGTTTTAAATGAAATCTAATATACGCGTTTGTTGTGAAAAGAGAACACTAACAGATGACACATCAAAAAGTGCTTAAAAGCACAGGATTTGAATTTAAGAAGGTTCCACCACAGTGAACAAACTCTCCCACCATTTTCTGCTTTGGTATCCTGTGGAATGGAATAATCATATACCGTTTCCCAGTGAGAATTTAAATGCACAGCATTGAATGCAGCTCCTGGACATAGCGTGCCTTCCATAAATGGCAGCCACCTTGTGGCTGTTATTGTCATTATTGTTATTACTGTGTGCATACCTGACAGCAGAAAACAATGGTCTAAACATTGCAGGATGTGTAGCTGGCTTAGCTTAGTGTAAGTCATCATATGCCCCTGATTTAAAGAAAGGAAACCCGAGGTTCTGGGTGGCTACTTGTGTCGGACTTCCTGGCACATCCTTGTTGAGACTGTAAGAGTTAGATCTGGGGGGCCTTGGCGTCTAGCTGCAAAGCTGGGCAGATGCTAAGACTTGCTGGCCAGTCTTAGAAAATCTGTTACTGATCTGCATATGGTTCTGTCTTCGTGGGCCTTCCTAATGCCCGGCGAACACCCTTTTCCCTCTCCCAATGTGGTCTGTAACGGCCTGTCTCCTCCATAGAGGACATCCTCCGGTCTTGTCCTGGGAGGCCCAGGCTTGCTCCTTCCCCAGGCCATGCTCTCCTGGCTGGAGACACCCTGTACACAGCTCCCTCCTTGTCACAAATTTGTGATTAAAAATACATTAAAGGGCTGAGAAATTATTAAGAGATACAGCATCTTGCAAGTAAAACTGACATTTCCAGTTAGACCACAACTCTAAATTATCCACAAAGACCCTGTTCTATGGCTAAAAACATTAGGCTGGTTTCAGATCTGCTTTCTGAGGGCATTTTCATCTGGGGCCCGTGGGTAAGATGAAAATGTAGCTTTTTGTAGTAGAACTTGATCCATCTGCTATTTAAAAGGCTGGGGTTATGGCTTCGTGGCTTTGGTGACTTCATTTGGAGCCTCATCTCCGTCTTTGCTGTGTATCTGAGCCAGTACCAGAGACCCAAGGAGCTTTTACCTTTTTAATGCCCACTGTTGCCTGGCTGGTTTACACCTGGCACCTTATCCTGAGGACAAGGACCCCCTGGGAAGACATCCAGCATTGCCACAGAGTCCTATTATTAGAGAGGCAGTGTCCTTCAACAGCACTCTCACCCCCCAGCCGTGCGGAGTCACAGAGGAGTGGACTGTGCCTGTTATCAGCTATGATCTTGAGCAAGTCAGTTCATCCCTTTATGGTCCTGGGTTTTCAGACTAGGACCTGAAACTAGAGCATCGCTCTAGCCCTCCTGTCTTGAACAGACTGCGCTTCAAAATCTTGGTCACTCAACAGACAGGTCATCTTACTGCTCACCCTTCCCTCCACCCAGTGGAAGCAGAAGTTTGGTCACCCACACAAGTTGGGCAAGAGAGAAGCTTGCTCACCTCTTGTCACCAAGCAATATCCCTACAGGACACAGCTTAAGAGTGATGGCTCCCTCGGGGCGCCTGCGTGGCTCAGTCGGTTAAGTGTCCAACTTCAGCTCAGGTCATGGTCTCACGGGTTGTGAGTTTGAGCCCCGCATCGGGCTCTGTGCTGACAGCTCAGAGTCTGGAGCCTGCTTCAGGTGCTGTGTCTCCCTCTCTCCGCCCCTCCCCTGCTCATGCTCTGTCTCTATCTCTCAAAAATCAGTAAATGTTTTAAAAAATCTTTTTAAAAGAGTAAATGATAACTTCCGTGTATGGAGTATTTATTACGGGCTAGGTGCTGTGCTAAGCACTTGATGTACGTGACATCATTCCATCCTCACAACATTTTACAGGTGAGGAAATGCAGACTCAGGGAGGTCAGAGAAATGAGCCAAGGACAGCAAGCAACAGCAGTGGATACAAAGCCAGATCTGTGTGTACTTTAAGGCCTCACCTAGAATGTGACTCCTTTCTTTCCCAATCCTGCTTTCCCCCTTGCCCTCCCTCCTGAGACCGCAGTGGTCCATCGCAGATTGGACAGGGGTGACGGGTGTGGTTCGTCTCCCTCTTCCTCTTTCGTCCGCAGTGCTGGGGAGTGGCTTTCCCCCTCCACTGTGGTCTCGCACTGCTCCTCAGAGACCATGCAGGGTCCAAAGAGGTTGGCAGCCTCAGAATTACCATCGCTTGTGTGAGTGAGTGTGAGTGCATGTGAGTGTGCATTTAGAAACTCAGGCTGGAGGGCAGCAGACCCAGGTCTATGGATTAGCTCAGTACTTTTAAAAAGTTCTCTGAAAACAGCGGGATCCAGGAATTCTTTCTTGGCTCAGAAAGGTCAGAGCGTCTCTCTTGCCGCTCCCTCCATTTGGGGGGCTGCAGCCTGGGTGGAGCAGCACCCTCTTCACCCTTACCCTGCTGGGAGGGAAGGTACTTCCCAAGGCAGAAAGAACTGAAGGGCAAAGAGAAAACGTCCAGTCTCCCAGCGAGTGTGCCGGTTTTGCGCCCCGACGTCTCCCCACCCTGCTGAATCTCTCAGTGGTGTCACTCAGCTCCGATCCACACCCTCCAGATCCGATGCCCCTCACAGAGCCACGTCCCCGTGTGCTTACTCGGCTGCGGCTAATGAAAAGAAGTCATGCATAAGTTATGAGGGGCAAGTTTCAGGATGGGTGGAGATGGGAACATGTCTGCACGGCTCCTGGCTCTGTGAATGACAGGGGACGCGGCTGTTCAGCCCCTGTCCGATGACAGGCACCTGTGTCCTGAGACTCAGCCCCTCTCCCATTGGATGAATGGCCTCAGCACCCAAGCCGAGCTCAGTGTTGTGTTGGAAGCTACACATTAAGGACACATCTTACTTTTACATAAGGCAAGAGATTGTTCTATTCAAAATTCTCTTCAAGGCCAAGGGCAATTCACGAATACAAAAAACAGCAAGCAGGAGGCTTGCAGAGAGGGAGGGAGGGCAGAGAGAGACAGCCAGGTGGGGTGGCAGGGAGCTGGTGCCGGCTTGCAGGGAGCTGCTTTCATGGTAATGACCATGTTGACAGTAACCGCTGCTGTTTACCGACTCTCTCCTCCACGGCAGACATTTTCCTTGTATGAGCTCGTTTCAGCCTCGCGGCAACCATAGCAGGTGGGCACTGTTCTCTCTCTTTTAAAGATGAGGAAATGGAGCCTCTGGGAGGGTAACTCATTTGTTCAAAGTCACACGTCTACAAGGGTCACACTCTGAATTTGACTTCAGGCCTGGCTCCCTCCAAGCCCATGTTTTTTCCCCTGACCGTACTATTTCTCAACATATTGACCTGGTAGATGTCAAGGTCCATGCTTTTGACTATGTATCTCTTTTATCAGTTGATTTCAAAAATACAGTGTACACGCAGTCATGTTAATTGTATTATCTTTAGAAGAATTCTAAAGGAATGAAGATTTACGGCGGGGCCAGGGAAGAGGGGGGAGGAAATGGTAAGGAAATGTGGGTTTGGTGAAGGGAGTGGCGGGTATGTGGTGCAGCCCAGGGGGCCGTGCTGCTGGTCCAGGGCTGATGGCGTACAGGAAGGGGGTCCCGGGAATCTTCTGCTCTGACAGCATGCACCGGTGCAAGGGACATTTCTTTGGGGCTAATTTCAAGGCACCCTGGGACAGTGCAGGGGTTATGGCTCTCACGTGAGGAGACTTCACTTAGGGTTCCATTTCTGTCGCCAAATGGGTTGACATTTGCAGAAGTTGCATAGCGGGTTGAACGGTGGCCCACATGGTGACAGGTTCACACCCCGCTGCGTGGAACCCGTGAATATTACCTTCCATGGCAAAAGAGGGAGTATGATATGACCAAACGTAGGATTAAGTTAAGGATCTGGAGGGGAGAAGCTTATCCCGGACTAACCAGGCAGGCCTCCAATTAACTCACACATCTCCTTATATGAGAACCACACAGAGGAGAGGACACGCAGAGGAGAGAAAGAGCCGACCTCAGCCTCTGTGCTGACAGTGCAGAGCCTGCTTGGGATTCTCTCTCCTTTCTCTCTGCCCCTCTCCAGCTCATGTGTGCACTCTCACTCTCTCTCTGTCTCTCAAAACAAATAAGTAAACTTTAAAAAAAGAAGGTTTAACCTCCCATTTCTAACCTCCTCCCTGTCATCCCCAAGTCCCAGCCCCCTGTGGAGGACCAGTCTCAATTCTCCAGACTGACCCCTTCCGTGTGACAATTAGTATCTAAACAGGTCAGCTTTCGCCTGTGAGAAACAGAGCTATTTGGTTCAAGCTGACTTTCAGGGTAAAATACCTTCACAGACAGTTATTTTTTTTTTCTTATTGTTAATTGCTGGAAAAATACTCTGCGTCACCCCGGGGAAGTCATCCAAATAGCTCTGACCTCTCTGTGGATTTCAAGGAAAGCTTTGCAGTACCTGTTTTCTCATTGCTGCCACCGACTCTGCAAGCTGAGGGGCCGTGGTTAAGGGAGTTACACGAAATTTGCTTTGGCGCCACCGGATAAATGGAGGACAGAGGTAATCGGCTCACCTCGCCTCGGTGCCAGGAGGACAGAGGTAATCGGCTCACCTCGCCTCGGTGCCAGCTTCAGCCTTTCTGCACCTCCATCACCAGCACACAGCTCGCCAAATGACTGCTCGGGGCCCAGGGCCTTTACTTATGGGACTCGGGAGCCTCATTAGCAATCACCATTAACCAGAAAAGCTGCACAACTGCTCCATGCCCGCGGAGTTGTGTGTCCTACAATATTCACAGGCACCTAAGGGCTGGGAGAGACTGCGCAGGGGAGCTTTTAGAATAAGGCCCAGCGAGCGGCCACCGCCAGTTTCAGCTCCTCCTTTATCCTTTCCAGAGCCCCCAAGGTGCTAATGAACTGTGTGAAGGCGGGAGGCAGGCCAGCAAAAGGAAGATGGTGGACATTTCCAGAGGGTGGGGACTGGGATCCTCAGAGGTGGGGAATGTCAACGAGAGCGGAGTAACCCACACTCGGGCTATTAAACAATCTTGTCGGAAGCCTTTAACTGCTCTAAAATAGGTATTCATGCTGAATGCTCCAAAGGCCACGTCTAAATCTCTAAAAACAATGTTCAGGTCTTTAGCTCTCATCCAGCTGCCTGCCGTGTGGTGTCAAGCAGAGTTAGTTTAAGCCCCAGGGTGAGAACAGGATTTCCAAAGATCATCCACAGACAAGAAGGGCAATGTTTGGCTTTGCCACACATCTCTCCTCAGTTCCCTCCTTTGCTGATCCCCCTCTTCCTCCTTGCAGTCCCCTCCCCCGCCCCAATCACCTGTCACTCAATACACATTCATCCACACCGGGTCAGGTTGGTCTTAGAATAAAAGGCGTGTGGATGCTTGAAGTAATGGTACTAAAACGCCCAGATTTGAGATGTAGTGTTAGTGAGGCACTGAAATTAAAGCCATCATGGTCCCATATGCCCCTCCCATCTCATGCATGCATGCACGCACGCACGTGTGTGTGTGTGTTTGTGTGTGTGTGTATGTATTTCAGTCTGTAAGCGCAAGGTTAACAGGTTGCAATAAAGAGGTTTAGGACCAGCTGGATGGAGGCGTGAGTGACCTTCCAGGATAAGTAGGGAGGTTACACCCTCTGTTCTAGACGCTGGCGAGGGCACTGGGGGTCTCAGCAATGACTTTGGTACTGGCCAGGGCCTTCAGAAGTTTGCCAGAAAGCTCTCTGCTAGCCTTTCAGAAAGCAGTGTATACAGGGCTGTGGTGAAGAGGAGGAAGCCAGCCAGGCAGCCTCAGCTCAGGTACTGTCTGCTTGGAAAGCACTGAGGACATGCCCTAGAGGGACCCTGGCTACTGCACGGACCCTTCCCTGGAAAGGGCCTGGGTGCTGGGACTGGCCGTCCACCCCATGAAGGGCATGTCCAGAGACAGGGAGGGCGAAGGGAAAGCTGCCCGGGACAGGACACTAAAGAAGTGGCTAGCGCCGGTGGGAGAGGAGCCAGGACAGAAAGGCTTTCTTGGTTTGGAAACCAGCAGAAAGCACGAGGGAGAAAGGAGTGCCGCCTCTGGCCCAGGAGCTGGCGCCCTCACCAGCACCAGCCTGAAGCCTGCTGGCCACACTTCTGTAACCTCTGTGAATGAAGACGCAGAGGTCAGCAAGCCAAGGACACTGGCTTCTTGCTGGTCATTTTTTATAAAGTGGGAAGGAGAAATGTGCGCATCATCTGGAGTCCTAATATGTGCCAGGAGACAGACACAGGGACACACAGAGTATCACTTGCGCCCTGCGGAGAGGGCACTGCTATGGAGTCTTCCCCTGCTTGCCCCTTGCTTAAGGCAGAGGTCCCCCAGGCTCTGGTCCCTTGTGTTCCAGTCCAGCTACTCTAAATGCCCCTTTTAATTAGGGTGGGCTTCAGGGATGTCGTGGCTTTATCCAGGGTGTCTGCGTTGCCAGGAAGGCTTTTGCTTTCCATCTGGAAGGAAAGGCATCAGCTTGCTTGAAGGGATCCCAGGTTACGGAGTAATCGCCATAATAAGATTGAGGATGAAGGTGACCTATGGAAGCATGGCAAATACACGATTTTTCCTGCTCAGTAAGTGACTTTTGATTATAACTCAGCACTCGCCTCAGGTCCTAAAATACTGTTGGCATTCTCTGGAAAGCCTGGGAAAGGACAAAGTGCAAAAAAACTGCTTCCACAAAGAAAAACACAGGCTTCCCAGCCCTCTTTGTAGCTACACGCAACCTAGGAAATTGAAAGCAAGGTGGCAGTCTCTCTGTCCTTGGTCACCATTTCATGTACCAGCCTGTCATACAAAGTGCACGGAAGCACTGCGGATCAATAGCTATTCTGGGTTAACATTGCCACAGCCTTTTTTTTTTTTTCTTTAAAAAAGGAATTTTTTTCTCCTTGTAGATCACAGCTTTTTATATCCAAGACATATTTCTGTGGTCTGTCTATGGAAATTCATGCTTAGAAGGAGCACCTCTTCTTTGAGATTGTATTCACTTTTGAATATAGGCGAAGGGGCCAGCAATGCTCCTATCGAACTCTTCCTTCAAAAGCTCTGCAAATGGCTGTTAGACCCCAGGTTTGCAAAGCAGGTAAAACTTACCCAATGGGCCACCTGGACCCCGGAAGAGCCCGTGCTCACCCAGACCTCCACGAAGGTGGTCTGGGCTGCAGAGGTGTCTCTGCCTGGCACAGCCTCAGCGAATCCTGTCCACTCTGCCGGACTCCCTGGTAGCATTCACAGCCCTCAACTTGCTTTGTTTACCTCGGGGACGCTTGTCTGGGCAAAATCTCTAAGTGGTTTTTTTATGGGAAAGTAAAAAAGCCAAGTGAGAATGTATTTGAAAAGCGAGCCATGGAAAATAGTCTCCCAAAGCATATGTCATGGATTTTTATGTTACTGCTTATATGGTTTCTAAGTGGGCTAACAGCTTTAAGTGACAACTTTTAAAGTTCCTAACGGAACCCCCACATTACGTGCACTAACATAATTCTTTTTGGAGGAGAGTGGCATAAGGCACAGCCACCTCTTGTAACTCTTTTTAGCCTCACAGAGCCATGGATATACTCATTCATATGTCCATTTTGAAGGTGAAAAAGGGAAGGCTCAGAGCGGTTGAATCTTTCAAGGGCACACAGCTGGTCAGAGCTGACCCAGAGCTTCCAACCCTGATTCTGAACTCCTGGATTTAGGGCAACAGGACTGCTTACCAGTATCTAGGCAGATGTCACTGAAACATACACACAGATGCGTCTCACCCCAGCCCACATCCAGATCTTAGCACCCGTCTCCTCTGTCATCAGCTGCAGTCAGTGAACCTTATAAATGCAAACTTTGGAAATGCTGACTCTCATACACAATTTTTAAAGGTATTAAAATGCAAAACAGGAGTAAACAAAATTTCTTGCCACGGGGAAGTAACTAATGTAAAGTGACAAAATAATGGGAGTTTGAATGCGGTCTCCAAAGTGGCCGTAAAATGGAATTCAGAATCATATTTTAGTATGTACGCCATACACTTGCTTTGCCAAGGATGACTGGCAGTGGACTGTCGTTTGTAAAACTAAGCCACGAAGGCAAAAAGAGATTGCAGAATGAGGGTCAGGAGAGCGAGAGCAAGAAAGAGAGAGCAGAGGATGGAGAGAGCAAGAGTGGTTCATGGAGATGGTGCTAGTCACCGATGGGTTACCTCCGAGAGCAAGCTCCTAGGTCTATGTGCTGTAGCAATCCTGGAGCAGCCCAGCACCCCTCAGCCCAGGACTGGCCGCCTATACTGCTGCAGGGACTCCAGGCATCTGTCCCCCCTAGGGACTTCCAGGAATGGGGAGGGGGGAGGAGGGAGGGGGAGGCACCCATCAGTGCTGACCTGCAGGGCTGAGGAGAGTCTGGCTCTTTATAGGAGTTTATAAAGTGATGAACAACAAGCAACACTCTCCCTACCCAAGAGCAGTGGTCACAATGAGAGATCTATCGCAGCAGACTGTTCCAGCACTCCCGCTGCAGACCTGCCCCCCTCCCTGTCACTCAGCCCTGTGCGTGGTGAAGTGGACGGGAAAGCAACTCCCAGTGAGTTCATCATTTATTTTAAAACAGAGCCAAGGTGGCTCAGAGTTTCAGATTTGGGGATTTCAACTGCCCCNCTGAACTGTCTTGTCTCTTCCCCACCACCCCTAGCCGAGGGCTTTTCATTAATTTCCCTGTCAAGTGTCAAGCATGACTGTGATGTGCGGCATCTTCCCAGACCCCAGATTTTGGCTGTTCTTTTAAAGGGCTTTGACCCAAAGGCACAAATGCAGAGGCAGCGGCGCCAGACGCGCAGCCGGGCAGCCTGCGGTGATTCACACAGCAGCAGCTCCCAGCCGGTTTCATTATTATACAACCCAAGCAAATCCTGCCCCCTCCTGTCCCCAGTGCAAGGGGCGCAGCGGCTAGCTCTCGGGAAGCAAAGACAAACTCCTCCTGATCTTTCAATCTCTCTTTCTCTCTCTTACACACACATGCACACACACTCACGCCAAGTCTGAGCAAAAGGGAAACCACTTTGCAGAAAGAGCCCACAGCTCGGGTCTGGGGCTTCGTGCCCTCCCCCATGGCTACTTCAGCGGCAGCCAGCAGAAAGGGCTTCCAAAATCCATGTGGTTGCCTGCCTTTCCAAGCACACGGGACAGTCTGCAATTTGGGTAACTTTTCAAATCCTGTCCCCTGGACACTTGCCCACAAATATTTGGGAGGTAGAAGAGGACGCCCCCCTCCCCCTCCGCCACCCTCTCTTCTGATCCCGACCCCACTCTTAGGCTGACAGCTCCGGGGAAAGAGACTGGACTCTCACTCCAGTTGTTCCTGCCAGTGGGGAAACAACACGCCGTCACCGAGAGCACGAGACACCTAGGAAGCGAGAAGGAGCCGAGGCAACCCCTCCGGGCACCAAGCACATCGTGGCACTAGCCAGAGAGCCTTCGCCGAGAGCTCCAGGTGCACGCGGGGAGGTGACCGACCAGCGGGGAGAAAGGACTAGAACCCGAGCCGCGGGAATATAAAATGAGAGACAGCAACTCACCTTTAGGTTGTGCGTGGGGTTTACAACGCAGACAAGTTGCCCAGCAGCGGAGAAAACCCGTTTAGCCTTGTAGTGCTGAAAGCGGAGGTGAATGAGATCTAACACAGCCCCAAAGCACTGGGTAAAGAAAAGCATCACAACTTTTGGGGGGTTGTGGGCACAGGAAGGCAGCAGAGAGGCTGGTAAGTCCTTGGGCTCTGGACGGAGCGCAGCCTCTGAGACACTCCGCTCCAGCCCAGCTTAGCGTGCCTTCATATTCATCATCAAAATAAGATGGTTAGAATCTTGCAGCAGTGAGGCGGCCAATCAAAAGGACAGAAATGTTATCCTTGAGGTGCAGAGACAGCCAATAACAAATGCCTCCCCTACCGAAACTCCCTGATGAATTGAGCCTGGCAGAGAATGTATTATTGAACATTACCATAGATCAGCACATTGCATTTATCTTGTGATTACAGCCAACCATACATAATGCCGGGGAGATAGGCTGACAAAATTGATTGCTTAATGTGTCTCCATTTATTAATTGACTTAATTTAACATGAGAGCCTTTCTTAATGCGCTGGCAAAAACGTAAAGCATTTAAACCGCCAAATAGTAAAGCACCCTGCTCCAAAGTAGGCAGATGGATAACACAGATCGTGGCTCCACTCACCAGAGCTGCTTGGGAGAAAATCAAATATTACAAGACTCCGATTCCAGATAAGGATTTGGCAGCACAGAAACGTGCATCTTTCAATCTTGTGCTCTCTGCAATTTGGATTTCAGCCCCTCGATAAATCTTACTTTCCAATCTTTATCAAAGAGAAGAATCCCTAACAAATAAAAGCATTTGGAGTTTGGGTGGGGGTCATACATATATATACTGTAATTACTGAAGCCTGAAATATTAAAGCATAAAAATGCACGGGGTATGTTTCTAAAAATAATGAAATCCCTGATGCATGAATGCACATACACAGAAAAACCTACACAGAGAGGAAAGTGGCTTGTAAATCAGCAAAATAATTACAGATGTGGAGGATCTTTGCTTGTCATTCATTTGCATATTGGTGGGCAGCAAATTGCTAATTAACCACTAGATTGTTGGAGACATTAAAATAGGGATTAGGAGCACACATACCACATCGTTTGCTGGTCCCCAGGACTGCCAGCAGCACATTTCCCTGTAGGAGCAGGCAAAGGGCATTCTGGGCTCCTGACTGCGCCCCCTCTCCAGAATGGGGTCGGCTGGGGGCCCTAACCCCACTCCCTGGTTCTGGAAAAGAGGCTTGTGAACGGCATACCGAAGCGTCCTAGGCTATCTGGAGACTAGTTCTGATGGCTTAGTCAGTCTTTGCAGCTAACACAGCAGAGTTGAGCGTGTTGTGTCTCCCTCTGTCTTTAGTTGTTTCTCTGTTGCGAAGTCCCCTGGGTAAGGATGGATCAGCCTTGTGTGTGAATGGTGCCCAGAGTGTGAGCCCATGTTCCTTCCCATGGCTCTCACTCTGCTCGGGCGACAGTGCTTGTGTGGTGCTATAGGCAAAACATACACACACCTAGGACACCCATGTCTGTGACCTGGTAGGCCAGTTAAACTAACAACAAGATTAAAATATTGGTTGGGGGGGGGGCGGAATGCACAGGTTTACTGAAAGCAAGAAAAAGGCAGGTGTTAGTTTTAACTTGAGTTTAAAACCAAACCAATGTTTTAAGAAACAAGCCAAACACCAAATTGGTGCTTCCACTTTAATTAATGGAAACCTTGTACTTTTAAAAATAATTGTGTTGGGGCGCCTGGGTGGCTTAGTCGGTTAAGCGTCCGACTTTCGCTTAGGNGGGTGGCTCAGTGGGTTGAGGGTCTGACTTCGGCTCAGATGATGATCTCACGGTTGGTGGGTTTGAGCCTTGCGTCGGGCTGTGCTGACTGCCAGCTCAGAGCCTGGAGCCTGTTTCAGATTCTGTGTCTCCCTCTCTCTCTGACCCTCCCCTGCTCATGCTGTCTCTCTCTCTCTCTCTCAGAAATAAATTTTTAAAAAATTTAAAATAAAAGAAATTCATACAATGTGATGTAATGCTGTAGGACATGAGTCCCTAGACTGTCTCGTTATATGGCTCATAAATAAGGGCTGCTAGACCGCGATACTGGGATTTGCTTTCTGAAGTTTTCTTTCTCCAGAACAAGCTTTCAGTGGTTCAGCAAGAAAACATTCAGTATTCTTCCACTGCCTCCCTTAAAACAAAACAAAAAAAAAAAAACAAAAGCAAGACAGATAAAAGTAAGCATATACCCCCATAGATTCCTTAAGGACACAATTTACAATTCAGAAAAGTCCATACCCACCCTTTCTACATCCTCCGTTAGAATGGAATTACTGTGTTGCTTGCTTCTCCCATTGTATAACCTCAGAGAGGTTTCTTAATCTCACTGAGGCTGGGTTTCCACACTTGTAACGCAGGGATAACAGAAATGTATTTGTCTTTCAGGGCCATTGTGAAGACTAAGACGATGTATCTGTACGAACCCTGCACAGTGCCTGATTCAAAGCAGCCTGTCAGCTCTGGAGTTTACTGCATAGCTCTGGCGGAAGGGTAATTGTTTGGAAGTACGTATTTTCTTCCTGCTCTATGAAGTATTTTTCCCCATGGAGATTCACCCTACCATTGAGGGCCACACAAGCAGAGGGCATGAAAACAGTGGACTTGGCTCCTGCTGTGTTCTTGAGAATAGGTATTCCTGATATGAGCTGGAGACCAGGCTTGGGAGTGAGGACCATGGGGCTGAGGAATGCATGTTGACATTAGCAGTGAGGACAGCACCCCCAACCTGCTCTTGCAGATGTTTTTCTTCAGTCCCAGACTTGAGCCCTTACTCTAACTCTCTACCCAAAAACTGGTTTATACTTCTCTAGTTTAGAATATTAAGCACATCATCTGCTCTCAGAATCAGTTCTCAAAATAATCTTCCATTGGAAAATGTTCGGAGTTAACCCTAACAACAGATGTTCATGCTTAATGTCTCCAAAATAGGGTGGCATAAACCAACCTTCAAATAGAGATTTAGAGGGGTGCCTGGGTGGCTCAGTCAGTTAAGCGTCTGACTTCAGCTCAGGTCATGATCTCATGGTTCATGGGTTCGAGCCCCGTGTCGGGCGGGCTCTGTGCTGACAGCTAGATCAGAGCCTGGAGCCTGTCTTTGGATTCTGTGTCTCCCTCTCTCTCTGACCCTCCCCTGCTCATGCTGTCTCTCTGTCTCTCTCAAAAATAAATAAAACATTAAAAAAAATTTTTTAAATAGATTTAGAGCTGTGTCACTGTTTACCACTAAGTGGGGTCCCCTGTAATAGCCACACAGTCCCCTCATGTTACACCACGATGCCCGGGGCTTCCCCTCACCTCCATAGCCACCAGATTTATATTTTATCTGGACTAGAAAGCCCCACCAATTTTAATTCAAGCCCTATATTGCTACTTTTTGTTATGTTGGACAAATTATTTTATTTCACTGATGCTTAGTTTTGTTGTCTTGTAAAATGAAGCTAATAATTCCCCTAAAAAGTAGCTTAAAGATTAAATAACAGGTAAAATGACCAGCCCAGTGCCTGGTTTTCATAATAACTTTAATGAGAAGTTATTCTCCTCCTCCTTCTCATCTTCTCATCAAAAATATTTTTGTCCAAGTCAACCCAAAGTGTTAGTGAAGGTGTGGACCAACGAAAAATTTTGTGCGCTACTGAAAACCACTTTGGAAAACTGTTGGGGATCATCTACTAAGGCTAAACATATCGATACCCTATGTACGACCCAGAAAGCCTGACCCGCGTGCCCAACAGCAATGTCAGCTCATCCTGAGCAGAAGACTTGCACTAACATTTTCGTTGCAACATTGCAGCTATATGCACAGCGGGTAAAAACTGGGCACAACCTAAATATCAACAATAAACTGGATAAATTACCCTAGTTTGTCCTCCTTTTGCTAAAGAACCACATAAAAATGAAAAATGAATTATTTGCTACATGCAACAATGTAGACCACGTGGGTGGTCTCATGGGTATAATTTTGAGGTAGAGAAACCACAAAAGAATACATGTTGTGTGATTCTATTTAAATGTAGTTTAAGAACATAGAAAAGGTAATCTACGGGATAGGAGATGGGGCAGTGGTAACCTTGGCAAGCGGTTGTGGCGGAAGAGAATGCAAGGTAGGTTTTAGAAAGCTGGGTATATTCTGTTTCTTAATCTGTGTTCTAGTTTCATGAATGTTGTGGGTTGAATTGTTTCCCTAAAGACACATATGCTGAAGCCCTAATTGCCAGTACCTCAGAATGTGCCCTTAGTTAGAAATAGGGTCATTACAGCAGTAATTGAGTTAACACGAGGTCATTTGTGCAAACTGTAATCCAGGACAACTGATGTTCTTATAAAAAGGGAGAATTTGGACACAAAGGCATGCACACAGGGAAAATACCATGAGAAGGTGAAGGCAGAGATTGGGGCAATCTGTCTCCAAGCAGAGGAGCACATAGGTTGGCCAGCAAACCCCCAGAAGCTAGAGGGAAGGCCTGGAACAGATTCTCCCTCACAGCTTCCAGGAGGAACCAATCCTGCTGACATTTTTATCTCAGATCTCTCATTTCCAGAGCGGTGACACAGTAGATTTCTGTTGTTTAAGCCACCCAGTTTGTGGTACTTTTTTATGGCAGCCCTAGCTAACTAACAGTGAATACAACTATTTCGTGGAAATTCTTTAGGTCATGAACTTACCATCAAGGCACCTTTCTTACGTGTAAGATGTATGCCCCAAATAATACTACAGTAACATGTGGATGAGCACATAATTGTATTTTGAAATAGTAAAGGACTTAATGAAGATTTTAAAAGTCTGTTGAAGTAATAAGGGAAATACTTGATTATGTAAAATGTTAAACTCTGTGAAATAATGTCTAACAACTGAAATGGAAGACAAAAACCAAAACACCCAACATACTGGGGGATATATTTGCATCCCCCAACAACAAAAGATTTGTATTCCTGATAAAGAACTCTTGTGTATACATTCTAAAGAACTAAAATTATATAGGAAAAATAGATGAAAGTTATAAACAGATTACACAAAAGAAAAAATATTAATAAATGAAAAATGTTTAATAGAACTAGAATTCCAAGAAATGCCAATTAAAATAAGATAGCATCTTTTACATGTCAGATCGGCACTTTTTTATTTTTAAACAATACTGTCCAGTGCTGATGGGTCTTCTATGAGACTGACATTCTCTCATCTCCTGGTGATAAGACTAATAATGACAAATATATAAATGCTTGGTATATGTCAGACACCATGCTAAATACTCTACTTATGTACTCAAATGTATCCATAGTCCCGTGTCTTATTTTTCTCTTCACAGCAATCCCATGAGATAAGTATTATTTTTGTTATTTCCAGACAAGACATGACTCAGGAAAATTCACTTGTCCAGTGTTATTCAACTAGTAAATAGTAGATGTAGGACTTGAGCTTAGACTTTTCCAGTGCCAGGTACTGAGATTTACTGCCTCTGAGAAGGCAAACTTGAAAACAATTCGACAATATGCATTGATGCCTAAAGAGATTCATAAACTCTGACATACCAACTAAATTTCTAGGAATCTGTTCTTATACTGTAACCAAAAATGTTAATACTTAAATACAAGCATGTTCATTGTTGTATCACTTATACTAGTGGAATAAATAGAGTGTCCACAGGAGAAGTGGACTTAATTTAAGATACATCTATTCAAAATATGGGATAAATTACAGCTATAAAAGTATGTTTCTGGAAAAAAATTTAGAAAGGCACATGCATAAAGCTAGTCACTACAACAGTATTTATAATAGGAAAAGATTGGAAACCTCCACATTGTCCCTCTGTAGGGGACAGGTTGAAATAAACTATATGCATCTATATAATAGTGGCTATTAGCCTTAAAAAGAAATGACAGTCACCTCCAAATACTGTTATGGAATGAATTCAGGCGGTATTAGTGGATAAAAAAAGAAATGTGAAGTCTTGTGCATAAAATGCAGGTGTTTATCTAAGAATGGAGATATGTATTTGTTATTTATGTTTTAAAAGTAGAAGAATAAATAACAAACAAGAAACAAGGGTAGTGATAGGGGAGAGAAGGGGAGAGAGAGAAGGCAGAAATGAAGCCACACTTCTCTGAATATACTTTCTTCTATGGTTTGTCTTTGAAACCTTGAAGTTATTTTATAAAATTGTGAAACAAAAATTAAAAATAAATCCCTAAAAGTGAAAAGCAAAATAAGATAAATCAACAGTTTTTCAAATTGATGGGATAGGCACCCCGAAAGGATGATTTTAGGTGACTTTGGAACATGATAATATGACTGTAAGTCTTTAGTGAAATATACCCTAAGGACAAAAATAAGTTAAAAATTCAACTACATTTAGTAATCATATTGTTGATTATCATGTTTGTAGTGGTTTAAAAATATAACACTACCTTCAGAAAGAGCCTGATCTCCTTCCCCATGAATGTGAGACATCTGTGAGTGATTTGCTTCTTCTTCTTTTTCTTTAAAATTTTTTTAATGTTATTTATTTTTGAGAGAGAGAGAGAGACAGCATGCGAGCCAGGGAGGGAGGGCAGAGAGAGAGAAAGGAAGGGACACCCAGAATCTGGAATTGGCTCCAGGCTCTGCACTATCAGAACAGAGCCTGACACAGGGCTCAAACTCATGAACTGTGAGATTATGACCTGAGCCGAAGTCAGAGGCTTAACCAACTGAGCCACCCAGGTGCCCCATGAGTGACTTGCTTCTAATGAAAAATGTGAGAATGTTGATGTGTGACTTCTGAAGCTAGATCATCAAAGGAATGGTGATTTCTCCATTGTTCTGGTGGGTCTCCTGCTCTAGGGCCAGGCTTCATGCCAGGAAGGCATTCCATTAGCCCTCTGGAGAGACCCATAGAGAAAGGCCCTTCTGTCTCCTGCCAGAGGCCAGTACCACCTTGCCAACCGTGAAAATGAGACACCTTGGAAGCAGATCCCTCAGCCTGGACCATGCCTTTAGATAACTGCAGCCCCAGACAAATTTCTTCCTGCAACTTTACAGGAAAATCCCCACCCAAACTCTCCAGTGGAGTTGCTCTCAAGTTCCTAACCTACCGAAACTGTGGCATCATCCCTGCGTAGTGTTGTTTTAAGCCACCAAATTTGAGGACCACTTATCATGCAGCAACAGATGACTACAGAATTTGTGCCAGGAGTAGTGTGCTGCCATTACAAACCTCTCAGATTTAAGAGTGGTCTTGGAACTGGGCCATGGACAGAGCCTGAAAGTATTAAAAGCTTAGAGGTCTTTGAAAGGACTGCTAGTATAAGCCCGTGGTCAAGGAGGACTGATTTCGGAAGAGTCTGTGAGTGTGGTCTCGTCCAAGTAGGACCACAACAAGACTCACAGGAGATTGGTGAAGTTTTTAAGAGAAGTAAATTGGCAGGAGCTTGGATTGAAAGGTGACAGAATCTGTATACAAAAGGATCCTTTGGACCTTAGGGTCCTTAGGCCTTTGGACCCTAAAGGATCTGCAGGCAAGAAGCAAGCTAAGAAAACTCTTCTGCAAAAGACCTGGGCTGGCCTTTCTCAACCAGACAAGGGGGACCTAGATGGTGGAGGGAAGAGACCGAGCAGAGGCTGGAGCAGAGAGCTAAGGAGACTCACTTTCAGGCATTGAGTCCTAGTCAAGGAACTTCCAACATTTGCCCCCGTGGGTTTTGCTATGGATCAGAGGCCTCTACGTGTTTCCTATTTTCCACTATTTTGAAAGTGTGTGTGTATGTGTGTGTGTGTGTGTGTGTGTGTGTGTTGGAGATGGAGGTGGTCCATAGTAGTTATCCTATGCTTGTCTCACTGTTGTATGTTAAGTGTGTGTATGTGTGAAGAGGTGGCAGATATTTTCTTTTCTATTTATTTATTTGCTTGTTTATTTATTTATTTTTAATTTTTTAAATCTGAACTAGTTAACATACAGTGTAGTAACAGTTTCAGGAGTAGAATTTAGTGATCCATGACTTACGTAAAACACCCAGTGCTCATCCGAATGAATGCCCGCCTTAGCACCCCTTGCCCATTTAGCCCAGCCTCCCATCTGCCTCCCCTCCAGCAACCCTCAGTTTGTTCTCTGTATTTAAGAGTCTCTTATGGTTTGCCTCCCTCTCTATTTTTATCTTACTTTTCCTTTCCTTTCCGTATGTATATCTGTTTTGCTTCTTAAATTCCACATATGAGTGAAATCATATGATATTTATCTTTCTCTGACCGACTTATTTCACCTAGCGTAACATACTCTAGTTCCGTCCACATTGTTGCAAATGGCAAGATTTTATTCTTTTTGATTGCTGAGTAATATCCCATTGTGTATATATGCCACATCTTCTTTATCCACCTCTTCTATCCCTCCAGTGGATGGACATGTGGGCTCTTTCCATAATTTGCTTTTGTTGATAATGCTGCAATAAACATTAGGGTGCACGTGTCCCTTTGAATCAGAATTTTTGTGTCCTTTGGATAAATACTCTGTAGTGCAGTTGCTAGATTGCAGGGTGTACTTTAATTTCTAGGTCATAGGTCTTCAAGTTTTGAGAAATTGCACTCAAGGAGCTATATTCTAGGAATACTGAGGTGTCTCCTCCACACCCAGACCTGATTTAGGTTACAAGATCCTAGACTTCAAGCTGATGCTATAAAAGAATGAGTTTCGAAGAGTCACTGGAAAGGTAAGTGTATTTTACATTTGCAGTGTAAATCAGTAAGCCAGAGAGTAGAAAGAAATATGCCTACACACACTTTGATATTTCCCTTTCAATGGATGGAGATTAATTTTCCTCCCTTTGACTATGAGCAGATATGGTGATTCACTTATAACAAAAGAATGTGATAGACATGACAATGTATGATATTTGAGGCTAGACCATCAGAGGCATTGCCATTTACACCTTGCTGTCTTGAATACTCACTTTAGGGGAAGCCAGAAATCATTCTGTGAGGACCCTCCCACAGCCCTCTTGAAAGCAACTGAAGTCTTCTATCAACATCCAGCATCAACTTGGTGGCCATGTAAGTAGGCCCCCTTGGAACACTTCTCTCAGCCCCAGTCATGCCTTCAGATGACTGCAGCCCCGGCTAACATTTTTCAGCAATCTCATGAGAGACTCTGACCCAGAACCATGTGGCCAAGCTGCTTCTGATTTGCTGCTTCCTTGACACTGTGACATCACCAGTGTTTATTGTGGCTTTGCACCATTAAGTTTTGGGGTAATTTGGCATGCATGTATTGTTGGTGAAACAAATGGATAATTGTGTTGGTGTCATTGGGGACAGAGAAAGAACCCGAAGGTTTGAGATTGATAAGGTTTAAAAGATGCTGTAGTCTTAAGTTCAAATGGCAGTAATTGGAATGGGATATTTTATGTTAAGGAGCAGACAGAGGAAGAAGAGGAGGAGAAGGAGGAAGAAGAGAAGGAAAGGGAGAGCAAAAGCAGAGTTTCTTAATTCTGTCCACAGAAAAGATCTTGAACAACGAGTCCCTTAAAACCCAGATTGTGGCTTCTATACAAAATTTCCCACAAATAAACTAGGTCTTTATGAAGAAATGGCTAGTTCCAGATCTGGAGCAGAAAATGTTTAAGATGAGCCTGGAACATCTCATCGCACCAAAAAGTACCGATGTGATAAAAAAAAAAATACTAGAAAAAATGCTAGAGTCTTCTTAAGGATTCAGAAAGCAAAGCAAAGAGGCCCCTACTGGCCAAAGATGGGACAATTGAAGCATGATTAAGAATAATAACTGTAATGGATTAAAACACATCAAATATGTTTAAATGAATTCATAACGATACTAGAAAAACTAATTGGTTCCCTTTGGATCGTACTTGGCACTTAATTCATTATTTTGATAACTAGTGAATAGAAGGCGTAAATTAGGCCTTTATCCTACCTTTCTTCTATGAACTGTACCTCAGTATAATTAAATAGCCAACGAGGAGAAGTTTCTCTCTGTAGAAGTACTCCAGTTCACAGATGAAGAAATAATGGTAAGATGAGAATACACTTTTTTGAATTTCTTAATGGACCTGGGTATCACAGGGAGATAGTCAAGTACTGTGCCACCCGGGAGGTCTGTAGCACTGTGTGGAAGGCATTTGTGCCAAAGTGACGAATGTGCATTGATCAAACTTCTAGATTTAGCTACCAATTTTTAGGAAACATAGGGGACAGAGGAACATGATAAATATCAACATGGGGATCTGAGTAGCAAAATCCAGGTTGGATAAATGACCGGGTTCTTTAACAAAAAACACAGACATTGCAGAGAGAGAGAGAGAGAGAGAAGGAGATGGAAGAGAGAGAAGGATGGCAGAGAGAGAGAAATCATGTTTCAAATAGTTTTTATAACATGCAAAGGTGCTGGTGTATATTGGATTAGGATATAAAAATGTATTTATAAAATAAATCCATCTTATTTATGTTTTAAAGAAACACACAGCACAGAAGTAAAAAAAAAATGCAAAAAATCGTAACAGTGTCTGCAAGCAGTAGGATTGTTGGTAGTATTTAAATATTGCGCTATATTTTCCCAATCTGTTTTAAGATACAAATATTTTTACAACCACTACATTATCTCTTTTTTGGAATAGGACAAATAGATAAATTAGTAAACATATGTCTATAGTCAGCAAAAACGCATATAATTATAAAGTACTTGTTTTTTCACATGGTGGCCCTGTGATTGCATCCACTGAGAGTCTGTTTTCTGGAAGAACATGGACTAATCCCATTGGATTGTGATGTGTTGGCAGGTCCTGTCTCCCTAGTAGCAGGCATATATTTGACTAAGTGTCCTATGGGAAAACCCGAATCCGAAGGAATGAATCAGCCCTTCTAACTTGGAGACTGTAAGTTCAGTTAGCCCTCACATAACTGTTCAGGAAGGTCAGCATCTAAATTACGAAGTCTGACTTTTGGTGGATGACAAACAGGAAAAGGAGACAAACAGCCTCAACATAGCTCAGGTTGGGTACAGATGGTCCAAAAGCAACAAGTTTATTCTGTAACGTTGCCAAGGCAACAGCAGCTGCTTCTGTCGCGGCGGGTGGGGGAGGGGCAAAACAGTGGAAATGAAGAAGCAGAATGATTCCATAAATCTTTCCTAGGGAAATAGGAAGGGATGCTATAAAATATTGAATATTCTCTGGGTGAAGGTACTTCCATAACACATGAAGTGTCACTGGTAAGAGGAAAGGCAAATGGTGGTTTTCATATTATAATCTGCCTGGACCCAAATAGGAGTCTGGTGCCTGTTGTCATCTTGTCATTTTCCCTTCCGTGATTCCAAACAGCGGTAGACAGGGCTTCCTTACAGCTCTGTCCCCTTGAGTGTTAAAACACATTGACGTTTCCTTGTGACAGTTACGGAGGCATCTATTCACAAGACTGAAGATGCTTATTAGGTTTTTACTATGTCTAGACTTGAGTGGGAAGAAGGGAGGAAGGGAATGGCTTTGGTCTTCCTCTTCCTCCTCTTCTCCCCACCCCCCCGCCCCCCCACTCCTTCCTCCTATTTTTTTTAGCTGCAAAGGAAGAGGATGAAGGAAGGAGAGTGTGGCAGCGAAAAGAGACTGAGAACAGCAGGTCTGGGGAATGTGCTAGAGATATTTTCAGCCAACGGGGAGTGCAGCCAACAGGCTACCTGGCCAGAAGGTGGCCCCCGTGGGGATGCCCGGAGCCCGGGAGGAGCTGAGTCAGGAGCCCAGCTCTGCATGTAACGAGGGAGGGGTCAGAGTTGGATATGAAGACAGAGGTTTGGAAACAATCCGTGGGAGATATTGAGCATCTCAGTCATTCTCCAAGAGGAGACACTCTGAACACACTGGCTCAGGGAAAGCCTCTCTTCCTCCCGAAACTCATTTCGTGTGTTCAGAACCTGGAACAGTCTTCGGTTGGTTTTTCACATGCGCTGAAGTAAAGAGAATTTAGAGCCCTGCTCCTGCCCAGGTGGTGCTGAATGGTTTCTTCCAGTTCCAGACCACTTTTTTACAGCAAGGCAGGGTGGCGTAGAGGTCAAAAGCCTAACCTTGGGAGTCAGGCAAGTCAGGCGACCCTGGGTCTGAACCCCAGCCCTGCCACCTGGAGCTGCTCATACTGTTTAGTTGGAACCATATTTACAAGGTTGGTGGCAGGAGCGCAGCCTCCCCAGGCCTTAGCTTCCTCTTCTGTCAGCGCGGCCCAAGGCCAGCCTCCTAGTGTTGGGTTATGAATTTGGCACAGCAGCCGGGGATGTTACTATTATTATCATGGTCATTTTAACTTGTCTTTGAAAAGTTGGAAGGAATGGAGTTAGTTTATCTATGCTTGCTTCTTGGATTTGGAAGTGACACTAGATAAGGTAGAAACCCTGACAAAAAGCCCTGTCACAAGTTGACCTTGGGCCCATATTAGGGCTCTCAGAACCAACAGGATCTATATCTATATTTATAACTATAGCTACGTCATCTATCTGCCTATCTATCTATCTGAGAAAAGAAGGGTGAACTTATCTTAAGCAATTGGCTCGCATAGTTGTGGACGATGCAAGTTCAAAGTCTGCAGGGCAGACCAGCAGCCTGCAGGTGCCAGGAAGATTCGATGCTGCAGTTCAAGTCCAAAGGCAGTCTGGAGGCAGAATCTCCTCATCCTCGGGGGAGGTCAGTTTTTCCTACTAAGCTCTTCAGTTGATTAGACAATCCCTGCCTACCTTATGGAGAGTAATTGGCTTCACTCAGAGTCTGCTGATATAAATGTTAACTCACTGAAAAAAAAAAATCACTTGCACAGAAATATCTAGAATAATGTTTGACCAAGTATCTGAGTACTGTGGCCTAGCCAAGTTGACAGAAAAATTAACCATCAAAGGACCCTTAGAGCACTGTCCAAACTTTGGTATCTCCTCACAAATCAGTAACCGTGACCCCAGACAGTCACTCACACAATGAATAGGGTCCCATTAATGCAGTAGTGTCATGGCATCTGCAGAAAAGCTGGGACCAGATTTCAGTTTTTTCTTTATATGTGCTGTCCCCTTCCTCAGGAAAACATCAAAGCGTGACACAAGTTGATAGCAGGAATTATGTAAAAAAGGCAATTTTTGCCACAGATCCTGGGGCTAATAATATGTATTTATTCCAGCGTCTTAAATAATAAGTGAAAGAGTGGAATATTTAAAGGGAGCATGAGGGGCGCCTGGGTGGCTCAGTCAGTTAAATGTCTGACTTTGGCTCAGGTCTTGATCTCGTGGTTAATGAGCTCGATCCCTGCCCTGCATTGGGCTCGCCCTGGTGGTGCAGAGCCTGCTTTGGGTTCTTTTCTCTCTCTCTCTCTCTCTCTCTCTCTGCTCTTCCATGTTCATGTTCTCTCTCTCTCTCTGTGTCTCTCACAATAATTAATAAAACTTTAAAAAAGTAAAATAAAAAATAAAGGGAGCACTGGACTGGGGATCAGAGGTTCAGCACTCTACCCTGCCATTTAGGCAAGTGTTCTAAACCCTAGCAAAGTGGATGATCGTACCTGCACCAAATAATGTCATTGTGGGGAGGATTTGCTATAATAATATACCTAAAAGTACACAGATATCAGCTCTACTCGAATCTGGAAAAGGGCTGAGAGTTGAAACCTTGCTGGGGTAATCTAACTTTTTCAGAAGAGCTGTAGAAACAGAAAGCATTGCTGCTTTTAAAACAGAAGGGAAGGGAAGAGAGTGCCAGGCCACATATCTCAGGCTGACACCTTGTTCTCTTCTTCGTTCTCGTAAGCAAAATTTCACTGTGTCTTGACAGCGCGTCTCAGTTATTCCTTCAGTTTATGGCTTCCTGCCCATCCTCCTTTGTTTGGTGCACACGAGTGGTACAGAGTCTTCCTATAAGCTGCTGCCCAGGAGTGTGCCCTGGTTGGGAGTTCAAGGGCAAAGATGACATACAGGACTTTAGAAGCCTTTCATGGGTCTAGGGAAGGAGGATTTCTTAGACACTGTTGCTAAAAGTGTAAATCAGTATAATGTCCTGGAGTACAGGTGGGAGGTAGATGGTAACTGCCTCCAAAGGTGTATATGTACCTAGCATTTCCGCTCTAAGGCGTTTATCCCAAGAAAGTAACATAAGTATGCAAAACGTACACACAAGGATACTCATTAGGCTCTTTTAATTGTGAATGAGTGTAAGTAACCTAAATGTCCAATGGTATACAGGATTGAATAAATGAATTACAGTTCATCTTGAAAATAGAATTATTTGGGGCCCCTGGGTGGCTCAGTTGGTTAAGCAGAAGACTTTTGCTCCAGTCATCATCTCACAGCTTCTGGGTTCAAGCCCTGCATCGGGCTCTGTGCTGACAGCTCAGAGCCTGGAGCCTGCTTCGGATTCTGTGTCTGCCTCTCCCTCTCTCTGTGCCTCCCCTGCACTTTCTCTCTCGTCTCTCTCTCAAAAATTAAGAAACCTTAAAAAAATTAAAAGAAAATAGAATTATTTATGGGTGCCTGGGTTGCTCAGTTGGTTAAGTGTCCAACTTCAACTCAGGTCACGATCTTACAACTCGTGGGCTTGAGCCCCATGTCAGGCTCTGTGCCGACAGTTTGGAGCCTGGAGCCTCCTTCAGATTCTGAGTCTTCCTCTCTCTCTGCCCCTCCCTTTGCTTGTGCCCTGTCTCTCTCCCTCCCTCTCAAAAATAAATAAGCATAAAAATTAAAAAAAAAGAAAATAGAATTATTTAATCATTAAAGATAATAAAATGATGTACATGTGTGCATATAAAAATATATAAAGATATTCATAATATATTAAGAGGACAAGTAGATCACTAAGTATTTTTTTAGTGTTTTTATTTTTGAGACAGACAAAGAGAGAGAGCAGAGAAAGGACAGAGAGAGAGGGAAACACAGAATCTGAAGCAGTCTCCAGGCTCCAAGCTGTCAGCACTGAACACAACGTGGGGCTCTAAACTTGTGAACCATGAGATCATGACCTGAACCAAAGTCGGAAGCTTAACCCAACTGAGCCACCCAGGCACCCCAGTGGATTATTAGGTATTAAATATAGCATTAATTCCATTAAAAAATAAATACACACAAACATATGGAAAAGTTTTGATGGGATGTCTTAGTACATTCAAGCTTCTATGGTAGAATACCATAGACAGGGTGACTTCAAAACCACAGAAGTGTTTTTCTCATAGTTCGGAAGCCTGAGAAGTCCAAGATCAAGGCATGAGCATGTTCAGTGTCTAGCAAGCATCCGCTTCCTGATTCATAGATGGTAGTCTTTTTCCTTTGTCCTCACGTGGAGGAAGGGAGGAGGGGGCTCTCTGGGGTCTGTTTTTAAGGGCACTAATCTCATTCATGAGAGTTCTACCCTTGTGGCCTTATCATTTCTCAAACGTCCCACCTCCCCTAATCACACTGGAGGTTAGTGTTTCAACATATGAACTTGGACCTGCAGTGGGTATGGAGGGGGATGTAAATGTTCCATCAATAGCAATGGATATATACCAAAATATTTACAGTGATTTTCTCTGGGTAGTAGAATTTTGGTTGGTTGCTTTATTTCTCTTTACTTAATGTGTTTTCTATTTTTCTACACTGAGCATATGATTAATGTATACCTGAAAAAATAAGGGGGAAAATGCCTTCCTTAGATAATATTTACTGCTCTGCAATTTGCCTGTTCTCAATTAGAAAGGGGAGTGCTATGAATTTTTGAAGATCATCATGACATCTGGGGAGGAAAATTGTTCTCAGCATTATTTCTCACCTTCCCTGGCATTTTGACATCAGTGTTGAATGTAACCCCTCAGACTGATTTTATCTCTTTTCTGTATAAAAGAAAGTATTAGCAGACACCAACACCGGACATCTCTTTCTCAAGAGTCTAGATTGTGAGCCTAGAAAGCAGCCATTTACCTGATACCCCCAAGGGGACCCTGGCACCCGTATTATCATAAAGATTGTAGTTCTCAGAGGTTTGCTAACATGAACTCATCAAGAGTGTTCTGGGGTTAATGCCAAAACCTGAAATCTGAAATACAAACAAAGGTAACACTGAGAAACCTTGACAGGTGGGTATGTACTTCTGCGAGGAGGGCTGACAGTTTTCTTTCTTTGGGCAGATCATGAGATCTGATATTTTAGTATATGCAGTGGCAGGGCTTGAAATGATGCTATTTCTTGGTAACGCCGGGACCCTTCACCCTGAGTGCCCGTAGTGTGGGAAACCTAAGAAGACACTTTGCAGGTTGGACACTGCGGCAGAAAGGTCAGCGTGTAATCGTGTCACCCTGCCCTTCTTTTGGGCTGTTGACCTATAATGAGAGATTTTTGGGTCCTGACTGCACAAATATTAAGACCCCTTGAGGTAGTCTTGGGCTTCTAGATCCTGAAACACAAAGCAGGATCACAAAAGCAACTCTGTTCCTCGGAGAGGCAAAAACTAGGGAGTCAAGACGGGTAGACAAGGAAGCTGTGGGGAGGAAGGCCAACATGCCGCTCATTCCTCTGCAAGTGCAATGTCAGGTTGGCTTCAGGTCCCTGGTGGGCCTCTTCTGTGTCTCCACTCCCATACAACAGTGGAGGTCACAAATTCTTCTCTTGCCATATCTCTACCACCTCAGAGCATCTACTAGCCTTTATCGTATCTCTCTCAAGGCAATCACCTTATCTTGCCTTGTGTTGTAGTTACATATGAATGCTTCTTAAACTCTTACTAGCTTGCAGGCTCCCTGAGGGCACTGACAGTTTCTCAGCTGGCTTGGCAGTGATCATGTACAGTACCCAGCAGATGTTCAGTATAAACAAAAGTCACTGAATGAACAAATGCATGAATGGATGAATAAACAGTAGGCATTCCAGATTTACCCACTTCCACTGACAGAGAAAACAAGAAGTTGGAGCTCTTACAAAAGAAAGTTGATTTTCAATCTCCTCATGGTTTAATGGATGGGTGTGATTCGCTCTTCTCAAGGGAGGAGTTGACTCTGGTATTCCCGACGTCACTGCTTCGATGCTTTCTTACTTTTCCCCTCACAGTAGAAAAGGTGAATTTAGCTACTCATTATTCAAGGGCCTGCCATTATTCTGGAACTCTGCCTTGTCAGTTTCTCTCTGACCCCCTCTGTTAACAAGCTGTCTGACGGTGGAACAGGCTTTATCTTTTCTACTTACAACCTAGTAAGTGGATTCATAAGATCAACCCATAGGTATTTGTTATTCAACTGTTACATGCCCAGTACTGAAAGGTACAATACTCATAGAGTTTTTGGGCAGAACAGTAAAGTGTGTTTTCATAGATTACAAGATCTAGCATTGATAATTTAATCCAACCCTTTTACAGAAGATGACACCATGATCAATAGTTCCTCCTCCCCTTTCTCCTTCTCCTCCTCCTCTAGTCAGCAGTCAAAGGCCCTGTGTGCAGAGTACTATGCTAAATGTGTGAAATGAATACACAGAGGGGGTGCCTGGGTGGCTCAGTCGGTGAAGCTTCTGACTTAGCTCAGGTCACAATCTCATGACTTGTGAGTTTGAGCCCCGTGTCAGGCTCTGTGCTGACAGCTCAGAGACTGGAGCCTGCTTCAGATTCTGTCTCCCTCTCTCTCTGCCTCTTCCCAGCTTGCACTCTGTCTCTCTGAAAAATAAATAAACATTAAAAAAAGAAAAAAAAACCAGGAAAACACAAAATAATGAGTGGATTATATCAAGAATCTTGTGATTTGAAAAGTAGTCAGATTAGGGGCACATGGGTGTCTCCGTCAGTTAAGCCTCTGACTCTTGATTTCAGTTCAGGTCATGATCTTGCAGTTTTGTGAGTACAAGCCCTGCATCAGGCTCTGTACTGACAGCTCAGAGCCTGGAGCCTGCTTCAGATTCTGTGTCTCCCTCTCTCTCTCCTCTTCCCCCATTCACCCTCTGTCCCTCTCTTTCTCCTTCAAAAACAAATACACATTTAAAAAATTTAAAAAATGAATACAGGGAACTGTTATATCAATATATGCATGTCCATAGAACTGTTTTCATAGTTTAATTTTACATTGTGGACTGAAATAGAGACTATTATCTTCCATTTCTAATGATATCCTGGTGCTTTGTCCCTACTTTGAAGGACATGCTAGTAACATTAATAGAATGTACACCACCACCATATATAACTTGCTGGCCCCATGCCTCTTTCCCTCTGGTGGGCTCCAAAGGAGCACGGGCACAGGCAAGTTCTAGATGTTTTTATTCAGGGGCCATGGTCTCCCTGCTGGAAGCTCCTGCGAGAGGGAGGCTGGCCCTATGATTAGGGAGCACCCCTCCTTGAGTTCCCCCAAGAAGTGTGAACTACACATTCTATCACACGTACCGGCCATGCCTTCCCAGCTCGCAGACTGCCTATAGATCTTTCTTTAGCGAAGGAACTCCTCTCTCCCTTACCTCAGATTTAAATGGAGCCTCAGACATGCCCCAAATCATTGGGCCAAATCTTCCAGGAACCATAAAGGAGAAAAATAATTTCCGGGAGTGAGTTATATATGGCGGTGAATTCATACACTTTGTGTCGCTCCTCATTTCCTTCCATTATGCTAATTCTTCTAACTCAGTTCCACCACCGCCCCTTCCCCCTGCCATACAGGCACATTTGTTTCTTTTTTTTTTAATCCAGGGAAGAAGCAGAGTGATACTGAAGTCAGAACCTACCCAATTTTGTGATGGTCTGAGTCCTCCAGGCAGTTACCCTGCAGCTGCCAGCGGCTGTCTTAAGCCCACGCAAAACCAAGCACATTTCAGCAGGCTCATTTAGAGCTGCCAGGAGGTCGGCGGTGTGTGCTAGGTGTGCATTTAGGAGTTTGTTTGCAGCTGCATGTCTTGGACAAATGCCAAGGTCAGGAAATCTATAGAGGGTTGTCCTAATACTTCCTCCTTGATCTGTATCAACCTGCCCCCATGCCACATGGGGAAGCATGCTCCAGCCCGCTGGTATCGCTCCCTCACACAGTCTGTGCTGACTCCTTGCTTATTTATTATGCAATTATTAGAGTTATTGGATGTGCTCATGGCTTATTACCCTCCAGATGCATTTACAAGTAGGATAAGAAAGACCCACAGCAGCTTAATTTCTGTTTTTATCAAGAAATGTGTACTCGCTGTGAAACATTGTCTTTGTTTCATAAAGCTTCTCAAACCTTGGTTTTCCTTTGTAGGGGCCACCTAAAATGTGTATATGCGTCTTTTATATAAAGTAGGTTAGAAGCAGGCATTGCTGATCAAGAGACGGGCAAAGAGCCAGGAGCCCCAGCTGCTGGGGAGAGGGTCCCATGAGCTAAAAGCTGCAAGGTGATTTCCTGGCTCCTGATTATGTCAACATTTGCTTAACAGACTATGTTTCCGTTCCTTTCTGGTCTTTCTCAGAAACTTACTCTCTCTGTCTCCAGTTTGTGGACAAACACAGGTGCATGCAAGCAGATGCAGACAGACGGACACACACACACCCACACACACCCACACACACAGCTACAATATTGCAGCCTTCTCTACACAACACAAAGAAGTGTTAACAGTTTTCTGGAGATGAAGGAGACACTTTTCCTGGCATCCCAGCAGATCCCGCCNGCTACAATATTGCAGCCTTCTCTACACAACACAAACAAAGAAGTGTTAACAGTTTTCTGGAGATGAAGGAGACACTTTTCCTGGCATCCCAGCAGATCCCGCCTCCCGGATTCTTTCAGAGGACAGAAGGTTCTGAACTCCCTGCCGTTATGCCCTGACGCAAAAGGAAAGCTCTGGAGTAGATATGGACTGACTTCCCCTGGGCATGGTCTTCTCCTCTGCACATAAGATGATACAGTGTACTTAGAGTTCCAATAATATTGCAGAGCATTTTCCCCTTCCTACTTAGAGATGTGCTGGAAGGGTCTGGGAACCTAAGTTTTATTGTTCTGGCCAGTAATTTTCAGGGGTTGTCGAGAAAAGAGAGGAACATGCGAGTTCTGTCCTTTTTTCTTTCTCATTTTCTCCCCTTCCTGCCCTTGTCTTACTGCAACCCGCCCCTATGGTTAGGCGGGACTCCGGCCACCCTGACGTCACTTCAGAGATTATCTGGAGCTCGCGTGATTTCCTTGCCTCCTGGAAGTTCCGATCCTATCTCTCAGCCAAGTATTTATCAGAATCTCTCTCTTTTTTAAAATATAGTTTATTGTCATGTTGGTTTCCATATACAACCCAGTGCTCATCCCAACAAGTGCCCTCCTCCATGCCCATCACCCCCCTTCCTCTCTCCCCCACCCCCATCAGCCCTCAGTTTGTTCTCAGTATTTAAGAGTCTCTTGTGGTTTGCCTCCCTCCCTCTCCTTAACTATTTTTCTCCCCTTCCCCTCCCCTATGGTCCTCTGTTAAGTTTCTCCTGTTCCACATATGAGTGAAAACAACATATGGTATCTGTCTTTCTCTGTATGACTTATTTCACTCAGCATAACACCCTCGAGTTCCATCCATGTTGCTACACATGGCCAGATTTCATTCTTTCTCATTGCCATGTAGTATTCCATTGTATAGATAAACCACATCTTCTTGATCCATTCTGCCTTCGTGTGGTTCAGGGCAGGGACAGGGCAGCAGTTAACTCTGACCTCTCCCATAGTAACACCTGGATGTTCCATCCACTTACCTTTTCAAGGCTTGAATGGAATGTCCCAAAGTTCTTACATGCCGCTAGAGCCTAACCAACTCTGGTCAATCTCTGGAGAAGGGGCCTGATACTAGCCCACGGCAGAGAGCGTCTGAAATAGCCCATATGGGATTTTGCTAGATAGCCTGGGGCCCCAGAGATAGCATCCCACTAGCTCCCACTTTAGTCTGGGTTCTAGAACCTGCGAGGAAGTCACCATTGGCTGAGCTTAGGAATCTCCAGGAAAGCCAGAAGGCAGATCCCTTTCAGGGGTCCTGAGAAGTGTGAGCTCTTCCAAGCAGGTGTTTGGTCTCCTAGAGCACATGCATGATTCACATGGATCTGAATTGCAGCAGCTGGCTGGCTCTGTCCAGGGTCATGCTCAACCTTAAAAGCAGCACTAACACTGAATCACTGGAGAGGAACATTCTGAGTCATTCAGACAATAAAAGAGTGCTCATTGGTTGTCTATTGATTGTTCCCATGCTGCTCTGTTATCTGGCCAGCGAGCAGCTCTCTCACCCACAAGCTGCTCCCTCCACATCATTTGCCAACCACCACAGGACAGCAAGTGAACAAAATGCTCTTCCATGGATGCCCAGTTCCGCTCCATTTTCATCTCAGCATTCCTGTCCTTTAGACACGCTGCTGCAGTACTCGCTCCCTGCTGCATAGATAAGTAGCGTCCATTGAGTATTTCCTGATGTTACACTTTGGTTTGTCTCTTGGAAACACTGTTATTGCACCCCAGGGACGCAGCCTCCAAACTGTTGCATTCAGCCCTCTCTTTTCTCAGCTGTTTGAATCAGGTGGCAAGGGTGCACCACAACCAGCAATCACTTCCCAGACAGGATTCCCAAGAGGAAAAGCTCTGCTGTTGAAATGCAAATGGCTGATCAAAAGCAGTAAATCCCTTCCAAGAACAAGGTCTGTCTTTGCCACATGGGGCTTTGCCAGATATTTCAAACAGCCTTTCGCATCTGGGCAAGGGGGAATGTTGGTATGTATCATCAGGATGAGAGAGTGTTCTTAAACTAGGGTCATGATCCACTAGAGGGTTCTGAAATCAGTTTAGTAGGTTACAACCACATTAGCAAACAGAACTGAACCAAAGAGAATAGATAGACATACAGGAGTACACCTCCCGTAACAAAGGTTTTCTTTGTGAAATTTTCATTTCGGTATAAACACACGCACATAGATATATAAACGTGTGTGCTGGTGTGGGGCATAAATGTATTTCTGTTTATTTTTTAACCTTCATTTTAATTGTGAAATATTATTAAACTCCCCGCAGCATATATACAATTTCTACTTCAGAGACTCGTTAGGCAAACCCCTGAGTATCCACCACTATGGCTGGGAGCTAGGACAGAGCCGAGACCATGTGTCTGACCCTCCTCACCTCCTTCCCTCTCCCTGCCCCCAGGGGCAGCTGCTCTCCTGATGGTTACGGTAATCATGCCCTGGCTTTAGTCAGAATTTTGCCCCCACAGATACATCAGGAATAGAGAGTTTGGTCTGCTTTTGAGCTCTTCTTAAAATCTCTCCTGGGAACTGCTGCTTCCCCTCAAGGCTGCGTTTCTGAAATTTTTCCCTCATCAGCACGTGCAGCCATAGCTCAAGCATTTCACCAGCGCATAGCTTTCTTCCTAGGATTGTGCCACGATGTCTGCACCACCCTGGGGCCGGTGGACACGGGAATTGTTCCAGATTGGGTGTTTACAGACAGCGCTGCTCCAAACCTTCCCCCTCAATTCCCTGCCACGCCTGCAGAGGGGTTTCTTTGACGCACAGGAGGAGGCTGTTGGATTTGTGATTCCTGCATGTTCTACATGACCGGGCGGAGCTCGGGGCTTGCACCCGTTCTCTGCCACCAGCCCGCACGTGGTTGTGTTCAAATGTATTTCTGACCATAGTTTGTGATCCAAAAGAGTTGGAAAACATATCTATAGCCTCCTAAGGTAAGAATGGTACTTTTGTAAAACTAAGAATTTTCTCATTGCCGTGTGTGTGTGAGTGCGTGCATGCGTGTGTGTGTTGTGCGTGTAGGTGAGCCTGGAGGAAGTCGGAGCAGGAGAAGGGGTAAAAGGGTGCTCACGTTATTGAGCACGTGTTACCCGCCATGCACTGAACACAGCGCGTTACCAATTTACATGTACTTTCTCCTGAATCTTCACATCAGCCTTGTGAGATGTGGTTAAATCCCACTTGGTAGAAGAACAGAGGTTCAACGAAAGTAAGGAGCACACCCGGAGCTGGAGAGCAAGGAATGTGCTGGAACTAGAATTTGAACACAGGCCTGTCAGTCTCCAAAGCCTCCTGACCACTTTTCCCACCTTGGGTGCTCTTCCCAAGGCCCCTGGCTCTTCAGGGTACATTTCTCTGCCTCATTGGCAATGGTCTTGGCCCAGGGCTGCCCCCAAATCACTGTGAGAGAGGCGCACGCAGTTCAATCCCAGGACCTCAGGTCTTCCAGAGAGTGCCCTTTGCCCCCTACCCAGCTCACACCTGCCCTCAAGATGCTTAGANGTGTTTAGACTGGCTCCTCCCAGTTGCTGGCTCCTTGGTCTCTCACTGTCTCTCACCCTCTAGATGGTGCCCTCTCCCTGGAGGACTGGATTGACCTTTCCCCTCTGAAAGTTTTGATGTGTCTGCTCCCACCCAGAGAGGTGAGTGTTAGCTCCCCCCGAAACTGCTCCTAATGGTGAAATTTCAGCCACTTGAATGTTTGCAAAAAAGAAATCCTGTCTGACCTTGGCCACAGATTGCCAGAGCGGCACAGGGCTGGGTTTTCAGTTGGCAAAATCGGTGTCTGAGTGGCTGCCCCAGCAGGAGACCTCCTGGGCTCTGTCTTAAACAGCTGCACAGACTTTGCTCACGAGACCTAGGCTGCTACCTGTATGCCAGTCCTCTTCATTCAAAACAAAATCAAGGATGGAGGGGAGGGAGCGGAAGGACATTCATCTGTGCATCCACCAGACATTCACTGGGCATTTTGGGGGGTTGCAGGAAGCCACTGCTGCAGGACAGCCCAGCCAGTCCTCACAGAGACAAACACGAGAGCACATCCGTACATTCTGTCTTTCAGTGCTTGTTTTGATGTGCCTAACACAGATGGAGGCTTTCTTTTGGCATGACACATCCTCCTGACCATGAAAAGGCCAATCATGGGGGAGATGTTTCATTATCAAGGTATTCTTAGAATGATTTTAGACGGTTCTTGAAGCTCAAGCAGTTCACACAGTAATTAATATATTCAGACAGATTAGTCACTTACCAGCAAAACCCTCGATTTCAATAGCGCTGCTCAAGGAAGAAAACTCACTGTGTTTAACAGACTTAATTAATAGCTCAGAGTTACAACTGAGATCATTTGTTAAGTCCCATGGACAAGAGAAAGTGACAGGAAGGACTGATTACCAAAGGCTGAGAAAATGTGTTTTCTAGGGAAATAACATAGAAGAGTTTCCACTGACTCAGATGGGGCGTACATCCAAAAGACCAGGCCCTACTGATTAAGGACTTCTATTCAGTGAGCTACTCTGAACATTCGCCCACATCCAGCCCCAGTCCATTCCACCCTGAGTTCTCAGGTCCTGGGCCATCTGTGGCTGGACAGCACAGCCCAAAGAGCCTGACAGAGGCCAGAAGACAGGCGTGCATGGCACTGCCCCCTATTATACAGCATATGTTATATACCACATACATATGAGACGATAGATAGATAGCCAGACATAACAAGATTTGATTTAAGGAATTGGTTTATGTGATTATAGGGGCTGGTAAGTCCGAAATTTGCAGCACAGGATGGAAGGTGGAAACTCAGGCAGGATTACTATGTTGTAGTCTTGAGGCAAAATGCCATCTTCGAGAGTCCTCAATATTTCCTCTTAAGGCCTTCAACTGGGTGAGAACGGTGTGGACTGAATTGCTCCCTAAATGCTTCTGTTTAGGTTCTAACCGTACTCAGACACAGGATCTCCAAAGTCATAATTAAGATTAAATGGGATCATAGGGTTGGGGCCCTCATCCAACTGGACTGGTGTCCTTATCAGAAGAGGAAGGAACCCCAGGGAGGGATGCTCAGAGAAAAGGCCATGGGAGGAGGACTCAGGAAGAGGGAGGCTGTCAGCGAGCCAAGGAGAGAGGCCTCAGGAGAAACCTAGCCTATTGGCACCTTGCTCTTGGGTTTCCAGCCTCCAGAGCTGTGAGAAATAAATTTCTGCTGTTGACGCCCCCCCAGTCTATGGAAGCCTGAGCAAAACCAC
>NW_027532407.1:2664460-2834892 GCF_008692635.1 Crocuta crocuta
CTTGCGGGCCCCCCCCCCCCCATTTTATTAAGAGCAATCTTGATTTAAAGTCAGCTGATGGTGCCTGGCTGGCTGAGTCAGTAGAGCATATGATCTTGATCCCGGGGTTGTGAGTTTGAGCCCCACATGTGGCATGGAATTTACTTCAAATAAAAATTTTAAGGGGCACCCGGGTGGCTCAGTCGGTTAAGCACCCGACTTGGGCTCAGGTCATGATTTCATGGTTCGAGAATTCGAGAGTCCTGCATCAGGCTCACTGCTGTCAGTCAGAGCCTGTTTTGGATCCTCTGTCCCCCTCTCTCTGACCTTCCCCCACTCTCTCTTTTTCAAAAGTAAATATTTAATAAATAAATAGATAGATAAAGGCAGCTGATTGCAGACATTAATCATCTTAAAAATACCTTCACAGCAAATTCTAGACTAGTGATTGACCAAACACCTGGGCACATAGCCTAGGGCCCCATCACTGTGCACATGAAACTTCAACAGCACCATGTATGAGTTTCACACTGAGATGAAATCTGTTACTAGGCTCCCTTGACCTTAGGTCCGATTTTGTCACTGAATTAAGTTTTGGGAGCTTGGGGGTATGGAGGGAAGAGGTGGAAAGAGACCAAAGGTTAATTTTACTTACTGTACAGTTTCAATTCAGATCAGATCTGCTTGCCAAAGTATATTGAAAGAGCAAAGGACACTGTCTATTCCTAACAGCAATAATCACAGCTGTCAGTTATAAATGTGCAACGTGCTACCAAGTGTTAAATGACTTTATTCCCCTGTATCTTTCACAATAACCCCATGAAACATGTATTATTTTTCCAATTTTATAGAAGAGGGAAGTAAACTCAGAGAAGGTAAGGAATTTGCCCCAACTCATACAGCTACAAAGAGGCAGAGCTTGTGACTAGCTCGCGATGCTGCCTCCTTCTACGGAGGGATGTGTGCAGAAAGGAGAAAGTATAACTGCTCAGAAAACAGAGAAAATCCAAACCCTGAAGCCAACTCACTGCCAAGCCACTGACATCCTTCTGAAGTCCTTCCGTTTGAGTCTGCCCCCTAGACCGTGGCTGGAGGAACCTCCTGAAGATCTGGCGTGGGCACCCCCTTTCTCATACATCCTCAGTGGCTTCCCATTAATTACTCAACACAAGTGGCGAGCTCACCATAAACTTAAGGCCCCTCAGAACTTGGCCTTCATGAGATTCATGCTATCTTTTTTAGCAGCACTGCATCTCATTGCATACTGTTCCCCCTAAACTGACAACTCCCCTCCTCCCGGCTTGCAGAATGGAACTTGTTGTCTAATGGGAGGAGGGGGCGCTCTGGCGTCGTCCTGGTCCCAAATTTTACCATCTGGATTCACTTCGGTAAGTTGTTCACTCGCCCTGAGCCATTTTCTACTTGTCTGTACCTTCTGCACAAGATTGATGTGAAGACTCACAGGTTAAGGTACAAGGAGTACTCGTCATGTATAGGACTTTGAGATGTGCTCTTTCCTTCGCCCTTCCAGGGAGCCGCTGAGCCAGGGGGCAGGAGCAGGCTTGTCCTTGCCCACAGGGTTAGTGTTCACTGTCCCTTTCTGTGCCCATGAGCGGCCTCAAACGTCTGGCCTCATTGGCTCCACAACAGCAGAAACCCTTTCGTGACTGCCAGTGCCTGTCCACAAGCCTTGGGCCAATGCTGCTCTGGAAAGCTCTTCCCGTTGTCAGCTCATGGGTCTGTGATTGACACGCCTTTTTCTGGGGGTGGAGGTGGCAATGAAATTCCACAGGCTTGAAAAACATGGAGCAGCATCTCACTGAAATTGCTTTTTATCCCCCCTTCATTTTTAATTTGAAGAAAACAAAAGCCCAAACGCTGCAGCAGAAGATTCATTAAATAATTTACTGCACCTGCCACTTTTAGTGGTAATTTAATCCAGCCACCCCTTCGAGATACCTTTACAACTGAAGTTTTCCACCGTCTTTGGGAAGGTGGCTGTGTTCCCTGGAGTGGATGCCTGGGTAGCAGGAGAAGCCAGAAGCCCTCGAATGGTTTCCCGCGGTGACAAAAAGTCAACCCCATCAGACACACAGTTGGGTAATCACTGTAATTTCATGCAGATTAATTTACCTTTGAGGGTGAAATACGGACACAGAAAGAAAACCAAACCCATGTTTTCAAGGTAGCCTAATAGGCTAGTTCAAAGGGATCGGAAAAGAGGTTTGTGATTTGGGGGATTTAACAACTTTTCATTCTTTTCAAAGAATTTGAAAGTTTACAGTGCCATTTTTCTTTGTTGAGTTCACCTGCATTGAGGATGCCAGTGTTGTCTTAACCAATAATAATAGTAACCCAAATTGATTTTTTTTTCTTAGCATAATGCATTAATTGCATTACTTAAAAAAAAAAACTCTGGAAGAAAATGCTCAGGAAATCACTTGTGACTCATCTTTTTAAAATTGTGGTAAAAATACATAGACCATGAAATTTGCCCACATAAGCATTTTTAAGCATCCAGTCCAGTGGCCTCCAATACCTTCCCATTGTTGTGTCACTGGGGACACTGGTACTTCCTCCTACCCCCACCCCAGTGCTCCAGACTCACTAGAAATGGTCATAGCAAGATTTTGTTCAGTGATATTTCTTTTTTTTTTTAAGCTTATTTATTTCTGAGAGAGAGAGAGAGAGAGAGCACGTGTGTGTGCCTGCATGTGAGAGGAGGGGATGGGCAGAGAGAGAGGGAGAGAGAGAATCCCAAGCAGGCTTCATGCTGTCAGCACAAGCCTGATGTGGGGGTGCGGGGAGGGGGCGGTGCTCGGCCTTACAAATCACACGATCGTGACCTGAGCCGAAATCAAGTGTTTGACACTCAACCAACTGAGCCACCCAGGCGCCCTGTTCAGTGTTATTTCTGCTTGTCCTTTTCCAACTCTCTTGGGATATTGTGCCTTTATTCTGTGAGAGTTTCTCCTCCAACTGAACAGGAGCTACCATCAAACTCATTTATCGTAGCCAAGTACCCACAGAACTAGACGGACATATTTTTCTCTAATTTATAGTCACTCTTCACACAAAGACTAAGGAAAAGTTGTAAGAGGAGAACCAACCAGCATTTATTGGGTAGCTCTGTGCTCCCTTGGTACTAAGCCATTTACAGATGTCACCCTATTCACTGTTTACAAGGATCCACCACCCCACTATCTCTGTTCCACAGGCAAGGAGGAAGTTGTGGCCCAGAGAGGTTAACTAACACGGTCCCACGGCCAGGACTTTACCCCATGGTCAAATGAATCTGAAATCCAATATGGTAGGTCACCCAAGAGAGAAAGAACCTGGAAAGGCAGGAAGATACTAGGAGGGTGGTGGGAAGGGTGTGTGAGTCAGGAAAAGACAGTGCTGGCCTCCCTGTCCAGGAAGAACAACATTGCCGGCTTCTGCTCTTAACAGCACTAACAGGGTCTATAGCTAGCTGGACCTCCCCAAAAGGGCTTCCAGACAGTGTCCTCCTCACTCTGGGGGTCTGATTACAGACATTACAGATGACTTTGATCACTTGCCTTCTCCTGCTCAGAGGGTCACTCCGAGCTGCAGGCAGAGTTTCTGACTCTGCCTCAAATTAAAACGCCAACTCTATGTCAAGATAGATTTTCTTAACCACCCGTCTCTGCATGTTGGAATGTCTCTGTCTAGTTGAAAATGCCCCCGGAGAGTTACCATGGCAACCCTTGTCTGCAGAATGGCAGTATCAGATCTCTAAAAGAGACTTCCAAATTGGTGTGGCCACTTTCAGCCACAGGCCCACACAGCATTTTGCTTTGGGCACCCAGCTGATGACTCCGGCCTAGGGGAGGAAAGTCTGGGAGAAAAACTCAGGGGTACCAAAACACACGAGGTGCTCCCCCTGCATCTCCCCGAGCCTCAGGAGTGGGTGTGCAGTGTCTCTGTCAGGCTGTGCTTATTTCCCTCTGTGCTTACTCCATCTTCTGGGCTCAAGGTCAAACCCTTAGAAGTAGATTTATTTCTTACAGAAAAAGACTGACGTGCAAGTTAGGGAAGAGGCAGCTAGCTCAATAAAGTGGAATAAAAGAAGATAGAAACATCTGAAGGTTTGAAAACGAATTGGGTTTTGATAAAAGATTGAGATAATTTTCAAGAGAGCTCAGTGACTCTTTCTCTCTCTCTCTCTCTTTCTTTCTTTCTTTCTTTCTTTCCCTTCCTTCCTTTCTCCTTCCTTCCTCCCTTCCTTCCTTCCTTCTTCCTTCCTTCCTCCCTTCCTCCCTCTCTCTCCTCTCTTTCCCTTCCTTCCTTTCCTTTCCTTCCTTTCCTTTCCTTTCCTTCCTTCCTTCCTTCCTTCCTTCCTTCCTTCCTTCCTTCCTTCCTTCCTTCCTTCCAGAAAAGGAATAGAAATGCACACAGCCAGAAGATTTGGAATGTATAATTTGTGACAAGCAAGTTCAAAGTTACACAGACTCCTCTTCCAGTATTTAATTAGTGCTGTGATCTGCCTAGAGATGGGAAACAACATACCTTAGCATTGAAAAGCTGTGCAAGCTTAGTTATGGGAGTGTGTAGAAAAGATCTACAAATGTTACAGATGCACCAGCCACTTTCAATCCTTTCTGTTTGTAAAATATGGTCACATTGTTATTTTTCAGTGGCAGTAACCACCTGGGAGGACTCAGAGAGTCCATTCATCCCTTTCTTCCATTCCTGTCTGCCTAATCTCTCCTGACATCACAGTGTAACCCCCGAGCAGGAATAATGTGGATTCTTGCAGTAAGGGACTCCGAAGCACATAGCCAAGGAACCCCAGACTCTTAGAAAATTCAGAAGACTGAAACATTCACTTTTATCATGGATCAGTGTATTAGTTTCCTAGGAAGCTGTAACAAAAGACCACAACTTGATGTTTTTTTTTTTTTAATGTTTTATTTATTTCTAGGAGAGAGAGAGACAGCGTGAGCAGGGGAGGGTCAGAGAGAGAGGGAGTCACAGACTGAAACAGGCTCCAGGCTCTGAGCTGGCAGTCAGCACAGAGCCCGATGCGGGGCTTGAACCCACGAACCGCGAGATCATGGCCTAAGCGAAAGTCGGACGCCTAACCGACTAAGCCACCCAGGCGCCCCAACACAACTTTATGTATTAAACGAACAGGAATTTATTCTCTCTTGGTTCTTGAAACCAGAAGTCCAAACTTGGGGTGTTGGCAGAATTGGTTTCTTGAAGAAATCCTCAGAGAATCCTTTGTGAGCATTTATCGTAGTTTGTGATAACTGCTGGCAATTCTTAGCGTTCCTGGGCATACGCATGCATCACTCGGGTCTCTGTCTCCATCTTCCCAGGGCCTCCCTGTGTATGTCTGTTCATCTTCTCTCATAAGGTCATTAGGGCCCTACCCTGATCCAGGATGACCTCATCATAACCTGATCTCATTTACAAAGATCCTAGTTCCAAATAAGGTCGCATGCAGAGATGGGGGAGCAGAGATCACAATTTCAAAATATCATTTTGGGGTACACAGTTCAATCCACAATGCTTGAGTCCCTCCTGAAACAGACCCCGAGACAGATTTGAATGCAGATAGTTTATTTTTGAGGGGATCCCAGGAGATAAGTGGAGAAATGAGAAAGAGAAGGGAAGGAGGCCAATACAGAGTGTGTTAATGAGCAAGATGCTGTTGTGGGCAGTTGGGGCTCAGTCCTGTTGGGGGCATCTGAGAGACAGTGTCAAATGCATCTCTGAGTTGTCCCACCTAAGAAAGTTAGGGGATTCATCCCCTATCTTCTTTCATTGTCCAAAAGCCTACTGGGAGAGCTATAGAAGGGACAGTAGGAAATGGCAAAGTGCAGGAAGAGTGAGGGCTGTGGCTGGACTGCCAACAGCTTCTGCTGGATCATCAGATAATGACGGCTTCTCTGACATCAAAAATAAAGACTTCTTATTGTAAATCACTCCAGTTACTTTTTGAGTGTTGGCTGATAACTACTGTATTATAAATTACAAATAAAAAAAGATATTTTACTCCAAAACACTTTCTTTATATTGCCCAATTATAGATCATCTCAAATGTTTTAAAAACATTTTTAACGTACTTATTTTTGAGAGACAGAGACAGAGTACAAATGGGGGAGGGGCAGAGAGAGAGGTAGACACAGAATCCAAAGCAGCATCCAGGCTCCAAGCTGTCAGCACAGAGCCCGACATGGGACTCGAACCCATGAACTGAGAGATCATGACCTGAGCTGATGTCGGATGCTTAACTGACTGAGCCACGCAGGCGCTCCATCTCAAATGTTCTAAAATTAATAATTGCATTATCTGAACTTTGAAAAACCTTGTGCTTATGTCATATCTTTCCATCTCTTCAGAGTTTGACTTTCGGTCCTGTGGCTTTGTCTCCCCAACTCATGTCCATCTGGTAAAGTCCTATTCACTCATTAAGACCAAATTCCATCCCTTCCCGGCATTGACCTTGAGCTCCTCTTAGTCATCCTGTACTACGGAGCACAGTGCCTCACGTGCTTGATGAATGAATGCGGGAACGTGAGATCATTGGTTATCTGCAGCTGTCCATAGCACCCAACAGGAAAGTCACACTCTAACAACAAAACCATGCAACACATTATACTTTGAAAGATGTCATCAGCCAGAACATACTTTATAGTCACACAAACACCTTGAAAATAGTCACTGACAGTTTGTTCAGGTGCCATGGAAAAGGCCAGCACGCGCCCAGCTTTTCTCCCCGCGGTGACGGCCGCTGTGCTGCTCTTATTCGAGGGCTGGTGGGTGTTCTGTTCACAGCTTCTGGTCCCTGATTCCAGGTTAGCTTGTTGCCCCTTCCCAACTCCCCCCAGGCCCCGGAGAGCCAGCCGATGCCCATCACTTCCAGAGACCTGACTCTGTCACACAGGGATCCCAGCACGTTCTGGCTCTGCTCTCTGGACCCTTGGTGCAGGCGTGTGGCAAACACGAAGGTCTTTTCCAGTCTCAGACCTTCTGTTTTCCTCTTCGGGATTTCTACAGGAGCCGAGGATCATCTACAGCACAGGCGGCCTAGTCTCTCGGGGCACCTGGGTGACTATGTCAGTTGAGTGTCTGACTCTTGATTTTGGCTCTGATCATGCTCCCAGGGGCGTGGGATTGAGCCCTGCATCCGGTTCTGTGCTAAGCATGGAGCTTGCTTGAGAGTCTCTCTCTCTCTCTCTCTCTCTCTCTCTCTCTNGGTTTCTAGGTTAGATCAGCAGTCTGCTGAGAATTTTGAATGTGCTCAAAATGCTGATTGCTTCTGATCTCTTACTTTTCTCTTTCCAAATGTTGTCTACCTGGCTTTCTGCATGTCTGGGGTTATACATTAGGAGCAGGAGGCATTGAGGAGATGGAGATCCTATAGCTGGGGTTTTACTCTGCCCAAGAGGGTGCTCCGTGCTTTACCTGTATTTCTCATAGGTGCCCTTTGAAATAGGGATTGTAACCATCCCTCATTTGCCCATGAGGCCCAGAAAGATTGAGTGATTTGTCCAGATCACACAGCTAAGAAGTGATGGGTCAGGATTTGGCCCAAGGCCTGTGGCGCCACACAGGCTCTGTGTGTGGTCTCAGCCCACAGCCTGCCTGCCTAGGGAAGAGTCAGTGCTATAGGGCATAAACCTGAATTGGGACAAGCCATAAGGCTGAAAACATTAAAGGGAAAATTATGTAAGGCTGCAAATGTTAAGAACCAGTAGTTTAAAATATGCACAGAGGCGCCTGGGTGACTCAGTCAGTTAAGCGTCCAACTTTGGCTCAGGTCATGATCTCATGGTTCGTGCCCCACGTCGGGCTCTTTGCTGACAGCTCGGAGCCTGGAACCTACTTCAGATTCTGTGTGTCTCTCTCTCTGTCTCTGCCCCTCCCCTACTCACATTCTGTTTCTCTCTCTCTCAAAAATAAACATTAAAATATTAAAAATAAAATAAAATAAAACGTGCACAGCACAAACCTTGCCCTCCCCCGGATGACCAAGGCTCATGTCCTCGAGACCATAGCTGTCCTTCTAGTGATCTGGGCCAACCGCTGAACTGGACATTAGGGCAAAGCTGCTGTCGATCAGAAGCCAGCTGGCAGAGCAAGTGTGAGGAGAGCGAACCTGGCCCGCAGATGTGCTATGTTAGGGCCTCACAGTGTCCTTTTTTAACTTTTGAATTTGAAGCCAATATTTAACATTCAGGGCATTTTACATAAAACACAGACTTCTCTGCTTTTTCTTGATGAGCCACGCTGGGCGAATATTCCTGAACGTCCCCAGGAGTTGGGTGGCGGGGTGGGCTCCATCACTCACAGGATGTCCCTGATTCCCCCGGGCATCGTAGCCTTGACCGCTGCACAAAGTCATGTCCTCAGCGTGGAGCTGAGACCTGTGAGGTGTCTGATGGAGAAGGAGCCAAGCGTATGCAGACTTGAGTTACGCTCTGTCACAGTGAAAAGGCCAGAATTGGCATTTTAAAAATTCATCATCTTCTAATAATAAAACTCCGTATTTACAGAGAACTGTGCTTCCAAGAGCATTGGGCTTGTGCAAACATCACTTCTGGAAGGATCATCACAGAGGCCCGGGGAAGTGAGAAGGTGACTCAGAGTGGGCTCTCTGCAGTTACAGCACGAGGCGTGACGGAAAAGTGGCCTGTTCAGGCGGCCGGACGGATATGATGTGGGTCCACGGAGCAAATATTTGCTGAGCAGCCGCCTGGGGCAGGTGCCGCTCTGTGCATCGTGGAGCCACCCGCCTTCAGGGTCTTGTGCTCAGTTCCAGAGCCCTTGATTGCAAGCAAGCTGGAGGCGGGGAAGCTGGTCATCTGAGGGACACGGTGCTCCATGGTGGCTTCCTGCATGTCCACCTGGCCTTGCGCTCACCCTCTTTATATGAGGCTCCGAGCCCTGGCGTCTCCTGGGCCTTCAGCAGCTTGTCCCGCTGACCGGGGCCCTGCTCGTCCTGGCCTTCGCTCAGAGACCACCTGCTCTGCAAAGCAATGATCTTATTCTTCTACAGTTCCTTTCTGGTCTCCCTACCGCAAGGCTGCCCTCTCCGTGAGGGGAGGGGACGTGTTTGTTAAGGGGCATCTCTAGTCCCCTGTCCCACGCGGGCAGGTGAAGGGGCGCCAGTCAGCACACCCTCCCTGGCCCCGGTCCCATCCTCACTCATTGCTCTGCAGAGCGGTCACCGGCATGGGGAACCAGGGTGCCTGGTAAAGTGCCCGGTCCTCCGGGCTCTCCCCTTCCTTCCTCTCTCACATCTGGCCCCCTCTGGGGAGCCTGGGATGCCAACCCGCTCCCAGCCTGGCAGTGAGCTCGCGGGTCACGCTCCGGCTCTGCGGCGCCGGCCTGGACAGGTGTGGAAAGCATAGGAGGCTGCATATCTGAACGGCGCCCTCCAATCGGGCTTTTTTTTTTTTTTTTTTTAACCAAGGCTAAAGCTGATCTTTTCATCTCCACCTGCCTCACTCTTGAGTGTGTCTCTCCATTAGTTCTGCACGTAGAAAATGGAAACAGAAGGATAATTTCTTTCTTTCCTAGACCCATGGTAGTGTATGTTTCTACGCCTGTGCCTCGTGCACTGCCTGCTGCATAGGAGGTGCTCTCCATCCTGAACGAGGAATTTCTCAAAGCTTCTGGGGTAGAAGGCCTCCACTTTTCCTCCCAGAAGGCAGGAAAAGGGCAAAGCACACCCATTGTCATGGACCCTGAGTAAATGTGCCTTCAGGCAGGAGGCAGGTGAAGCCTCCCGATTGCATTGGCTGAGGGTCTCCTATCTTTGAGGAAGTTTCATAAGACAGGCCTTTGGCTTCAGTTTGAAATGCTTGGGGCAAAACTCCTAAGGACTCTTCTATTAAAAGAACAAAACCAATGTGAATTTGACGAAGTTTAATTCTTTTTCAGGAGGGGAAAATAACTGCTGAGGTTTTTGTTTGGAAAGCACCACAGCTGTCTGACAAAAAGGCAGCGAACGCTGAGCTCTCAGCCGAGCTGCCACTCTGCGCTCAGATCGAGACTGAGACCGGACTTCAGAGGTTAGGGCTCCCCACTTGTGTCTCCCTCAAAAGGTAGCAGAGTTGTGTCAGCGGATTTGGGGAAAGAGAAGGAAGAGGAGGTGTTCTCAGGCTTGGCTGTGAGGCGAGGAGAAACTCCATGGCAGAGGTCGGGTGAGGCTTGGAATTCAGGTGTCAGGGTTTTTTTTTTCTTTTTTAGAGAGTAACATCTTTTAAAATCTTTTGTAAAAATATTTATTTTGAAAGAGAGAGAGCGCAAGCAGGGGAGGGGCAGAGAGAGGGGGAGACACAGAATCCAAAGCCGGCTAGTTAAGTAACTAGCTTCAGGTCACAAATGGTATAAGTTTGGTCAAGTTTGCTGGGAGGGCGGGGGTGGGTGGGGCGTGTGCCCTGCCTTTACATTCTGTGCCCTCCTTCCTCCAGCTCCATTCCCAGCCCAGACTGGGAGGAGCACACAAGTTAAGTGGAGGAGCTCTGGGATTGGTCGGTCCGGGCGGCATCTCCCGTCGGGCTGTGACTTTGGGCAGGCTACTTAGCGGCTCTGTTTCAGAACCCCCCTCCGAAGACAGAGCATGTCTGTACATTAGAGACATGCATGGTGCCCTCCTCAAAGGGCTGTCATGAGGGTTCAATGAGGTAATTATGGGATGTGCTTACAAGGGTGCCTGGGACATATTGAGCATTCAGTAGACGTTGGCTCTTATGATCATGATTGGATTTGTCCTCCCCGACAGAGCACTCCTGAAGGGAGAAAGAGAAAGGAGCTCCTGGAACACAGGGGAGGGGGCCGTGCCGCCTTCCAGCCCCCCACCCCCGCCCCGTGATTGTTAGCACCCCACAATCAGATCTTAGCAGAGATACAGGAGGGTGATTGCCTGAATCTGCTCAAAGAAAGAACTTGTGCTGGTGGTCACCAGATTGAGCAGCTAATCAGGGCTCTCCATCTGTGATTATAAAGTGAGAGACGTGAGAACGGGGAGCTTGTTAAAAACGGAACCAGCATTAGCCACTTCTAAGAGGCAAAGCCTGCAACGAGCATCAGAAACTGCTGTGTCTTAGGCATTAATCAGGCAATGGCTTATGACGGCCTTTTTTTCCTTTTTAAATAGCCAAAGGCAACCCTCAAATGTCTTAAAGATGAGGACCCAGGACAGACTAGGAGTCCAAAATACCAGGGGACCAAATGAACTCTGAGGTTCTAGTAAGGTATTGAGTGTATCACTCCATTCAGAAGACTGTCCTCGGCTTCAGCTGCTAATCGGGGCATTTAAAATACTTGGTTTCCCCCCTTCTTTCTCCCTTGTGTATGTTTTTAGTTTTTGTTCCCAGCAGATCTGGGATCAGCTGCCATTATTTCATTTTCCCCACTCGACTCTCCTGCAGTTTGCCAGAGCCTGGTCACTTGGGTGAATTAGTCACCCCAGCTTCTGGTTACTGAGTTTCTCTCGCTGCTCTGACTGGGAGCAGAGGTCTCCCGCCACCCCCTCCCTAGCTGGAGGGTCCTCCCGGAGGGCAGGCAACATTGACCGCTACACACCTTTCTGGGCCTTTCTCCACCCATTAAATTAGAATCTTCAAGGATGCAAGGATGCAACATAACAATAGGTGTTGTCTTCTCAGCTGACCTTTGAGTAATCCAGGAGAGAACTGCTGGCCTGTTGGAGAAAAATAGTTACAGCCCTATGTGGTTAAGTACTGGAATAGAGGCCTGAGCACTGAGCTGTGTCCGCAAGGAGGGAACTCTGAATTTAGTGGCTGGAAGGGGGTTAGGGGTCAGGGAAAGCCTGACCAAGGTAATGCTTGAACTGGGTCTTGAAGGGTAGAGTAGGAATTTGCTAGGGGGCTTCTGCTTCCAGGACAGGTACAAGCTGAATGGGCTGGGAGAGTTCTTTCAGACAGAAATGGATGCCTTAAAGCTTACATGGCTCATAGCAGGGGCTCCATGCAGTCCCGTGGGGCTGGAATGAAACGGACAAAGGGGAAGTGCTTTGAGATGTGGCCAGAGGCCAAATGGCGCTAGCTTTAGGGGTCTTGCCAACTCATTTGTATGTTTTCCCTGCAAGCCTTAGGAAAAACTTTTTGAAGCATTTCAAAGGTGATGTTTATAGGATTACATTTACATTTGAGAAGGATAAACTAGGGGCAGTGTTGGGAGGTTGAAGCTGACAAGATTAGCTAGGGTATTCTTAGATTAAAAGACCCAGCATCTATGAAGCCCAGTACCGGAAGGAAAGATGGCTTTGTCAGACACACAGGCCGGACTCATCAACCCTTTACAAATGTGTCCAAATTCTTCAGTTTCCATTAATTCCCATGGAAATTTAGTGTTCTTCCTATTCCCCATGGTTCCATCAACCACACTCACTTGGTGTGAAAAGGGGTTTATAAGCCTCAGTTAATACACTGCTTTTTAAGGCCCCCATCCTCAAGATCACATGGTGGAGGAAGACCTAGATCTTGAACCAGTCTGCTTAGTATTTACCAAGTATTTGTTGATCAACTTAGGCAGGTAATAACAATAGAAAGAATCAACACATTTACTCCATGCAAATAATATTTTCAAGGAAGCGCAAGCTTTCATTTCACGGTTAAATCAAAAACCGCTTCTTGGGGAGCCTGTGTGGCTCAGTCAGTTGAGTGTCCAACTTTGGCTCAGGTCATGATTTCATGGTTCGAGCCCTGTGTCAGGCTCTGTGCTGACAGCTCAGAGCCTGGAGCCAGCTTCATATTCTGTGTGTGTGTGTCTCTCATCCCTCCCCTGCTTGTGCTTGCTTGCTCGCTCGCTCTCTTGCTCTGTCTCCCTCTCTCAAAAATTAATAGACTTGAAAAAAAGCAGCTTGTTAAATTTATGGTCTTGAACACATTCTCTGATCCCAAAACATACAGAACTGATAAACACAAGTGAATGAAAAACTCTTCTGAGTTCCCGTAGAATAGCATATAATGCTCACAAATAGTTATTTCACAGTTCAAAGATCATTTTTAAGTCAAATGCTTATTTACACCTAAGAAATTTGAGTCTACTCCCAAAAGCTTTGGGACCTTAAAAAGCAGGTAAATCTAGATAGAGCAGTTTCCAAACCCCAAATGAATGTAGTTAAAGCAATCTCTAGGAAAAACATCCATGGAAAAGCAAATTGGCTTAAGATTTGCTTAATGAATAAATACTGAATGAAACAACCAAAAATGATGGATCACCACCAAAAATGATGTGATTGCATGTTAGATACAAGCGCTTTCAAGTGTGACGATAGACGACAGTTGTGTTTATAATATATGCTGGGGTTAAAAACTGGCATCTCCATTATTTTGTACTCTGATTGCTCATAACCTAACTTGGTGTGAGAAAGGCATTTGTGAGTCTCAATCAATACACTCCTTGCTTTTCAAACACCAGTCCTCTATCTTGAGGGATACTGAAAAGCAGCAAAAACGGACTGGAAAAAAAAAAATGCCTGGAGATTTATATTAGGCTCATGAGCTTAAATTGAGATTTTTATATGCATAAACAATGAAGAAATCCTCAAAGAGGTCAGAATAAGTCACAAAGCCCTAGAGAAGCTATTAACAATTCAGCATTTTCAGATCATGTGGAAATTTTAATTCTGTCTGCCGAAGATGCGTGCAGAAATGGTACTCATGATGATTAAGACCTGTAACTGTAAAAATGTGAAATTGATAGCATAATAAAGTGGTTTGTATAGAATGCAAATATCCCAGCTGGGTGGGTTGACCAGGAGGTCTCAGTTGGTTCCTGCTGGTCTCCTAACCATTCTGAGATCCGCAAGGGCACTGGTGTTTTAAAAAGGTAGCATGTTATTCTTAAGTAGCTTCTTTGATTATCTTTTGAGCACTGTGATGGCCTCTTCAAATGGTGAACAGCTAAGCAAAAGTATGTTAATTTGGGGGGTAAATTAGGGCATTATGTTCTTAGGACTACAAAATACTTAATTCACATCTAAGTAAATTGATGCTATGCTTCCTGGTATGCAAGAGAAGCCAGAACCACTAAGATCACAAGTTTATGGACCTAAATGGTTGTAGGAGATGTAGCAAACAAGAGGAGAGAGAGTGGAAATAGAGAAAATAACAAGCGGGAGTAAAGTTGTCATTCAAGGGAGGAGAAAGGGGGAGTTAGATGACTTAGAGGCATTGATTCCAAAAGCACAAGATTCTGAGCACTAAGGTAGGGCCTCCTGAGCAAATGTCATTATCCCTGAGAACTCCTTGCATTGGTCCCATGCTTTAGTCAATATAGACTATTAGTTGCTTAGTCCTGGTCCCCTCTCTGGGATTATCCCCGCCCTTAGCTCCCATGGAGGAAGCAGGCTTGGCAGCCTTGGGTGTATCCTGTGATTGTGATTGACTGCAACTCACACTTACAGTCATGGCTGAGTGGACTCGGGTCCAATTTAATGGCTGTAGAATGATCAATTGATTTCTCTCTTGGGAATGTGAGCTAAGACCCTGTGTTGGAAGTTCACCTCTATTATCACCTAGTTGGGGGCATTTGGAAATGCATGGAGGTATTTTAGGTTGTTAGAATGAGTTTGTAAGGAGACCTTCCTAGCACTCATTGGGCAAGGGCAGGGCATGCTGAATCTCTAGCTATGCGCAGGACAGTAGCTCAATGAAATGCCCCATCCAAGTTGCCAAAGATGTTTCCACTGGAAAAACATGATCTCTAAGAAAGAATTGGTGAGGATGTTGGGGGCACAGGCATGGATAGCAAGCTAGTGCAGTGACAGGAGATAAAAACACCGTGATGAAGGGGACCACTGGCCCTGAGGGGTGGTAAGCCTGAACCTCCACACCTCCTACATTTCCCATTTCTCTGAGGCCCGGCTAGAACTCCTCCACTTGGTTCTGAGAGCTGTTCCTATACCCTCTCAAAGAACACTTTTTAACTTGACCTCATTTCAATTGGATTTTTCTTTTTAAATAATCAAATAATTCCACACTGGGGCAAAAATCTATGATCTGATCCCCTCTCTAGTGAGCTTAAAACTCGGTTAAGAGTCAGGACCGTGTATGTTAACAACACAAAGCATTCTGTAATACCTTTATTAACACAGATGGTATGTTCTGGTGACCAGATTCTTTGTCAGCCTTTGTTTTCCTGAAGAGAACATAGTATAGGTATCTCTTTCAGCTTGTTAAACATGCATGAAAAAAACTGTGCTTCCCTCCAAAAAAAAAAAAAAAGTTATGTTTATATATTTGGGACTTGTGAGGGAAGTAAGGAAAGGAATGTTGGGGGCAGATTGTGTGTTTGATTTTTGTTTTGAGGCTGAGGCCCAAGCTGTGTTTGGGTAAGAAGCAAAAGGGAAATGTGTGGGGTCCTGCCTCCCACCACACACCCCTTTGCATTTTTGCACTGGCTGTTTTCTCGTGGCATTGGGATAGACCATGTTTTCTGCATAAAAGCCAATTTTGGAAAAATACATTTGCTTACATTTTCCCACTTTCAAATAAAAAGTAGCATTATTGCACTCCATAGAAACAAAAATACAGGTTGACAATCTAGATGACCTACTTTATTTCACAGGGGAATGTCTGTGGGAAACATGGCACTTTTTTGCCACAAATTATTAATATCTGAGTGTATTTGAGAAGATCTTAATGGAGACAACTTTCCAATCCATATTCCTGGAGCTGGATTGTAGATAACAAAGTGGGCCCTATAAGTAAGACTCTAGCTTCTTGAGACCGTCCTCATGGACACCTGCTGTATCTGCAGATTAAGTCTCCCGCACACCATCCAGTAATCTCCAAGGCATTCCAGTTTAGATGGCCTGGTCCTACTACACGCAAGGTATGTAGACTCTAGGTTGCTCTTCACTGAGTTGAAACAAAAAGACAGGCTGGAAGTCTTACACTAGGGAAGGGTCTTTGGGCCCTGGAAGCAGTCACACATTTATTTCTTCCTCTATTTAATTTTATTTTAGGGAGAAAGTGAGTGCATGAGTGGGGGAATGGGAGAGAGGGAGAGAGAGAATCTCAAGCAGGCTCCCACTAAATGCAGAGCCTGATGGGGAGCTCTATCCCACAACCCTGGGATCATGACCTGAGCTGAAATCAAGAGTTGGGTGCTCAACCGACAGAGCCATCCAGGTGCCCCTCTTCCTCCAATTAATAAGAAACATTCTTTCTGTACTTAACTTCTGGCTGAGCTGGGGGCTAGAGGAACATCAGGAGTATCCCTGCCCTTGCAGAGCTCAAATCTGTAATGACTGGGATATATTAGTGAGCAAAGCAGACAAAGATCCCTTCCCTTATGGACTTCAATTCTAGCAGGAGACAGTGTAAACTATATATACAACAAATGTATAATATAACATGTTAGAAGGTGATAAATGTCATGGGGAAAAAATAGATCAGGGTAAGGAGATTATGCAGACCAAGGATAAGGGATTCAGGTTGTAGAAGTAAATAGAGTCAGGGTAAGCCTTTTTTTTCCCCCTCTAGCTTTAGTGAGCTATAATTGACATAACATTGTGTAAGTTTAAGGTGTACAACAAAATGACTTTATCTGTCTAGAGCATACGTTATTAAGAAGGCTTATATTAAGAAATTATATCTCTTGACCATCCTACATGACCAACTAGATTCTAGAGATTTCTACAGTGCTTCTCAAACATTGTGGCCTTTCCAACCACCTAGGCATCTTGTTAAACTGGGGATTCTGTTTCCAGAGGTCTGGGGTAGGGTATGAGATCCTACAAGCTGCCAGATGTTGCCGCTGATGTTGTGTTGGGTCCTTGACAAATTAACATTTGTTAAGTAGAGCGCTGAAGTATGGGATGGTGAGCAGAAGTTCAACAAAAGACCGCAAAGGAAATTAAAATAGGTCTATTCCAGGTCCTGGTGGGAAGTACACAGCATGTCTTGAGGGGACAGGTGGGGGAGGTCAAGGCAGGGTACAGGCAGAGAGCCATGGACCTTGGGCACAAGCCTTTTGGATTGGTGGATGGAGTGCTTTGGGCTTCTTATGGTAAGGCCACATGAGTCCATTCGAATGAAAAGAGTGGAATTTTGGCAAGCTTCTTGGAAGTTTTGTCTTTGGAGATGTCCAAGGGGAAGGCCCTGGGAGGCAGGGGAGAATGTTTATCACAAGGGCTGTTGGAGAAGTCCTATCAGGAACTTAAATTTAGCTGTGACTCTGTGGGCTGTTCTCCAGGGCACGTGCTTGTGTGAGGAGCTAATGTATGTCCCTAGTCCTTGCAGATGCTTGGCCACACAAAACGAATGCTGAGGCAGCAATATCATGTAGTAGTTTGGCTAAACTCTCCACATGCTGGCTCTCAGACCACACCTGGAATGGGCAAGTCCCACACCTTCCATTTCTGTTGCATTTCCCAAGTTCCCTGCATTGTTTGAACAAGTGTTCTATAAATACATGTTGAATACTGAGCTGGAAAAAAACCCGGCATAACGTAGAAAACTTCGAGCAGTACTGCAGGATAGCTAAGCTATGTTGATTGAGTCTCTTAATGGATTCCTTTTCAGAAGCAATGCCTTGTCACTGTTATGTTTGTTTGCACTTCATTTTAATAACATTTAAACCATACAGAATTAATGTAGTCTTAAATGTGGATGTCATTAGTGTTCCTGAAAGATTTCTTGCCCTGGAATTCTTAATGAATTCATCATGCATTTAAATTTCTTTTAGCTGCGTCCCCAGGGCTGGCCCCATGCTTAGAAAATGACCCATCTAGTATAATTTGATGGGTGCCAAAATGGGCCATCTGCTCAAAAATCCTTCCTGCCCTGACTCCAGAAAATTCACCGTCATAGTTTCACTTAATAAATCCGCAAATAATTTGATTGATAATCAAGTCAGTAAATATTTACAAAATCCCTACAACTTGCCAAAAACCAAAGGTTGTACAAAGATGAATATGACACAGCTCCTGCCTGTGGGGACCTCTTAGCTTGATGTCAAGTTAAGAAATAGATATTTAAAGATGCATGAATGACATAAGTTATTTGTTAGAAGCCCTAAGCTATGCTAAGGAGTAACTTTCTAGTTCCCTAAGCTTTGCAATCACACGGGTGTCTAATTGGGCAGGGAGATGGAAGGAAATGATACATAGCCCATGATTACAGGGAGTTTGGAGCCAGTGGTGCGAACTGGGTGCCTTTGAGTAAACTCCTTTCCTCTCTCCGCCTGCTTCCTCATCTGTGGTAGAGAAAATTTACTCAAACAGTATATCCAAAGCACTTAGGATACTGTATTTGGTGCAGTGCCTGGAGTAGACCTAGTACAATGTTAGTTCCTGTCCCGTCGTAATTTGAGTAGACCAAGTTGTGAGCAGCACTTGTTTCTTCAGCACTTTCTTCATTAGACACTTGCCAAGCACCTACTATGTGCTAGCTAGCAAGTTAGATGTGGGGATAAGATAACAAGTAGAATTGCATTTCTGTCCTCACAACAGTCTGCTTGGGGCCAGGGCATGGGAGGGTCAGAGCTGAGTCTGGAGAATGAGTAGGAGTTGACCAAGAAGAGACAGTAAGGGCATTTCACTGGGAGAGAACAGCATTGCTGAAGGCCTCTTAGCCAAGGAGAACAAGGCACTGCAGGAGCTGGGGGCAGTCGGAATAGGCTGCAGGCAGACAGGCCAGCTGGTAGGTGTATTTGTCATCCCTCTGAGAGGTGATCAGGGCCTGAGGCAAAAAGTGGGGGTGAAAATATTCCAGAGATTGGCATAGGAAAAGCCACAAGGAAGAGTTAAGAGGGCACTGGAGGAGGAAGGTGTCATAGATGGCTCTGGTTTTTGGCCCCAAGTCTGGTCATCAATGCCTTTTAATAGATGAAGAACAGTCTGTAAGAGGAAGCTGGCTTGGGCAGGTGCTAATGGTCTCCGTTTCAGACCAGCTGAGTTTGTAGTGGTTTCCCAAGGGGAAGTGCCATTCCTCTGTGTACCTCCAGGAGACACCTGCCACATGCAGTATGCCTACAAATAGAACCTACTACGTCCATATGCCTTGCTTGTGCAAGATTTTGTGGAAGGGAGAAAAGTAGGAACACAGAGATGTGGGTGCCTAGAATGTATTTAGTAAGAAGGCAAGAATGATTCTGGTCCCGGGTGTGGATATGCAGACAAAGTGAGGTGCTTCTCCCTCTCCTAAAGCCAAGCCCAGCGCCAGCTGTGGGCCTCATGCTCTGTGCCAGATAAGAACATGGTCCTTACTGTGGCCGCTCTGGGCTCCTCTCCCCTCCTTCCTCTCTACTTTGGAACATCTCAGGAGTGAAGGGTCCCTTTTCCCTCTAAGACCATCTCTTCAGCTACTGATCTGTGCCTGCGGCCATGGCCATTCTCACTAATTACTCTTGCCCTTGAGTCTTCAGTTTCACCAACTCTATTGTATTCTTCTTTGCCTAAAAGGACTGGTAATTGTATATTGCCTTAAAAAAAATAAACTTAACTAATCCTTCCCAAACCTTGCTAGTCCTTGAATTACCATTTTCTTTTTCCCCATCCTTTCAACTGAACTTTTCTTTTTATTGAAAAAATATAATCAGTAGTCACCATGCTGTACGTTACACCCCTGGACTTCCTCATCTTATAACTGAAACCTTGTACCTTTTGACCACCTTTTACTCATTTCAACCCCACCCCTGCCTCTGGCAACCACCAATCTGTTTCCTTGCATCTATGAGTTCAGCTTGTTATAAGATTCTACATATCAGTAAGATCATAAACTATTTTTCTTTGTCTGAATTATTTCATTTACATAATGTCTTCAAGGTCTATCCATGTGGTCACAAATGGCAGGATTTCCTTTTTTCGGCTTGATATTTCATTCTGTAACTATACTACATTTTATTTATCCATTCAACTATCAGTGGATACTTAGGTGGTTTCTAGGTCTTAGCTATTATAAATAACGCTGATGTGAACATGAGAGTGCAGAAATCTTTTCAAGGTAGTGATTTCACTTCTTTCAGATAAATGCCCAGAAATGGAATTGCTGAGTTGTATGGTAGTACTATTTACAACCTTTTCTGAGGAACTTCCATACTGTTGTATATTCCCACCAACAGTGTACAAAGGTGCCCTTTTTTCCACATTCTTACCAATACTTGCCTTTCTAACAGGTGTGAGGTGATATCTCATTGCAGTTTTGATTTACATTTCCCTGATAACTAGTGATGTTGAGCGTCTTTTCATGTATCTGTTTGCCATTTGGAGGTCTTTGGAAAAATGTCTCTTCAGTTCTTCTCCCCATTTTAAAATCAGGGTTGTTTGTTTGTTTTGCTATGGAGTTACAGGAGTTCTTTATACTTTTTAAAATTAACCACATATAGATATATGATTTGCAAATATTTTCTTCTGTTGGTAGGTTGTCTTCATTTTGTTGGCGGTTTCCTTTGCTATGTAGAAGCTTAGTCTGATAGAGCCCTACTCATTTATTTTTACTTTTGTTGCCTTTACTTTTGGTGTAAAATCAGCAAAATTACTGCTAAGACTGATGTCAAGGAGCTTACCCATGTATTTCATTATAGGTCTTAAGTTTGTCTTTAATCCACTTTGAGTTGATTTTTGTATATGGTATAAGATAATGGTCCAATTTTACTTTTTTGTGTGTGGCCGTGTAGTTTTCCCAGCACCATTTATTGGGGGGAAAATTTATCCTTTCTTCATTGTATAATCCTGGCTCTTTTGTAATAAGTTAATTGACTGTATATGTATGGGTTTATTTCTGGGTTCTCTCTCCTCTTGCACTGATCATTACTTCTTTAAATAAGCTGTCTTCTCCTCCTGGGACCACAGTAAAACAAATACTTGTCTCTTGATGTTGTCCCAGAAGTCTCTTAAACCACCTACACTTCTACCTTTTTTTTTTTTTTTTTTTTAGTATAGTTGACACACAATGTTACATTAGTTTCAGGTGTACTGATTTCTGCATTATGCTATGCTCACACGTGTAGCTACATCTGTCCTGTTACATCACTATTAAGTATCATTGACCATGCTCTCTGTGCTGTGCCTTTTGTTCTTGTGACTTATTAATTCCATAACTGAAAGCCTGTATCTCCCTCTTCTATCCATGCATTTTGCTTACACTCCCTCCTCCCTCCCAGTACAAACATATTCTAACAAACAAGAGTCCTTCCCTAGGTTGGGGAATTTTTTAGTTGTTATTTCTTCTAATTAGTTTTTACGCCATTTTTTTCCTTCTTCTTCTGGGACCCCTATAAGGAGAATGTTTGTTCACTTGAAGTTGTCCAAGAGATCTCTTAACACATCCTTGTTTTTTTTAATTTTTTTTATTTTTTTGCTTTGTTTGGCTGCTCAGCTTGTGTGCTTCCCACTCCGCTGTCTTCCAAATCATTGATACATTTTTCTGCATCTAATTTGTGTGTGTGTGTGTGTGTGTGTGTGTATCACATCTTGTTTACATATTCATCTATCAGTGAACACTTCGGTTGTTTCTATATTTTGGCTGTTGTAAATAATATAAATATAAGAATGCATGTATTCTTTTGAATTGGTGTTTTTTGCATTTCAGGGGTCTATACCCAGTAGTGCTATTACTGGATTGTAGGGTAGTTCTATTTATAACTTTTTAGGAGGCTTCCTACTGTTTTCCAGAATGACTGTGCCAGTTTGCATTCCCACCAACAATGCACAAAAGTTCCTACTTCTCCACATCCTCACCAACACTTGTTTCTTGTGTTGATTTGAACCACTGTAACAGGTATGAGGTGATGTCTAACTGGTTTTGATTTTCTTTTTCTTTTTTTTTTTTGAGTTATTTATTTATTTATATCTTTTTTTTTTTTTTACAAATAGTTTATTGTCAAATTAGTTTCCACATAACACTCAGTGCTCATCCCCACAAGTGTCCTCCTCCATGCCCATCCCCCCCTCCCCCCACATCCATCAGTCCTCAGTTTTTGTCAGCATTCAAGAGTCTCTCATGGTTTGCCTCTCTCCCTTTCCCCCACCATTTCCGCCCTTCTTCTCCCCCTTGTTCCTCCGTCAAGTTCCTCCTAATCCTCCTATACGTGCAAACATATGATATTTGTCCTTCTCTGCCTGACTTATTTCGCTCAGCATAACACCCTCAAGGTCCATCCATGTTGCTACACATGGCCAGATTTCATTGTTTCTCATTGCCATGTAGTATTCCATGGTATAGATAAACCACATCTTCTTGATCCATTCGTCCGTGGATGGACACTTAGGCTCTTTCCATGTTTTAGCTATTGTGGAGAGTGCTGCTATGAACATTGGGGTACATGTGCTCCTATGCCTCAGCATTTCTGTATCCCTTGGGTAAATTCCTAGCAGTGCTATTGCGGGGTCATAGGGGAGTTCTATTGTTAGTTTCCTGAGGAACCTCCACACTGTTTTCCAGAGGGGCTGTACCTAACTGGTTTTGATTTTCATTTTCCTGATGATGAGTGATGTTCTGCATCTTTCCATGTGTCTGTTGGCCATCTGGATGTCTTCTTCAGAGAAATGTCTATTCATGTCCTCTGCCCAATTTTTAATTGGATTGTCTGTGTGGGTGTGTGTGTGCACACACAGTTTCTTCTGCTTTATCTAGTTTGCTGTTGAACCTGTTATTGAAGATTTTTTAATATTTTTATTTTATTTTTATTTTGTTTAATTTTTTAATGTTTATTTTTGAGAGAGAGAGACAGACAGAGAGACAGAGCATGAGTGGGGGAGGTGCAGAGAAAGAGGGAGATACAGAATCTGAAGCAGGCTGCAGGCTCTGAGCTTCTGAATGGTCAGCACAGAGCCTGATGTGGGGCTCGAACTCACAAACCATGAAATCATGTCCTGAGCTGAAGTCGGAGGCTTAACCAACTGAGCCACTCAGGAGCCCCAAGAAAATTTTTTTTAGATAGTGTGAATGGGGAAGTAGGGCAGAGCAGGGGGAGAGAGGCTCCTCTTAAGCAGACTCCATATTTATAGAGTCTGACATGGGGGCTTGATCCCATGACCTTGGGATCATGACCTGAACTGAAATCAGTTGGGTGTTCAACTGACAGAGCCACCCAGGCACCCCTGAAATTTTTTATTGTATTCTTCAGCTCTGTGATTTCAATATGGTACTTTTTTGCATTCTCTCATGGTTGAAATTCTCACTTTTCTTATGCCTTGTTCTCTTGACCTTGAAGGGCTTCTTTATGTCAATTATTTTGAAGTCTTTTTCAAGCAAATCCTAATCTTTATTTCATTATCTTTTTCTGAGGTTTTATCTTACTCTTTTGTTTGGAACATATTCCTCTGTTCTTTCCTTTTCTTTGACTCTGTGTTGATTGTCTCAAAACAGCCATCTCTCCCAGTCTTGATGAAATAGTCTTGTGTAGATGAACCTAAACATTCAGCCATGCCCTACCTCTTTATTGTCTCTCAAATCTTTGTGATTAACCAAGCAGCCTTCTTTGTTCTTAGTCGATCCCAGTAGTTGAGGATATGCCAAGATCTGGTAGCATTCCAAAGGAGAATCTGTTAGCACCTAGATGCAGGCTGAGTAGAAACTAGATCCTTAGGCAGCAGCTTGTAAAGTGTGCAAATACACCTTTCAAGGGAAGACAGGGAGATGGGTATTTTTGTTTGCTGCCTCTGTGCTATGCCCTGGGGGAAAGTGAGGGGGAAATCACCGGTTAAGTATTGTTTTTCTATTACAACCCTGTGGGACCCATAAATATAAACCTCATTAGCCATGAGAGCCAGATGATCAAAAAGTGTCCCCTGGGTGATAGCTATAAAATCCAGGGTGCTCAATATGTGTATAAGCTCCATTCCGGGAGATAGCAACAAGAGCCTTTCTTGGAGAAAGACCGAGGGAGAACCCAAAGATAGTGCCTGCCAGCATCCCTGGTCTGTGGAAAGTGTCACAGTCATCCCCTAGATATGTGTTCAGTTAGTAGCCTTCTCCTCAGACCAAGGCCTTCAAGATAAGTGAATAGGAAGAAAAAAAAAAGCAAATAGGTCTCTTTCATGGAAAGAATACATTTGTTTCAGGCTGCTTTCTCTCTCCTAGGCCCTAAAGGGTTAGCCATGGTGAATGTCTGGGAGCCCATGTGACCCCTTTAAGAATGGTCTTAGTTCCCTGTAGCCGTGTGACTCTCCTGGATGAAATCCCCATTGGCTTTCAAAACTCAATGTTCTAGAAGCCCATGTCTCAGGTGGAAGTCTTAAAAGTTTGGGCACCCGATATGGTGTCCAAACCATTCTCTCCTCAGGAAGAAGCTGGGAGTTGTGAGTTCCTTCCTAGTTGCAGGTTGCCGTGCTGGGTATGGGTTTATGGTGAAATTGTTTCTCAGCCTCTCCTACCCATTTCATTGTGGGATTTTCCTCATTTGCCTAATGTGTGGGAATCTCTCAGCTAGTTTGTAAATTTCTTTGAGGGGAAATTGTTCTATATGTAGCTATAGATTCAGTGTGTCCTTGGGAGGAGGTGAGTTCAGGGGCATCTTATGTTACCATCTTGAACTGAAACCCTCTTGCTTCTTTGTAACTTCTCAAAAGACCATTGTTAATCTTTTTTTCTACTTCCTCACCACAAGATCATTCTATTTTAAAAGCAAACTTTTCTATTCTATTTTAAAAGCAGGATTCATAATTACTATAGAAATTTGGAAAAATATACATTAAAGTATTTAAAAAATGAAAATTATCTATAAGCCCACAATGTAGATATATCCACTGACTAATGTTCTAGCAGGTTTCTTTTTTAGTCTTTTTATCGGTGGGGTTAGCTGCAAAAATGGTAGATAGGTGGATGGATGGATGGATGGGTAGATCTAACTCAATTTATTTTATAAAATTTAACTCCTACTGAATATAAGTGTTTTATATTATGAAATGTGATTAAATATGATACTGTAATCCTAGGTGAATATACTTTGTAAATGATACTAGTGACTAAATATTTCTTCTTTCACTTTCTTGTGATTATGAGTAGTGTTGTGATAAAGTTTTTATGCCTACATCTTTGTCTATATGCCATGCCTAGAAATGAAATCCTAAGCCAAAGAACATGGATATTTTTAAAGCTTTCACTACATCGTACCATCAGTTTATATTTGAGTGATGCTTGAAAGGGAATCTTACCAACACTGGGTACCACCCTTCATTTACTTTTTAATCTAGCTCTTCCTTGCAACTATGCCAAAATGGCTTTTCTCCAAGTTCTCTGTTGATATCCTAATTCTTGAATTCAAAAGTCCCCTTTTGGTGCCTTCTCCCTCTCTCCATGTCTCTGTATTGTTTGATTGTTGTCTCTTCCCCTCTCCATCAACATCCTTAACTCTCCACTGCTCTGATCACTCATGACCTCTCTGGTTGCTTCTCTCCCCCTTAAGCTCCTCTGATGCTGCTTCTCATTGGCCCCCATCCTCTAGTCTTCACCCACTGTCATTGAGTATAGGAAAAACTTAAAGTAGAAGAGGCAGATGCTGTTTTCAAAGTAGGCCCATCTTAAATGGACATACGAGTTCTTAAATCTCTGACAAATAGAAGTCAGTGAATCATAGAAGGAGGATAATGACCTAGTCAGGTAGAGAGATTCATTGGAGATGGGGGAATACAGCTTGAAGTAGAGAGGACAGACCAGACTGAGAAAGGAGGTATGATAGATGGGTACTGACCTAGTGACACTGGGTACAACCCTAAAAGACTACACCCTGGTCCTGCCAACTGACTTCCTATGGACTGAGTCTTTTGCCCTTTCCTCTTTCCATTCAGTTCTACTGCCACCACAGGACAGGCAGTCAGCTGAGCTTGGTGGAAGACAAGCAGCTCAGAGAAAGGCCAGGCAATGTGTATCACGTATGGGCTGTGGGCACAACCGGAGAAATGGAGGGGAGAACCAGGCTACAGTCAGAAATTTCTACTCTTGGGTTGCCTGAGTGGCTCAGTTGATTAAACCTCTGACTCTTGATTTTTGCCTCAGGTCATGATCTTGCACTTCATGGGCTTGAACCCCATATCAAGCTCTGTTGACAGTGCAGAGCCTGCTTGGGATTCCCTTTCTGTCTGTCTGTCTGTCTGTCTGTCTCTCAAAATTAATAAATAGTAAAAAAAAAAAATATTTCCACTCTTGAACCCAGGGGTCTGTGTTGTGTGGCTCATGGCCTTGCCTCCTTGACCGCCCCCAATTAGCTCTACTTCAGGCTCAGGAGAAGGTCTTCCCTTGGTCGGTTCAGTTCTCAATCAGTAGATCTAAAAATAGTAAAAACCACATACAGCATTCCTGCAAGTTTTGCTGTGCTCATGGAGTGTTCTTATGAAAATTTCAGAACTAGGGACAGCAACACCGATCAACTATACAGCTTGGATGAGAGGCCAAGCCCCTCTTTTTTTTGTTTTTGTTTTTTCTTCTCTTTTTGTCCCATTACCTACAGCATTTTTATACCAGGAGAGATCATTACTTAGAAAAGTGTTACTGTCATCCTTATAATAGCCACAATGCTTTAACATCTTAATGGAAAGAAAATTATCGGTGTGATCACAATCAAAGACCTTGACTCCCTAATGGAATATTAGCCCTTCCCCATTCATCTCAGACCTGTGGAAAGAGTAGAGACCTGGCATGTGTAGAATTAACATTTGAGCCTTAGACTCCTTGTAAGAACTGATGAGCTAGAGTCTGTCACTTAGCGAGCATCTCACGGTGGTTTTATCTTATTTTAAAAATTGGTCGTATTTTATGGGAGAGGATATACTTGAGAGAATTGTGCAAGTCTCAGAGTCTCTCTCTTGTAAATGTCACAGTTATATATACATTTTAATAAGATATTTAGATTTCATTCATTCAATGAAAATACATGGGTGCCTATGACATGCCAGGCATAGTTGTAGATACTGTGGGTATGCTGTAATTAAGACAGAAAAGGTACAGTTTTCCCCCACTATCCAAAAGCAAAATGTTCCCATGAAACCTTTTGTAAACCAAAATGGCATAAAGAAGCAATTATCATTAATTTCTATGGAAAAAAATGTTGACTGTTCCTAGACCCAAAAAAATAATCTCTCTTAGGCTTTTCTGATACCTTAGAACACATCTTGCCAATGAATCCACCCAACAAATGGGAATAAAGCTCATATACTCACAGCATTCAAAGCTGTGACGGGCGTGGTGTGGAGATGTTGAGTGTGGTTCCTGGAGAAGGAGCTTGGCGGTGCCACTCTCGCTGCTCAGGGTGTGTGCCACCTGTCAGGGCTTGCTGCAAAACATGCTGAACCCTATTCTCACTTGGGGCCTTTTCTCCTAAAAATGACAATCCTCTCTGGATATCTTTCAGTTAGTGAAAACAGATACTAATGTAGGTCTTTTTGTAAAAGCATAGTGTAATCCAAAACTTCCAAAAAGCAGAGGCTACCTGCACCTGCCCTCACATCCATTTGGAGGAGACAGAGAATAAACAGACAAATGAGTACAATCCAGAATGTATGTGCAGAAAATAAATCTAGAGAGTAACTAGAGGGAGGAGATGGTTGGGGTCCCTTAGGAGGTGACATTTGGACTAAGCCCTGAGGAGTGAGGAGCCAGTAAACCTATGTAGCAGCCTCCCCTCTCTTGACTACCACCTGCTCATCTCGTAGAATGAGGGTATGTGGTTCCTGCTGGTGTTAGTTTTCTGCATATATAAGTGGGGAGGTTAGTTAAGCGTCTTACCACAAAAGTTCAGAGACTTCTAAAAGCCCATTGGCAGAGGCTGGCCTCAGATCCCTTTTGGGGGATACTGGTGAGGTTTTTACCATCCCTATTTCTGGTGAACAATTCTGAAATAGGAGATTAAATTCAAAGTTTGTGGAGAAAAGTATGGCAGCTCCTCAGTCAATCAAAACTAGAAGTGCCTTATACTCCAATAATTCCACTTCTGGGTATGTACTCAAAAGAGTAGAAAGCAGAAACTCCAATACTTGTACAAGAGTGTTCATAGCAGTGTTATTCACAATAGCCAAAAGGTGGAAACAACCTAAATGCCCTTCAACAGATGAATGGACAAACAAAATGTGGTCTATACACCCCCATGGAATATTACTCAGCCTTGAAAAGGAAAGAAATTTAAACACCTGCTACAGCATGGGTAGACCTTGAGGACCTGCTAAGTGAAATAAGCCAGCACAAAAGGACAAATACAGTAGGCTTCCACTTATGTGAGGTATCTAGAATAGGCCAATTCAGAAATGGAAAATAGAGGTTCTCAGGGGCTGGAGATGGATGTTGGGGTGTTACTGGGTATAGGATTTTTGTTTGGGATGATTGAAAATTCTAGAATTAGGTAGTGGTGATGGTTGCACAAGCGTGGATGTGCTTAGTGCCCCTAAGTTGTATACTTAAAAATGGTCGACAGGGTAAGTTTGTGTTATGTATTACATAAGTTGTATTATTTGGCCACATTAAAAACAAACCTGTTGGAGGCTGAGAAGCAGTGACCGCTTGCTGTCACATGTTACCTAAAACAGCCTGGGAGTGTGTGGAGGCAGAAAGGAATCACACCAGGTCTCTGCAGCTGCCTCTCTGTTAACTTGTTGATTCGACCCCTGCTGTCCCCTCTAGCTGAAAAAGGACTAGAGAGAGCCCTGAGCTTGGGCAGGGGTTGGGGGAGGGAGATAAAGTCTGTGATGAGTAGCCTTCCCACCGGGCATCCCAGCCTGTGGCCAGAAGAAGAACCATTCACCCACCTGGCGCCTCTGTCAGCACCTCTCCCCACTTCTCCTGGCTCATGTGGCTCTCAGGGAGCCAGAGACAGCACTCCACATGGTGGTTCTCAAAGTGTGGTCCCCTGGAAAGGTGTGAGAAGGTAAAGTCTCAGGCTCCACCCAGCCCTACTGATCCAAACCACCAGGCCTGGGTGTATGTGTGAACAGGTCTTCGTGCAGGAGGTCCCAGTGTTGGAGCTGAAGTTGGAGAAGCACTGCTCTCAATGATGCAGGAGCCGGGCCCTCTACTGGGCAGTAAACCTACATGCCCAGTGAACTCCTCTGACTGTAAAGCCCCAGACTCTATACAATGGGGAGATGGGTCTCAGGGAGCACACATTCCCCTGAGACACTAGGACTCCAGAACAGGGTGCTTGAGTTGGGACATGGGGCTGAGTCACAACCTCTCCTGGTGTGGGCATGTCTGGCAAGTCTGCCAGAACCCCTTCATTATGGGCCCCGTGGTGCTGCAATGTCAAAGTAAGGACCTCAACTTGGCCGTCTGCGTGTGTAAAGCAGATGTGTTTTCACTCTGCTCCCTGTCCCAGCTGGGCTAGGTGATGCTCCCTGCACCCCACAGCATAGAAGATCCCTTCAGGGCATCTAGGCCAGACCACATAACTTTCAGGCCACTTTATTTATTTTCTAATTTTTTAACATTTACTTATTTTTGAGAGACCGAGAGAAACAGAGCATGAGCAGGGGAGGGGCAGAGGGAGACAGAGTCTGAAGCAGGCTCCAAGCTCCAAGATATCAGCACTGAGCCCGATGTGGGGCTTGAACCCATGAACCAGGAGATCATGACCTGAGCCAAAGTCAGATGCTCAACTGACTGAGCCACCCAGGTGCCCCTAGGCCACTTTAGATCTTAAAGTTCAATCCAGCCTTGTTTGGAACTTCAGTCTCCTAGGAATTTCTTAGTCCATCTTGTCCTCTAAGTATGAGACTTAGTGACTATACAGCCAACAGACCCACGTAGCTCCCCCTGCATGCCAGGCTCCCCTCCTTACCAGCCCACCACCCCGGAGTGATTTACCTCCTTCTCCCTTGGCTTGAGGATAAGTGCCCCTCTCCGATCCCTCAAATCATCACCCTCCACACAAGGTCTGAAACTAACTCAGATGACCATCCCTCTCCTCCTCCTCACCCCCATTCCAGTCATGTTAAATTTTCTAGTGGGGGCCTACCTGGCGATGGTTAGCCAGTTTGGCTGTCTCTTGGACATGCTCTGGAGGTGACTGTTTACAAAGTGGGAGTATGAACACCTCATATTTTTCACTATAGCTGGACTCAACACATCTATGGCAAGAGAAGAGTCTCCACATCCTTTGTATACTATGGGATTCTGGAATTTGGACCCAAGAGAGTTGTGCCAACCTTTCTCTCTCTCTGGTGGTTGAAAACGGAAGCTCCAAAGCTTGGTTATGGTGGCAGGGTGTTTACTGACACATGGCTCAGAATGGAGAGGAAGCCAGTTTGGATGGACAGAAAAGGGGAAGCAAGGCAGCTGACCTGGTTCTGGCTGTGTGTGACTCTAGTTCTATTCTTGTGCAAGATTTATTGCATGACTTTTGCGATAAATCCCCCTTTATGTTCAAAGATGTTGGGTTTAGTTTCTGTCATTTGCCTCCAAATCACAAACTAAACACTCTGAAGTGGCCCTTCCCCAGCGCTCAGTAAAAATCTGACCTACTTGTCCGTGATTTCCCTGTAACTAGAAGAAATTAAAAAAGAGCCTAGAAAACCAGACCCGAGGGAAGAAACAGGAAGGAGTGTGGCCCCAGGGCTATGGGTGATGGAAACCCATCAGGTTCTATGGGGATTTAGGACTTACAAAGTCCCCATCACCTACCAATACCTCAAATGACTTCATCTGTAAAATGGAAACATTCAGTCCAATTTGGGAGTTCCTGTTTTTAGCTAAATGGTAGGCTATGTGTTGACTTTGCCAGTCTTGCTATGATAACTCTCTTCTGGGACTGATTTGTTTATTCATGGGCAGAACCCTATGTACCCTATGTGTCCTTCAAAGACTTAGTGTGATTTATTCCCTTATTTTTTCAACAGTACTGAGAGCTATACCAGGCCCCATGCTAGGCGCAAGAGCCGTAACATGAGTACGAGACACATTGCCTGCCCTCGTAGAGCTTATGGTTTAGTAGAGGAGTCAAATTCTGAAAAAACAATCCTACAGCATATTGACATGGTAATTACTAATAAAACGGAGTTCCTGTGTAGAGAGAGGAGATTCTGACAGCAATCCTAACCATCTTGATTTTTCTCCTTTTGTTGTTCTCCGAATTCTAAAATCCCTCCTTGTCTTCCCTGTGACATCGCCAGACAACCACCGTTACTACCGCTATGTCAGGGACATAGAAACTGTGGTCTAGTCTCTGCTAACTTCCAGGAGGCTCAGGAAAGCAATTTGTTTTATCCTCAAGCTGTGCTTCCAACACTAGTCACGTGTGGCTGTGGAGCCCTTGAAATATAGCTAGGTCAAATGAGGACCTGAAGTTTTCATCTAATATAAATTTAAAAATGGATGTAACATAAAATGTTTTTCCATTAAACACAAAATTATTGTTAGGACCATGTTTCACTTTGCCTCTTGGAGATTTAGCATCTGAACTGAGGTGTGCCGTAAGTCTAAAGGCACGCTGGGTTTCAATGACTTACTATGGCAAAAACCCATAAAAGTTCTCATTAATAGTCTTTATATTGATTATATGTTGATGTGATAACATTTTGAATACATTAGATTAAATGTACTAAAATTTTACCTCTTTCTGGCCCTTTTAATGTGTCTACTAGAAAACGTAAACCTACATCTTTGGCTCCAGTTATATTTCTATATTGGACGACGCTGGCCTACAGCCTACTGAGTAGCGGGAAGGGGCGGGGGTAACCCAGCTCCTGCAGGACCCTCTAAGCACCAAGTCATCATAGGAAAGTCTGACCAAGCTTTTGTTTCTTGCCTTTGTCTGTTTCTGGTTTCCCAAACACCACTCACAAATACTCAGGGTGGCAGTGAGCTCTCTCTCCAGACAGAGGATTTGAAGCAACAAATGTGAGGGACACTAGTTCCCTCCAGTCTTATCCTGTACTAAAGAGAGGAGCGCTTTCACTACCCCTGACCAGGCATCAGACGGGGCCTCCCTGTCTCCCCTCCTCTGCTGCAGGGGTGTGTGTGACCTCCCTTAAGATCCCCACACAAGGGGCGCCTGGGTGGCTCAGTCAGTTGAGCATCTGACTTCAGCTCAGGTCATGATCTCATGGCTCATGGGTTTGGGCCCCACATCAGGCTCTTTGCTAACAACTCAGAGCCTGGAGCCTGCTTCACATTCTTTGTCTCCCTCTCTCTCTTTGACCCTCCCCTGCTCACGCTGCCTCTCTCTCTCTCAGAAATAAACAAAACATTAAAAAAAATTTTTTTTAAATAAAAAAAGATGCCCACACAGACTCCCCCCAGGGTGATTTGATGGCCTAGGCAGCCCCTTTAGTACATGAAGCTACTTGAGACCCATCTTTATCTCAAACCTGCAGATGGGGGGCGCCTGGGTGGCTCAGTCGGTTAAGCGTCCGACTTCAGCTCAGGTCATGATCTCACAGTTCGTGGGTTCGAGCCCCACGTCGGGCTCTGTGCTGATAGCTAGCACAGAGCTAGCACAGGCCTGGAGCCTGCTTCAGATTCTGTGTCTCCCTCTCTGTCTGACCCTCCCGTGCTCATGCTGTCTCTCTCTCAGAAATAAGTAAAACATTTAAAAAATTAAAAAAAACCTGCAGATGGTGTCTGTGGATATATTCTGACTGACTGGGGAACTTGAAACCCTAGCACATCAGGGTGGGCGTAACTGATGTGAACTGTAACTTGATGCAGGTCTGAGATAAAAATAGCAGAAATGTGACCCAAGGAAGATACCACTGTTGAGGGCAAATCCAGGCTTTGGGGGGACCAGAGTGTATACAATTTTAAGGGTCTGCTTTAAGAAAATGGCACACAAGGGGCGCCTGGGTGGCTCAGTCGGTTAACCGTCCAACGTCGGCTCAGGTCATGACTCGTGGTTCGTGGGTTCAAGCCCCGCATCGGGCTCTGTGCTGACAGCCAGCTCAGAGCCTGGAGCCTATTTCAGATTCTGTGTCTCCCTCTCTCTCTGACCTTCCCCTGCTCGCGCTGTCTCTCTTTCTCAGAAATAAATAAAAAATAAAAAATAAAAAAAAAGAAAATGGCACGCAAATGTCTTGTATTTTAAAATTTTCAGAAATCTATGCTCTTAGGAATACATTTTGAGGATCCCTCCAGGGCCTTGGGGGGAGTTGGTACAAAGAGCCTGTGCAAGGAAGGGCCTCAGTAGCTTCACCATGTGGCATGTGGTCCCCAGACCAGCAGCATCAGCAGCATCTGGAAACTTGTTAGAAATGACAGCTTGGGGCGCCTGGGTAGCTTAGTTGGTTCAGCGTCGGCTCTTGATTTCAGCTCGCATCATGGTCTTATGGTTTGTTGGTTCAAGCCCCACATTGGGCTCTGTGCTGACATCGTGGAGCCTGCTAGAGATTCTGTCTCCCTCTCCCCCCCTCCCCCCCACCCCAACACACANATTTTAGGGTGGGGCCGGAAATCAGTTTTCTTAAGCCTTCCAGATGATTTTGATGCTCACTTGTTTGAGAATCACTGGCATCGTGGGTAAAAGCATGGATTCTGAAGTAAGGCTGCCTGAAGACAGTTTTGCAGTTTGCTTCTTTGCTAGGTGACCTTGGCAAGTTACCCAATCACTTTAAGCCTCAGTTTTACCTTCTATAAAATGAGGCACCAGTAGAACAGATCTCAAAATATTCTTGTGTGGATTAAATAAGTAATGCATTTAGTACTAAGCACGGTACCTATTGTGGTATGTGCTTAATAAATTATATGTTCTGCAGAATGTACATGTAGTTGTTGGAGGGAGGGTGAGAGAAGAGGGTATGTAGAGATAAGAAGTCATCTTAGACATAAAGAAGTTCAAGTGTGACCTTGGCCCCTTTCCTTAGAGTCTGCTGTGTGGCCTTCCCACCGGTTTGCCCTTCCTGACAGCACAGTGTAGATCTCCTTCCTCCCAAGTCACCTGGTCATTGTCCTTATTTTGAAGGACCTGGGCAGACAATTAATTTACTGTATTAATTGGTCACATTAATACAGTAAATTTAATGAGACTTGCCCTTTGGGGAGTCTTAGACCGCCTTGAAATACAATGGGAGTTAGAAGCCTCTCTCTAAAGATCTGTGTACATAAAACACACACACTAAACTGACAGCCCATGTCCTGAAACACAGATGCCCACAACTGGGACCCTCCGTTAAATAGCCCTGAGGTAATCCATGGTGGTCAGTCAGTATGTAAGAAGGAAGAGTTGGAAAGGGACATGGAGGGAGGGCTGTGTGCTAGTTGGTCAGCTTGATACCTGTTTTGGGTAACGTTATTGAATTTTAGCAGATGCCTTTTGAATTCAACGTCCTATCCCAAGTAAATGCCTTTGATTGTGGGACTGCAGGTAAGGAAGATTTGGGACAGGGAGTGACTCTCAGCACCTTTCAAATCCCACTATAAATCACCTTCAATCTCTTCTAACACATAAGGGGAGTTCCACATGGAAATGTTCATTTCAAAGACATTTACAATCCCAGAAGGACCATGTAGTAGCTGGAGATAATCTAGTGCTGATAAAAGCATAAACGTGGTTAAATCAGAAAAACAGAAAAGCCAGATATGTATACATAACCTATTAATTTTTCAGTCTTGTTTCCATCCCTCTCACTGAGCCTATGAGGTTTGTGACATGTTTGTGTTGTGTTTAGCTGTCACCTAGCTGCAATTTACAACATTCCTTGGAATCACACTTTGGGTTGACTGGGACACAAAGTGATTCATGATGACAGCCTTTGGGCTTTGGGCATTACAAGTCCCTCTGATGATGTTACTTGGTTTGAAATCAGATTGGAAAGAATACAGAATCAAGAAAACAACACTTTGCCTGAACAGAAAGGCAGTTGGTCAAGACATACAGGCAGGATGTGCCCATGGACTTGGGAATTTTCACAGGGCTTTCTCAGTGTTCTGATGGCCTTACCCGATCTAGGTGCACCCAATGAAGTCGAGAGGAGGAGAGTGTACCTGGGAACACTGGGGCCCAGCTTCTCTGACCTGCAGCCCACTGTGCAGTGGGACTGACCTTGGACCCCAGTTCATGGGAGGGAGGTCACATGGCTGGTAGTCCTCAGTCTAAGCACTGACGAGACAGGAAGAAAGGAGACAGGTGACACAGGAAGGGTCCTTGATGGAACAGGGTGAGAAGAGTGATGGCCTAGAGTGAGAACATTCTGGATTCTGCTGCCACCTTGCCACTCACACACATGCACCTCTTACTAGAGGCAGGCTTCCATAATGTGAGAGTGGCCAGAGGTTCATACAATGTGAACCTGAGACGGTCTCCCCAGCCCTTGGCCCAACAGCTCTCACCTCAGCCTGATCTCTCCTGACGCCAGGATTGAGCCTCGGCACAGCTGCCTGTGGGCGTGCCTGAGCACGTTCAGGCTGGCCCTGCTCCCCTGCTCCGTGAGTGTTCTGGGAGCGGAGACTTGGCGCTCCAGGCCAAGTACAGGGGCTGAAGGCCACCCTCGGCTGGTTCCCTTAGCCTTTTCCAGCATGCTGGAGACGCTGATGGCTTGGGATGTCCCCAGACCCTCTCTAATGAGGGTTTCCCTCAGCCACCCTACTGCCGGGGCCCCTTTCCCAGAAAGATCCCACAAATGTTGACCCTGACTCTTGAGTCTAGAAGGAGAAAGAAAGGGGAGGAGGATCTAGTTGAGTTGTTGGCCAACTGTGCTAATGAGGTGCCCTGATGCTGCTTTGGAGCCGGTGGGGGCCTTGGCTCCCTGATCATGGCGGGGTGGGAGTCCCTTGACCTTTTGGAGCCTTGGGTTTCTGCATCTGATAAGGCCTAGCTCACAGAGGTGTGGAGAAGATCAAAGGAGGGAGCAGGTGAGGCAGTGCTGTGCAAATACGGAAGTCATGTTAGCTGTCAGCTCCTTGGACTTCCTGTTCCCTCGGGGGTGGGAGGGCGGCACGTGGCCACCAGTGGGCAGTGTGTGAGCAGGCTGTGCGGTGATGGGGCAGCGCGGGCCTGCCCCGCAGCGCAGTGCTCAGGTGTCCCTGGCCCTGCCTGTCTGCCTCCCTCCCGTCCCCTCACTTGTGCTGCCTCCTTGTCCTCTTTCTCTTATCAATTAAGACTCAGATAGGCAATGGCTTCTTACTGCTTTCTGTGGGTTGGGCTTTATGTGTATTTATTCATTTTTTTTTTTTTGAGGGGGAGAGAGAGAGAAGGAGAGGAACAGAGAGAGGGAAGGAGGAAGGGGGAGACACAGAATCTGAAGCAAGTTCCAGGCTCTGAGCTGTCAGCACAGAGCCCAACGTGGGGTTCGAACTCACGAACCATGAGATCATGACCTGAGCTGAAGTCGGACGCTTTACCCGCTGAGCCACCCAGGTCCCCCTGTGTGTCTTACTAACTAATTTAATCCCCGTCAAAACACCATTTTGTAGCTGCTGAAATAGTGCAAAGTGTTAGAGTAATTTGCTCCTGGTCACAGAGGTAGAGGTGGTAAGGGTTGGGACCAGGGCCCACTCACAGGCAGTCTGCTTCCAAAGCCTGTGCTGTTACACTTCCTGCTTTATCATCCAGTGGTTCTGTGGTGTGTGGTCCCTGGATCAGCAGCATCAGCAAGATCAAGGAATGTATTAGAAATGGAAATTCTTGGAGGTGCCTGGGAGCTCAGTTGGTTAAGCATCTAATTTTTTATTTTAGCTCAGGTCAGATCTCCTGGTTCGTGGGTTCAGCTCAGCACTGAGTGTGTCTCAAAATAAATAAACTTAAAAAAAGAAAAAAAAAGAAATGCAAATTCTTTTGGCCCCACACATAGAACTACTAAATCTGAAACTAGGGGTGGCTCCCAGTCATCAATGAGTTCCCCAGCCCTCTGGAACATTCCAGGCACTTGAAAGTTTGAGAATCAATGTCCTCCTATCTTCCAGCAAGCCTGGTGTTTGGTTTCCTTAAATTCTGCATGAACTTCGCTACAGCTGATAACATCTAGTTTTTAAGGGTATTAGGAAGAAATTGATGGAAAATACTGATGAAGAAGTATGGGGCTGGCTGGGAAAACACAGGCTCATCTCCAGCTTCTGGCTGAGAAGAGAGGAGCCATCAGTGCCAGGGAGAAACCTGGGTCTCAAACTTCCCTATCTCCTTCTCTTTGCCTTTGACCTGCTCCTGCAAAATGACTTCTTAAAACCCCTATTAGATGGCCGTCTCCCAGGCAAGGCCATGATCGTTAATAATGAAGCTCAGCACGGAGAGCCTGGAGGCGCTTATTTTATTTTTACTGTGTTTAAGAAAGAAAGAAGCAGAGACCTAGATTTGTAAGATTGAGTCAAGTTTAATATAATACATTTTCTGAATCTATTTCTGGAAGTTTCTGAGTCAAGGTGGTGCTTCTCAAAGCTGCTATGTATGGCCACACCCTGCACAATCCAGGAATCTTTTGCCGGTGAAACCACTCGCCAGATGTAGGAGGGCTGACTCCTATTGACAGCCTCCTCCCCTTCTCCCTTCCCAGTAAGCTTCACTCGGTTGCCCAGGCCTTGCCTTCCCTTCCTGCCCCCCTTCCAACAAACTCCTGCTTCATATGTTTGTTGCAAGACTAGGGCTGCCTGGCAAAGGCCCCTCTGTCTACACACTGCCAGGCTTGCCCGCTTGCAGCTCCACAGACCCTAATGTCCAAGACAGAACACAGTCCCCTGTGGGCTCTTCACCAGCCCTTCCAGACCATTCTAGATTCACCAGGGTGACTGGGGACAGAGAGACTGTCCTGGATGGAGCTAAAGTAGATGGTGCGTGGCTGATATGCAATATCATTGGAAAATAAGTTATCAGAAACAAAAACCTCCCAAGTCTCTCTATATTGTAAACCCAAATCAACATGAGAAGGGTCCTTGAGCCATGCCTTCGTTGAAGACAGCATGGGGAAATGAGGACTCTGAGCACAGCTGCCTTTGCCATTCAAGTTCCATGTGTGGTGAGGGGCTGGGCCAGAGGAATAAGATCATCTTGCCTGAGAAAAGCCACTCCCCGTCCCCCAGAATTCTGCTTCCCTGAGTACACCAGAAGAACTCATGGCCTCCTTCCCCACATGTACCTTTCCCATCTTTATTTCTAGTATAACTAGGGGTTGGATGGATTTTGTTTGCTTTCTGAATTAGAAAATATAAAGTAAAACTAGGGCACCTATGTGGCTCAGTTGAGCATCCAACTTCAGCTCAGGTCATGATCTTATGGTTTGAGCCCCGCATTGGACTCTGCTGACAGCTCAGAGCCTAGAGCCTGCTTTGGATTCTGTGTCTCCCTCTCTCTCTGCCCCTCCTACACTCATGCTCTATCTGTCTCTCTCTCTCAAAAGTAAACAAATGTTAAAAAAAATTAAAATTAGAAAATACAATGTAAAGTATCAACTCTGAATAGTCCAGAGCCTTTTGGCTGCCATTTCAAACTCTGCAGCCTCGTGCTCAGGCTTGGAATTCTTGATTCGTGAACTAGTCACTCCCTAGTACAAACCTTTCCAATATTCCTATGTCTTAAATATGAATCTGGCTTTTGGTTTGGCTGTGCAAACCAGTTCTGTGTCCTAAGGAAGCCATTTAAGCTTTCTGAGCAATGTGGTTTCATCAATTATTTTTTTAACCTGTAACAAGGAAATGATAGTCATTTTATTTTCCTCCCTGGATTCTTTAGAGCAGGCTAGCAAACTTTTTTTTTTGGTAAAGAGACCAACAGACATTCTAAGCTTTGTGGGCCATAATGGTCTCTGCAGCCGCTACTCGGCTGTGCGATTTGAGGGCAAGCAGCCGTGGACAAAATATGAAAGGATGGGGTTGGGTGTGTTCCAACAAGAAAGAGAGGCAGTGAGCAGGATTTGGCCCACAGGCAATAGTTTGCCAACTCCTAACTTGACAAATGAAGCAAGAAATACATGGGAAGGTAGACTGTAAAGTGCCATCTCAAAGGAAGGGATGGTGAGAAGAAGAAAAGGGCAGGCTCAGGTAAACTCCAGCAGACCTCCCTGGTACAGCGTGCAACCAGCAGCTGAGGAGCCAGCAGCCATGCAGCCTTGGCCCCGTGACAGCCCTGGACAGGTGTGCTCAGGCACAGGTGAGCAGGGCCTGCTGGCTGGCAGAAGGACCCCCCTCCCAGGGAGAAGGCTCTCCTTTTCTGTGGAAGAGGTATGGTCATGGACTTGAAGCTCAGGGCAAAAGCAGTCCACTGAGCATCAAATGATCTGGGCTTTGGCACCAGTTCTTTACAGGCATGGTTGGGAAAGTCAGCTGCCCACATCTGGAAGCCTTGAGGGAGCTTGGCTCCATCCCCGTGCTGGGGAAAGAGGAGCCCCAGGTACCAGACTGCACATGGCATGCCACCTTGGGAGTGCCCTCCCTCCCCCAGCTTTCCCAGGCAATTCTGCTTGTTTTCATAGTAGAGGACAGTGACAATTCCACTGCTTCTAAAGGAGGCAGCATGGCATCAGGGAGAGACCAGGAACCATGGAGCCAGGCAGGACTGGATTCGAGTCCCATGGCCACCATAAGGAGGTTCAACACTTACTTAACCAGAATCCAAGTAACTTCTCTGAAACTCTTAATGTATCAAATGTAAAGAATAACACTTACAGCTGCTGTGACAATTGGATTAGATAATATGCGTATAATATGCGGTACATAATTATTTTTTGAGAAATCTTAGTCGCCTTGTCCTTGGTATGCATGTGTCGGTGAGCTAACTTCCCTCCATGTAGAAGGAGTAGGGGTCTTGGATGCATGAGGAGAGGCTGAGAGGGGAAGAGCCACAAAGATCTACTGTCCGCTTTGCTTGAGGTGATGCTGATGCTAGTACTGGGGAGGCACGATAACCCGTTCTCTCTCCCCCACTGAGCGTGATACCAGACTTAACGGGCTTACATTTCAGCATGACTTTTCAGTTCAAGGCTTCCTGTGAGACCTACAGATTAATGACTTTGGATGAAGAAAGAATTGTAAAACAGGGCATCAGTAGGGAGGTAGCATTTTCTTACCTAGAAATGTAAGTTCTCCGACTGGGGCCAGAACTGACATTCATGTGGTCAGTCAATGACACTGGCTGTGGTCCACCCTGAGATTCTGAGATTAAAAAAAAAGAAAAAAAAAAAAAAACACAAGCACTAGTTCTCATGGAGCTCACAGTTTAGTGGGAACATACTTTAATGTGTCATGTGTTAATTTTATGTGTTTATGTTTCAACTTGACTGGGCCCTGAGGTGTCCAAATATTTTATTTGGTCAAACATCATTGTGGGTGTTTCTCTAGGGGTTCTTTGGGATGAGGTTATCTTTTTTTTTTTTTTTAAGTCAACAGGTCTTTGTTATGTTTTCTCTATTTTTTTTTTTAAACCATGTTCCTGAGATATGGTTGACCTACAAAAAGCTGTACACGTTTAATGTATACGACCTAATGAGTTTGGAGATGAGTGTATGCCCACGGAACCATCACCATAATCTTAAACCATAAGTATATGGATTGCCTCCAGAAGTTTCATCCCACCCAATTTATTTGTGTGTGTTAAGGGTATTTAATATCAGATCTACCCTGTTACCAACTTGCTGAGTGTACAATACAGTATTATTCTAGGCACTGTGCTATACAGTAGATCTCCAGGATTTATCCATCTGGATAATCTGGTACATACTGAAACTTTGTACCCTTTGCCTCCCCGTTCATCCCTCCTCCTCACCCCTGAAAAAACACCATTCTACTCTCTGCTTCTATAAGTTTGACTATTTTAGATTCCTCACATAAGAGATATCCTGTAGTATTTATGCTTTTGTGTCTGACTTATTTCACTTAGCATAACGTCCTTCCAGATTCATCTGTGTTGTTGCAAATGGCAGATTTCCTTCTTTTTTAAGGCTGAATACTACTCCCCTGTAGGTACCTACCACATTTTCTTGATCCATTCATCCCTCAGTGAACATTTAGATTACTTCCAAGCACTGGCTATTGTGAATAGTGCTGCAGTAAACCTTGGGGCGCAGATATCTAGTCAAGATTGTGACGTCAGTTCCTTTGGATGTATAGCCAGCAATAAGTAGGATTTTTGGGTCCTATACGGTAATTTTTTTTTAAATATTTTGAGGAACCTGCATATCGTTTTCCACAGTGGCTACATCAATTTACATACTGCTAATAATGGACAAAATCTCCTATTCTCTACATCCCCAACAGTACTTGTTAGCTTTCATATAATAGCCATCCCAACTGGTGTGAGGTGTAATACCATTGTGATTTTGAGTATGATTTGCTTAATGTTTAGTGATGTTGAACACCTTTCCATATATCTGTTGGTCATTATGTCTTCTTTGGAGAAATATCTGTTCAATTTCTTTGCCTATTATTTAAAAAATTTTCTTCAGTGTTTGTTTGAGAGAGAGAGCACACATGCGCAAGGGAGAGGCAGAGAGAGAGAGAGGTGGGGAGAAACAAAATCTGAAGCAGGATCCATAAAATCTGAGCTGTCAGCACAGAGGCTGATACAGGGCTTGAACTCAAGGACTATGAGATCATGACCTGAGCTGAAGTCAGATGTTTAACTGACTGAGCCACCCAGGTACCCCACTTTGCCCATTTTCAAATCAGGTTATTTTTATGTTCTGCTACTGGATTGCAGAATTTCCCCGCAGGCAGTGGGAGCAGACACTCCCTTCAGAGCCACATCCAGTCTCTGTGAAAGGGTTGGAATAACAAGAACAGCAGCTAACACTTCTTGACCACTTATTGTTAGCCAGACACTGTGGTAAATGCCTTCCAAGCAGTTCTCAAGTCGCCTGACAAATGAGGAATGTACCTTATTACTCCATCAGAGAGACCAGGGAAGTTTCCTCAGATGACCAAGGTAGTGAGTAGCAGAACTGGGACTCAAAGCCAAATCGGCCTGACTCCAAAGCATGTTATTCTACCTATTCAGGGCTCTCTCTTTTACCAATAGCCAAGGTGTTGGGCTCCCATCGGATTGTCAACCTCATCTACCCTGCTGCTGGCCCATGGGCCTAGTCACCTTATACCTCCCTAGGTCCCAACTCTGCTCCTCTCCATTAATTCATTTACTCACTAAGCATTGAGCATGTACTAGAGTACTCAGCCATTTGCTGGGCACTGTGTGCAGAGCGACGCACCAAACGTATACAGCTCTTACACTCCTGGGGTCCACCACCCAGGGAGGAAGATTATAAATGCATGGCAGTTACCATCCATGGGATGAAGGATGGAGTGATGGGAAATAGAAGAGTGCAGGGGGGTATAGAGCAAGTGACATTGTGATTGTTTTGAGGATGGGCCACTGCATCTGAAACCTAAAATGAGAAGGTGTTTAACAGGCAAAGACTCAACCTGCCTGCATCAAGAGAGGGCATGGATGTATTTGAGTGATGGTTTATAATTTTATCAGATGCAATCTACCTTTTTTAGGGGAAAAAATTTGGAAGACCCCTTTTTTGGTAGTATAATCCACTGCACACATAATTCTTAGAAACCAATATAAAGCAATAATTGTAATATAGAAGGAACAAAGGGTAAGTAATTTAAATACAATGCTACGCATTTCCATATATGAATGCTCAGAAATATAACTACATGAGAAGATCTAGGACAGTAGGTAGAAAGTTGCACCTCTCGGGGGAATGACAGTGCCTGGTGATGATGGTTAGATGTTACACTGGCAACTCAAATACCATGAGCAACATTGCCAACAGTGCTGTGAATTTCTAAAGTGAGGAACAACATTTGGTAACGTTCCAGCAAAATAAAGTGAAATCTTTCCTTGATTTACACAGTAGCTGTGTCCTTGGAAACTCTAGTTTGTGCCAAAAAAAAGCAAACCCCAAAACCTTGTGTTCCTATGTAAAGTGGGGTTGAGTTGAGGCTGAGATCATATAACTGATTTTTCACCTGTTGGGACAGTTGATGATGTGGGTCACGGGGCAACAATTTTGTTGGATCAAACTGCTCTTGGTAATTGAGGGACTCTTCCATCTCCTCATGCCCAACTTGCTACATGTCCGTAGCACCTCCTGCAGTCAGTGCGACATGAAAGAGCCCCTCCCCCCCAACAAAACATCAAGCTACAGAAACTCTACAGCACTAAGGACTTGCAGAAATATGTGAGCCACATATGCAGCTTTAAATTCTGTACCAGCCATGTTGATGAAAAATAAAATGAAACAATTGAAATGGACTTTACTGGTATATTATTTAATCCAATATAGCCAAGACCCTTATTATTTCAACAACGTAATCAACCTAAAGAGTTACTTTTTTTATACACCATCTTTGAAATTCGGTATGTGTTTTACATGTAAAGCACATCTGCATCCATACTGGCCACATTTCAGATGCTTAACAGCCACACGTGGCTTGAAGCCATCAGAGTGGATAATATAGTGCCAGAAAGTGTGAAGTTCCCTTCTTTGGCCCAAGGATTTCTTTCTTAAATCCTCAGTTTCAAGAACTCTTCGACCTAGGGAAATACAGACTTGGGTTTTTCCCAGACAGGTGCATGTAAACTTGCACACAGGGCCAGGACCCTGAACCACAGCAGATGCACTGCTCGGAGCAAGCCACAACGCCCATGAGTGTCACAACTGAGTCACAACATCCAACTCCCAGCCCTTGGTAACAAAGCTATGTGGAGTCACAGTTAACTGCTGATAACCACATGGTTCAGTGCTGCCTGCAAATTGAAGGCCCCCTTGAAAATGCTAGAAACAGATGTTCTCAAGACTCTGACCTCTCATCATTAATTTTAGAATTTAAATGCCTGTTAATTTCCCCCCTTTTATTGCTGAGCTCCACACTGCGGCATGTTCAATGTCAATGGGAATATCCTTTGGAAATGTTCAATATATCACAGCTGAAGGTTGCTGGAAATCTGGACACTTGGGGGGGGGGAGAGTGGGAGCACATGGGGCACAGAGCAAGGTTGGAAAGAAGCTTCTGTGACTAGAACTGAGTCCTTAGCAGAAGACTGTTGGCTCGTCTGTTTGCCCTTGGCTGGTACACGTACTAACAAGGGCTTCAGGGAGGAAGCACGCCTGGGTATTAGGAAAGTTGAAAGCCATGATTTGAAGGAATCCCATTCATTTCCTGTGTCCCATGCCTGCCTTACCCATCAGATGATTTAAAGTAGCTTTAAACTTTTTTCATCCATGTGGTGGATGCTGGAGTCAGGCCAGCCCAGGTTCAAGTGCCTTCTAGCTGGAGGACCTTGGGTACCTACCTTCTCCATTTGTCTGGATAGAAAATGGGGGTGAGTGAGCCCCCGTTGCAGCTTTATTCAAATTTCATGGTATAATGGGCACAGCTCCTAGCACAGTGCCTGACCTGCAAGAAGGACTTGACAAACACTCCTCCCTTTATCACTTCTCCTATCCTTGAGGCCTCGGGTGATGGAGGTGGTGGCTTGTATAGTGGCTGGTAATGCTGAGTTCAGAGAGCTAAAGTTTCAGCCATCTAAAGCACTGTCCTCGGGGAAATCGATGTTTGAGCCCAGACCTCTGGGGGAGGCATCACAGTGACTTCTTACTTAGACTAGAAGCCCTAGAAAAGTGCTATGGCTGAGACGGGACAGGGTGACTAGGGTGTCCAAGTGTTAAGTCTCTGGGCGCCACAGCTGGGCTCTTGGCTACTTTCATGCAGGCCCAACCCTTCTTCAGAGGGTGAAGGGAGGGAAATCAGAACAAAGAGCGTCCCCAGCACCACCCCAATGAGAGACTCCATGCGTGAGCTCTCTGGGCACACTCTGTCTGCCTGCTCTACCCTGTTTGGGAACAGACGCGACCACACCTGGGGACGGGCCCTGGCCTGGGAACAGACCTCGCTTAAACTGCCCAGTCCCTGCTGGGAGCCCTCGCCATGAGCACACCCTTCCACTATGGTGTCCTTCCTCGCCTAAGGTCTCCTGGGCTTTCTTTAAGGATATTTTTTTTTAAAATATTTTTATTTATTTCTAGGATAGAGAGAGACAGCGTGAACAGGGGAGGGTCAGAGAGAGAGGGAGATACAGACTCTGAAACAGGCTCCAGGCTCTGAGCTGGCAGTCAGCACAGAGCCCGACGCGGGGCTCGAACCCACGAACCGCGAGATCATGACCTAAGCGAAAGTCGGACGCTTAACCGACTAAGCCACCCAGGCGCCCCTCCTGGGCTTTCTTTAAATGGTTTGCTGCAATGCCCTAGTTTGAGCTTGAGATTTCAGCCAATTTTTGTGAAGGAAAATGATTATACTTTGTCAGTACTTTGGAGATAATACAGTTTCTTTCACAAAAGGGGAGACCTCTAGGGTTTTAACTTCCCTTCTTTGAGAAAGGAGGGGGAAAGCCCTTAGCAGCCTACAGGGTCTCAGACAAAGATAATGCTCCACCTTTCCCATTGCTGTTTGCCCCTCGTAATTTGGCCCAATCCAGAAAGTTTGGCAGGCGGACAATCGAGGAAAAAGCAGACTCAGAATCTGCATTGCTGATGGCGCTGAGCGGGCTGGTGGGGACTTCCCGCATCACAGCCTCCAGGTGAGGGACCAGGGGTCACCTTTCCTGCCTTCAGTGTTAATGAGGACCCTTCTCCCTCGGCGCCAAGACAGAGGAATTGTGGCCTTGCTCTCGGGGTTTGCTCTCCTCTTTTACAGCCTCCTTGGGCCAAGACCGGGACAGGGAGGCCAGTGCCTCCCAGTATTTGTTGGAAGTGACTCCCTCCTTCACTCCCCCCTCCATATTAAGTCTCATGTTCGTTGCTGACTGGGTGGGGGGCAGGCAGGGAGGTGCCGCTGAGGAGCGGGGCCCCAGCGTCCCCCCTGTGTGTGTGCTGGGATCTGTTACAGGATTGACATTCAAGATGCTGACATTCCAAAGTATCTTATCATAGTTCCACGTCCTGATCGGACTGGTGGTTCTACAAATCTGTAAACGTGCTAACATTTCCCAGGACTGCGGCCTGCAGGTGCACAGAGGGGTATGGGGTGAAACTGGTGAAAGCTATGTAACCCCCACACTTGAATTGATCGTATCATTCCAGCGCCCACTTCCCAGTTTGGAGTGGGGCTCAGGCCGTGTGAGATGTTATCGTTGAGGAAAAGCTGGGTGAAGGGTCCCCAGGAACTCTGGTTTGCACCTACTTTTGAATCTTAAATGATGTCTGGGTAACAGGTCTCCCACAGAAGGGCCCTCACTCAGGTCTTCATGGAAAGAAAGTCCCGGGACCTGCCCCAACCGCTCCCTCAGTAGAGCTGCAGGTCTGCCTCACTCTGGAACATTCCCTAAGTGGGACTGTCCTCCCTGGGCACCAGACAATGTCCATATTCATTTTGCTTTTGATTCTTAGGTTTTTATCCCCTGTATCTTAAGCTCTTTGGGGAAATGTCCATTTTTTAAAAGTTTTTATTTAAATTCCAGTTAACATACACTGTAATATTAGACTCTGGTGTACTGTATTGTGATTCAACAATTACATACAACACCCAGCACTCATCACAGCAAGTGCACTGCTTAATCCCCATCACCTATTTCCCCCAGCCCCCCACCCACCTCCCCTCTGGTAACCACCAGTTTGTTCTTCTTCTTCTTCATTTTTTTTTTTCCAAATGTTTATTCTTGAGAGAGAAAGACAGAAAGACAGAGTGCAAGCAGGGGACTGGCAGAGAGAGAGGGAGACACAGAATCCGAAGCCGGCCCCAGGCTCGTAGCTGTCAGTATAGAGCCCGATGCAGGGCTCAGACCCACAAACCATGAGATCATGACCTGAGCTGTAGTCGGTCGCTCAACTGACTGAGCCACCCAGGTGTTCCAACTGTGAGTTTGTTCTATATAGTGAAGAATCTGTTTCTTGTATATATATACACGTGTATATATATACATATGTATATATATATACACTACATCTTTATCCATTCATTAATCGATGGACACTTGGGTTGTTTCTCTAATTTGGCTATTGTAGATAATGGTGCTATAAATATTGGGGTGTGTATAGTCCCTCGAATTAGTATTTCTGTATCCTTTGGGTAAATACCCCATAGTGCCATTGTTGGATGGTGAAGTAGCAATTCTATTTTTAACTTTTGGAAGAACCTCTATACTCTTCTTCAGAGTGGCTGCACCAGTTTGCATTCCCACCATCAGTGCAGTGCATGAGGGTTATGCTTTCTCTGCATCCTTGCCAACATCCGTTGTTTCTTGCGTTGTTGATTTGAGCCATTGTGACAGGGGTGAGGTGGTATCTCATTGTAGTTTTGATATTTGTTAATTTAAGAGGTTTTTTTGTTTTGTTTTGTTTTGTTTTCCAGTTTTTTTGTGTGTCCTGGACTAGGAGGCATGGGTGGATTGGTGCTTCCCAGTAACTGTCACAGCTACTTGTCTGTTTCAGACATTAGCCTGTGAGTGCCACCAAAGCATGGACAGTGAATTTCTCCTTCCCAACCCATCCTGAAGCCACTCCAACTTCTTCCCTTTGATCTCTCTTCTTATGGCTATCTCCGGTGCCTGCCACAGTGTAGATGTTCAAGAAGTGGGATTTTAAATGAATGAGTCCTAAATGGAATCAGGTAACACCCACGTGTACTGGGAAGATTGCTTAAGTCAGACAGTTTCTTCTTCCTCCTTGTAGACCTCAGGGAAGAGGTGTTCATTTAATGTTGGGAAAGCTAAGTTCCATGTGAGCCTGGGGATTCTGAAGACCCCCCCTCCCTGCAACTGGAGATAGCCGCGGGCAGAGCAAAGACAAGTGGAGCGGGTAAGACCTCAGATGACGGGGTGAGGGTGAGGCACTGGAGAGAGAGTGAAGGAGAGGAAGAGAAGAGCTTAATGGCCTTCAAGCTCCTGGATTCAGCTGTGCCTGAACCTCCCAAGTTCTATGCCCAGAGCTGCCTGTGTCTGCCTGGCAGACCCGCCTGGAGCATCCCCTGCTTCTAGTCCTGCACCAGGATGGCCCGGCCCAGCTTGCCCTTGAACCTCCCAAAGGGAAAGTGAGTCTCCATGCAGCGTGCATTCCTCTGAAGCCTCCCAGACCCACCCTTCGTCCCCTCTTTACACGTGCACTTGCCCAGGGGCGTGCAGTAGCTGTGTGAGCTGTGCACATGCTACCGAGACCTTTCTTACAATGGATCACAAATGTGTATCTTACCCAACTCATGGGCCCCCCCCACTTCATTGCTCATCCTCACGCACTTAAGCTAAACGTGCTAAAAACCTCACAGATGCTCTGCCAGCATAGAAACTTGGCATCTAGAAAACTGGGCAGGGGCAGTGCTCTCGGGAGACTGCTTGGATATGGTACACTTTGAAGAATAAGCGTTATGTAGATGGAGTAACAGGGAACGTGATGACAGGGAGAGGAGAGGGGTGGCATGTGGGAAGCCACCACCGAGCTGTGCACGAGGCTGTGTGACACATCTAGGGGAGAGCAGAGGAAGGGCCAGAGGGAAGTTGTCTTAGGATATGATGGGTGGCAGGGGCTGGAGCCCGAGAGCCTCGAATGTTAAATCAAACAGTGAGTTTTCACTATGAGCTGTGGAGAATGATCGGAGAGATTGAGGCAGAAAGTGACACCAGAATTGTGCCTGGGAAAGATTCTGGCAGCAGGGTGGGGGTGGGGACTGGGAGGACACGAGGCAGGGAAGCCCCCATGTAAGTCTGGGCAAACACAGATGCTGGTCTCGGCAGAGGCCAGTGAGGAGCTCGTGGAAGTTTTTGTTGCCGCATTTTCTCAGTACAATCGGAGGCAAGCTGTTATAACTGCGGGCGTCCCCCCAAAAGTCACATGTGAAAGCCTAACCTCCAGAGTGACAGTATCCAGGATGGGCCTTTGGGAGGGGACTAGGCCATCAGGCCAAATGAGTGCCCTGATGAGGAGAGACGTGCGAGAGCTCACGTCCCTTCTCTGCTCTCCGCCCTCCACTGTCCTGTGAGGATTCAAGGAGATGGCGGCTGCCTCCAAACCAGGAAGAGGCGTTCATCAGACACGGCACCTGCCAGCGTCTTGATGTTGGGCTCCTCAGCCCCCAGAACTGTGAGGTGACAGTTGTGTAAGCCATCTGGTCCATGGTGATGTGTTATGGCCACGCAAGTGGACTAAGACACGTGTGTGGGCTCAGAGTGGAGATGAGAGGGAGATGGGGGAGGCACCGAGGTTTGAGGAAACGAAACGAGAGAGAAATGAGTAGTGGAGGATTCCTGAGGAGGCAGGAGGAATGGGATTCAAGTCCCAGGTCAAGAGATGAAGTTTAGACAGTTGAAGTGATCCCTCGTTGCTGAAATGCAAAGTTAGGGTTGAAGGAGGGAGCTCAGAAGAAAGGTAGTTGTGTGTGGAGAGAAACAGGAGAAGCAGTCCCTTTTTGGGGGCCCTGGGTCCTATCTTCACTAGTAGTCCACAGGGCTTGCCCAGTCTTGGTGGCGCCTCCTTGAGTGGGGCAAAGCATGGTGAAGGCCACTGTGATTTACATGGGCAGGGCTTTCTAACTTCAAGTATGAGAAAGGGGGAGGTTGGGGGCTGTCCTTGGATCCCCAGGGGGACTGCAACTTCATAGTCAACCCCACCCTAGAAGTCCACGTGCCAAGGAAGGGTAGTCTCCACTACACGGTAAACAACAACAAAACATTAAAAGTCCAGAAGCTTCTATTGTACTCTTTAAGCTTAATCAACTAGGGAAGCCACTGTGGTAATTTTTCACATAACATAAACCGCTGTCTCCACCTCTGGATGTATAAGAGACTGGTTCACTCGTCAAGTTCTACCTCAGCAGGTGCCCCTTTGAGTAGTGTTTACAGAGTCTCGGGTTAGAGCCCCTCCTGAGACTGCCACAGACAGGGAGTCGGGATTCCAGAGTCCCTTACCCCAAGGAACTGTTGCATTGAATGCACTGGGTTACACTTTTGGCTTATTTTGTGCCCCCAAATGAAATTAAAATAGTTCTGCTGATTTAAAATCATTGGCACACATTGCTTTCCAGAGCACACATTCTCTTACCTCTTACCCCCCTCTGTCCCCTGCTTTGTGTCCCCTCCTCTCTATCTCCCTCGCTTCTGATTTTTCAAATACTTATTCTTCTCACCTCCTGTCCAGTCTCTTCAGCATTTCTCTTCCCTGTTCCCCACAAAACCCATTTTTCTTCTCTCATTTTTCATCTTGAAAAAGACAGAGAGGCAAGCATACAGGGTGTTCATGGATGTGTCTCACGTGTGGATACAAACGCAGGGCCGCACTTCTTCTGAAGACCAGCCCTCCTGACTCCGGAGGTGGCGTTGGGAGAGGGGCTGGTCCTGGCAAAGTTTCAGGACACTGGCTGTCCCGGGTCTGCACCCAGACCCCCAACTCACAACTGCACTGCCGGGAGCAGTGTTTCCATTTCATTTACACGGCCAACGTTAAGGCATGTCGCAAGTATCAGGATGTCCCCCATGTGAGAATCAATGATAAAGAATTCCATAAAAATTTCAGTAAAAGCTGGTGATGGGGGAAAATTCCAAAATCTCATATGTGGACCTCTCTGGAGGGAGAAAGCATGAGTCCGAAGGGTGTTGTGTGTGCACAATTCATCTCATTCCCCACAGGGAGATCCTTGCTGGAGTCACTTAATGTCAGAAACTCCACTTGACAAAGAAACACACAGAACAGTTTTTTAACTTTTAGAAGTGCAGGGGCGCCTGTGTAGCTCAGTGGGTTAAGCGTTCGAGTTCAGCTCGGGTCATGATCTCATGGTTTGTGAGTTCAAGCCCCGTGTCGGGCTCTGGGCTATCAGCACAGAGCCTATCTTCCAATTCTGTGTCTCCCTCTCTCTCTCTCTGACCCTCCCCTGCTCGCTCTCTCTCTCTCTCTCTCTCTCAAAAATAAATTAAAAAAAAAAGCTTTTAGAAGTGCATTTAGAAGACAGGGAAATGGGAACAGGAGCTGTGAACCCGATGAAGCCCCTTGGATAATTAAGGGAGATGCAAAGGCATCAAAACTAGGTTCCTCTCCACTTCTGTTGGGGTCCCATATGGACTGGAGCAGGCGTGTGAGTTTATTCTTACATGAACACAGAAATAAGTGTAAGAAAAAGTCAGTTGGCCACAGTACATCTGCAACCCATGAGCCAAGTCAGTGTCCTGCTTGTTTGAAAGATTAGTGCCAGTGAGAACTTTCAGACAAGCTCCTGTGGAGAGAAAGAGACAATGGAGTGGACAAAGGGGCCGCCACGTCATTCTGGGTTGGAGGGTTTTTCCTTTCTTCTTTTCCAGCTTTAACCTCAGAAAGAGCCAGAACTGTGCCTCAGGCTGTTTCATGCAGAAGCTCTGATGCTAAGTCAAGCCATCAGCGATTGCTATCAGTTCCTAGAGTCTTGTCTGTCTCGTGCAATGCCAAAAATACATTTGGAGATGATTCTTGTCCCAAATAACAGAAATGCATCCTTAGGGAGCATCCAGCCGTGTGCCTTGTTTATGGGAAATGTAGATAGCTGGTAAGAAATGATGGGAGAGAGATAGAATCTTAGCAAACACATGCCGGGCCACTCTTCATGCTAACAGGGTGTTTTCATTAGTTAATGGGTCTGTCCAAAGAACTGATAAACCTGGCTAAATATTGATCATTTGATAAGCATTATTTAAAGAACTCCAAGCACTAAGTAAGATGTCGCTCTTGAGTGGGAGAAGGGCAAAAGTTGAAAGCAGCAATGCCAGAAAAAAATTTCCTAGTGAAAAATAGGAACTAAAAAAAAAAGATTTGCCATTTTCTTCCATATTAAAGTAGATGCTCTTTAAAGATGCTTTTGTCACAAAAGCATTTCACAAAGTTACTGAAATACGAGTCACTTTTGTTGACTTTGGTGTGCCTGTGACTCCTAAAACTTCAGCCTTCAATTTTTCTCTCTGTACAGAAGAAGAGGCACTATTCAAAAGAAACCTACTGTTAGAGCTGGCTTCACGAGAAAGTCTGGAGTTCTTTATAGACTTTACTTAGTCTAATCCTCAGAATGATCTCTTTTTTTTAATGTTTATTTTTGAAACAGAGAGCAAATGGGAGAGGGGCAGAAAGAGAGGGAGGCACAGAATCCAAAGCAGGCTCCAGGCTCTGAGCTGTCAGCACAGCCGGACACGGAGCTTGAACTCCCGAACTGTGAGATCATGACCTGAACTAAAGCTGGACACTCAACTGACTGAGCCACTCAGGTGCCCCTAATCCTCAGAATTATCTTATGTGCCAGTTTTATCTCCACTTGACAGCAGAGACACAAAAAGGTTAAGTAGCGTAGCTAAGACTTTATAGCTATCATACAGAGGAATAAAGATTTAACCACACTCTGTCAGGTTACTGAGGCAAAGTGTTATTTTCAAAATTATATACTGACCAGAGACTGGCAATCAAGTCATTTTTAAAGGAAAGAACATAACACTAAAATCAAACTTTTGAACTACAATGTTTTGTGGCAGAAAGTAGGGAGTAGTAGTAAAGTACCCAAAAGAAGAAAATGGAAGCCGAGGACTGTATATTCCGACAAACTGAACTTCAACTATAATATCTATGGTTGAATTGTTATAAACATAGTAGAAATTAGGGAATATTCTTCCCATGAATGCTTCCTGAGGTATACACTTGAGAAGAAGCTTCAGCAAAATGCTAGATGAGAGAGACACATAGGAGTTGATGGTGAACAATGAATGCTAGTATGGGTTTGCCTATAGAATCGTAATGTAATTTGTGGAAATATGGGAGATTGTGTAGTAATAATGCATATGGAACTCAACCACCAAAATATGGAGAGTATATGGAAGGTAGGAAAGCTTGTTGGCAGATTCATAATATTAATTTAAATTAAGTAATTTAAATAAAGTAATATTTAACATTAGAAAATAATATTAATTTAAATTAAATACTAGAGGATAGGGAAGGGAGGGAAAACAAAATTTCTTGCTACTGTCAAGATTGCTCAAAGTAGAGAATAGTGTCCAAGAAAATAGAACTGAGGATATTAAATTACATTAATATAAAGCTGAATCTTGGATGAAAATACAAGCCTTCCTGAACACAAAAGATACATTGGAGAGGGTAAGATAGGAAGCCACATTATGTAACAATGTGAGATGAACTCTATCAACCATATCAGTAAATAGGTTTAATGTACCTATAAAAAGAACAAGATTTTCAGGCTGACCAGCAAAGTGAAATTTTAAAATTATGCCGTATTTGAGGGCACCTGGGTGGCTCAGTGGGTTAAGCCTCTGACTTTTGGCTCAGATCATGATCTCACTGTTAGTGAGTTCGAGCCCCACATCAGGCTTTTTGCTGTCAGCACAAAGCCCGCTTCGAATCCTCTTCCTCACACCCCCACCCCTCTGCTCACTCTTTCTCTCTCTCTTTCAAAACTATTTAAAAATAAAATTATGCTGTATTCAAAAACATTATTGAAAACCAGGAGATTCATCCTTGTTCTGAGGTAATGTGAGCTACTATGGGGAAAAGTAAATAAGTCGTTATGCTGATACTGTTGAGAAGCAGAATTTTTTTATTGAGGCATAATTGACTTGTAATGTATTAGTTTCAAGTGTACAACATAATGATTCAAAATTTGTATATATTGTGAAATGATTACTATAGTAAGTTTAGTTAACATCATTCATTACACATAGTTACAATTTATTTTCTTCTGAAGAGAAGTTTTAAGATTTACAAGTTGCAAATATACAAAAAGATTGTAATATAGTCATCATGCTGGATATTAAATCCCCAAAACTGACTTATCTTATAGCTGGAAGTGTTCATCTTTCAAACCTTCACCTGTTTGCTCCACCTGACCACATGCCTCTGGCAACCACCAGTCTCTCCTCTGTGTCTGTGAATTCAGTTTTGTTTTTTTTTTTCAGATTCCACCTGTTAAGTAAGATTATATAATATTCATTTTTCTCTGAATTATTTCACTTAGCATAGTACCCTTAAGATCCACCCACTTTTGCCAGTGATAGGACTTCCTTCTTTTTTATGATTCATATTTCATTGAATCATATTCTGCTGTGTACATATAGTACATTTTCTTTATCCATCCATTCTGTCATGGACACTTAGGTTGTTTCCGTGTCTTGGTTATTGTAAATAATGCTGCAGTGAACATGGGGATGCTGATACCTATTTGAGATAGTTATTTTTTCTCCTTTGGATAAATACCCAGAAATGGAATGCTAGATCATAAGGCAGTTTCGTTTTTAATTTTTTGAGGAACCCACATATTGAACCCATAGTGACTGATCCAATTCACCTTCCCACCAACAGTGCACAAGGCTCCACATTCTTGCCAACACTTGTTATTTCTTGCCTGTTTGTTAATAGTCATTTTAACAGGTGTGCGGTGATGCCTCACTGTAGTTTTAATTTGCATTTCCTGATGATTAATGATGTTGAGCATTTTTTTGTGTATCTGTTCAGATCCTCTGTCCATTTTTAAATCTCATTGCTTGTTGTTGTTGTTGTTTGCTATTGAGTTGTATGAATTCTTTACATGTTTTGAATATTAACTCCTTATCATAGATACGACTTGCAGTTTTTTCTCCCATTCTGTAGGCTGCCTTTTCATGTTGTTGATGGCTTCCTTTGCTGTACAGAAGCTTTTTGCTTGATGTATGTAGATTCTACATATAAGTGAAATCACTTGATGTAGTCCTACTTGTTTATTTTTTCTTTGTTGCTTTTGCTTTTGATGTTACATCTCACCCTCCTAACCCCCACCCAAAACTCAGAGCCAAGACCAATGTCCAGGAACTTACCACCTATGTTTTCTTGTAGGAATTTTATGGTTCCAGGTCTTACATTTGTTTAAGTCTTTAATCCATTTTGAGTTGATTTTTGTGTATGATGTAGGATGGGGTTCCAGTTTGCCCAGCACCATTTAGTGAAAAAAAAACTATCCTCATTGTATAGTTTTGGCTACTTTGTTGTAATTGACCATATATACATGGGTTTAATTCTAGCCTCTCTATTTTGTTCCATTGATCTCTGTGTCTGTTTTTATGCCATACTGTGTTGTGTTTTGTTTTGTTTTAGCACAGTTGACACAATGTTGCAGTAGTTTCAGATGTACAACATAGTGATTCAGCAAGTCTATACATTATGCTCTGCTCACCCCACGTCACCATACACCCCCTATTACAATACTATCAACTATATTCTCTATGCTATATCTTTAATCCCTGTGATTTATTTATTCCATAACTGGAAGCCCGTGTCTTCCAGTCCCTTTCATCCATTTTTCTCATCATCCCCACCCCACCCCCTGGCAACCATCAGTTCTGATTTTCTCTCATTTGTTTTCATTTCTAGATTCTACATATAAGTGAAATCATGTGATATTTGTCTTAATCCAACTTGTTTCACTTAGCATAATACCCTCGAAATCCACCCAGGTTGTCATAAATGGGGCAATCTCATCCTTTTTTATGACTTTGTAACATTACATTGTGTGTGTGTATGTGTGTATGTATGTGTATTATATATATTTATATATATTCCATTTTCTATGTATATGTATATACTATGTGTATATAGAATACATACATATGTACATAATATATATATTCTATATATGTATCTGTATTCTGTATCTATATTATGTTACATGTACATATATATGGATATTATATATAATATATGTCTCACAGCTTCTTCATTCATCTATTGATGGATACAGGTTGCTTCTGTATCTTGGCTATTACAAATGCTATAAATAAGGGTGATCATATCTTTTTGAATTACTGTCTTGTTTTTATTTGGGTAAATATATAGTAGTGGAATTACTGGGTCATATGGTACTTTTTATTTTGAAACTCCATATTGTTTTCCTCAGTGGCTGTACCAATTTACATTTCCACCAACAGTGCACGAGAGTTTCTTTATCTCCACATCCTCACCAATACATGTTATTTCTTGTGTTTTTGAGTCTAGCTTTTCTGACAGGTGTGATAGCTCATTGTGGTTTTGATTTGTATTTCTCTGATTAGTGACGTTGAGCATCTTTTCATGTGTCTATTGGCCATCTGGATGCCTTCTTTGGAGAAATGTCTGTTCAGGTCCTCTGCCCATTTCTAATTGGATTATTTGTTTTTTTGGTATTGAGTTATATAAATTATTTGTATATTTTAGATATTTACCCCTTTTTGGATATATCATTTGCAAATATCTTCTTCTATTCAGTAGGTCGCCCTTTTGCTGTGCAAAAGCTTTTAATTATGGTATAGTCCCAATACGTTTGCTTCTGTTTCTCTTGCCTGAGGAGACAAATCTAAGGAAATATTTCTACAGTCGATGTCAGAGAAATTACTGCCTATGTTTTCTTCCAGGAGTTTTATGGTTTCATGTCTCTCATTGAAGCCTTTAATCCATTTTGAGTTTCCTCTTGTGTGTGGTGTAAGAAAGTGGTCTAGTCTCATTCATTTGCCTGTGACTGATCAGTTGTCTCAGCACTTATTAAAGAGGCTGTCTTTTCCCCATTGTATGTTCTTGCCTCTTTTGTCATAGATTAATTGATCATATAATTGTGGGTTTATTTTTAGGCTCTCTATTGTGTTTCATTGATCTACAGATCTATTTTTGTGTCAGAACCATACTGGATTTTTTTTAGTAAATTTTTAATTTATTTTTCAAGTCTCTATTTCATTTCTTTCTTTCTTTCTGCTAACCTTGGGCTTTGTTCTTTTTCTACCTCCATTGTGTGTAAGTTTAGTTTATTTGAGGCGTTACTTTTTTCTTGAGGTAGACCTGTATTGATATAAACTTTCTTCTTAGATAATGATGATCTATCATTAATGTAAAAAGGGTGTTCATGGCCCTACTATTACTATATTATTATCAATTTCTCCCTTTGTGTCTGTTAATAATTGCTTTGTATATTTAGGTGCTTAAATATTGAGTGCATAGATATTTAAATTGTTATACTTTTTGTTGGACTGATCCCTATATCATTTCATAATGCTCTTATAATTAGTTAACAGTCTTTCTTTTAAAATCTGTTTTGTCTGATAGATAGTATTGTGACCCTGGCTTTTTTTTTTTTTTTTTTTTTAATCTGTTTGATTTAGTTTTCTTTCTGAGGTTTTATCTTATTCCTTTGTTTGGAGCATATTTTTCTGTCTTAACATTTTGGTTGACTTTCTGTGTTTGTTTCTATGAATTAGGTGGAAAGCTACTTCTCCTAAACTTGAAGGAGTGGTCTTACATATGGTCGTCATCTGGGTGGACTGTGTATGACTGGTGACTTTGGCTGGCTGGCTGGAGTCATGTCTGGCATGGGCTCGGGCTTCCCTTGTGACGTGGCCAGAGCTGAAGTGGGCATGGGCCAGGACATTGCTGGAGCTCACTGCACAAAGGGCACACTGGTGGGACAGTTCAAGCTGAAATGGGGCAAGCCAGGGTCCTGGGGCTCTCCACAAGGAAGGCAACCTGGCAAGATGGCTGGAGACAAGGCGAGGTACAGTCCAGGGGTTCCTGGGGTGCTCTGTGCAGGGGCATTTCGGTGGGGTTGCTGAATGTGAGATGGGGCACAGGACAGTGGGGCCTAGGGCATTCCACACAGGAGGCCCCCTGGCAGAAAAGCTGTAGCTGAAGTAAACATGAGTCACATTAGTCCTGGGGCTCTCTGCACAGAGTGCACCATCAGAGGACAGCGTCAGCTGAAAAGAGTGCAAACTGATATGTCCTGGGGTGCTTAGAACAGGGACGTGCCCTGGCGTGGTGATTGGAACCAAGGTCAGTGTGGTATAGATTTGGTGTGTCAGTGGATGAGATGAGTTCAGGCTCTTCCTATATTGCCATGTTGGCCTGCAACTCAGGACCATACTGCTCTGGTTGCTATAGCTTTGCAATATAGTTTGATTTCCATATTCTTTTTTTTTTTTTTTAATTTATTTTTGAGTGACAGAGAGACAGATCATGAGCAGGGGAGGGGCAGAGAGAGAGGGACACACAGAATCGGAAGCAGGCTCCAGGCTCTGAGCTGTCAGCACAGAGCCCGACGTGGGGCTCAAACCCACAAACTGTGAGATCATGACCTGAGCCGATGTCGGATGCTCAGCCAGCTGAGCCACCCAGGTGCCCCAACCATATTCTTCTGTCTCAAGTTTGCTTTGGCTATATGTGGTCTTTTGTGGTTCCATACACATTTTAGGAATTTTTTCAGTTCTGTTCCTGTGAAAAATGCCATTGGAATTTTGACAAGGATTGCAACTGAATCTGTAGATTGCTATGAGTAGTTTGGACATTTCAACGGTATTATTTCTTTAAGTCCACGAGCATGGATTATTTTTCTATTTGTGTCTTCCATTTTTTCATGGATGTTTTATAGTTTTCAGTCTATGAGTCTTTCACTTCCTTGGCTAAATATATTCCTAGGCATTTTATTTTGTTTTATTTTTTGATGTAATTATAAATGGGATTGTTTTCTTAATTTCTTTCTGATGGTTCATTATTGGTTTATAAAACACAACAGATTTTTGTATATTGATTTTTGTATCCTGCAATTTCACTGAATTCTTTGATTAGTCCTAACAGTTTTTTTTATGGGTTTAGGGTTTTCTGTGTATAATATTATGTCATCTACAAATGGAGCCACTTTTCTTTCTTTTCCAATTTGGATGCCTTTTTTTTTCCTTGCCTAATTTCTCTGGCTAGGACTTCCAGTACTATGTCGAATAAATGTGGCGAGAATATAAGGAAGCAGAAATTTCAGTGTGAAGTGAAGATACTGATGTAAGATAGAAGAGACTTCGTAAAAAACTTACAGTGCTGAATTGAACTGTAAGCATCAGTATGAACTCAGAATGTGTTATGACCTTTTCAAAGAAATAGATCTGTCCATTGAAAAAAGCCCAGAAACAAGATTTTGGTCTATAAATACCATTTAACACTTTAAAAAAAAATCCCCAATAAAAGAGCAACTACAACAGAAAACAAAAACAAAAACACGTGAGGATCTTTGGAGAAATGGCTGATTCTAGGTCTTGGCAACAAATGTGCAAAATAATTCTGAAATATCTTCTTATACTAGAAAATAGGGAAGCTTTAAAAAGTTATGTCAAAAGAGTTCAGGAGCCAGTTTTGAAAAGATTTCTATTGGCCAGAGATGGTATAACGGAGGCATCAAAAAGAATAATACCTGCCGTGGACTGAAGCAGATCACATTTGTGTAAATCCATGGTTTTAACTTAAAAAAAAAAAAACCTGTTACCTTTGGGGGTGACTGTCAAATAGAGGGAAAGAGTAAGTACTTATCTTGTCTTCCCTGTATGAATTGCACCTCATGGTAATCAAATCATTGATGAGGAAAATTTCCTCTTTTGGAAAGCTAGTTTATAAATGGAAAAAGAATGGTAAAATCAGACTATTACCATTTCACGCTGTGTAATAAAACAATGGACATAGACAATGATATTCAATGGTTACTAACATCACAAAAAGAGACATCCAGACAGTATATGCTTCTTCTTAGAAGTACACACTACTATCCATGAAATATTTTTTGCGAAATAACCTAACCTCCTTGTATTCAAGTCTCTAATCTTCAGAGAGGTTACCACTTTATCTCAGATAGCATCCTTGCTCTCCATCTGGCTTTAATTTTCATCATAGTACTTATTTTGTAAAAGTATATTTTATGATTAATGTTTTATTTGTTCATCTGTTAACACTGCTGGATTATAAGCTGTATATGGATAGGGAGAGTGTCTTTGTCAACATTTTATACTCAGCATCTGGAATACTGCTTGGTACTTAATTGGGCACTAAGTAAATATTTGGGTCAGTGACTTTATGGCTCCCACAGGATCCATAAATTATCGGCTAATACCTTGTTGAGAATTAGCTGATAAGCAGTTGAGGATAAAATTCTGCAAGCATGGAAAAGATAGAGGCAGCTGGAAATTTGGAGTAAAGAGAACTGTAGAGGGTGAGTGAGGGGGATATAGAGGTTTGGGGGGCAAGAGACAGGAAGGACCAGATTAACTTCAGAATCTGAATAACAATTTCACACAAAAATGGATCCTTTTAAATTCTGGATTCCTCTTCACTGCACTGGTCTGGTTTCAATGGGACCGTACTGCATACATGAAGACTTGATGCCAACAGTGGCTGAAAATGTGCTTTGAAGCCTGATAGAGCTTTTGACCTTGGACATTCAGGTCATTGTTTTGCATGTCATTTTCTTCATGAGGAAACTGAAGCTGCTCATAGCTTCCCTGCAGGTTTGTGAGAATTCGGTGAGGAACAGAACGGGAACTTGCCTGGCACATCGTGGTCATTCATCCAGTGTTGGTTCCTGTGCCCATTCCTCTGGTGGTGACGGGGGTTGGTGTACATTGACCACAATGCCACATTCGATGAGCAAAAGCGAATGTCCTTCCAGTGTTTGGAGAGGAAAGGTGTTTGGAGAATTATCTGCCCAGTGAATCTGTGTTTTCCCTAAAGTAGAAGAAACTTACTTTCCCAGCCTCCTGTTGTAGCCGGAGCCAGGTATACAACTAGGCTCTACCAATCAGAGCTTCTACCTGAAACTCATCTCACAGAGAAGGGAGAAGCAGTGACCACATGATGTGAGGGAGGCGGCAGTATCAAAGCTCTTAGTGGGAGCATCTGAGGCCCTGCACATCCAGGACAAGCTTCAGGCTCTGTTCCCAGGGGCATAGACAGGAGTGATCGTGTAGTATGATTTGTGCCCATCATACTATACTGATGTATATATACATACTATATATATACAGTATGTATGTATATATACATACTATATATACATACTATACTGATGTATATATAGTGCCCATCATACTATACTGGTTGTATAAACTTCGAGCTTGCTCTCTGGCCTTTCCACATCCTTTCATAAATTGTTTTCAACTTAAACTAGGAAAAGTAGTTTCTGTTAATCCATATACTGATCTTCTTTATTAGCCGAGATAGGTACCCTGCTGTAATGACCCAAATGTCAGCAGTTTAACACACTGGTCAAGTGACCTTCCCCGGTGCAATGACTGGGAGACATGGGCTCTTGCAGCTGGTGAAGCCATGGTTCTGTAGCGTCTCAGTGTCTGCTACTGGATTCTCTACTGGGTCTAGACAACTGCTGAGGGAAGAGAATGTGGAGGCTCTCATGGGACTTAGCGGGTGCTAGGACTGAAAGTGACTCGCCTCATTTATCCCTGTCAAGAGGGTGGAAAAATGTAGGATAGCTGTGTGCCTGAGAAGAAGAAAGGCCTAGCTTCACCACTGGCCTTGGACAAGTCTTTCTGAGCATCCCTTTCCTATCCAGAATCCTATCTAGATATCATGTCCAGAATGCCCCCCCTCTGGTCACACTAGTGCATAAAAGGGGATAAAAATGTGATAATGTAGGTGAAAGGGTTTTGTCAACTTGCAAGGGGACTATTGCAGTTAGAGGAGAGAGGCTATGGTAGTAGAGAGAATGGCTCAATCATAAGCCATTTGCAAGCATCTCAGGTCAGACAAAAGAATTTTTCTTTCATAGGAAGGAGCAAACAAACTAGAAAGGACAAGAGTAGGCAATGGGTTTTGATGAGTAGTGTGATTAGATAGTTGATCAGGGAATGACTTTCATTGCAGTATGCTGATTCTTACGAGGGGATATGAGGAGGAATGGCTCCTTGTTCTTTAATTCGAAGGATGGGTCAAGATTCAGGGGTTGGGGAGAAAAGAGCCTGACTAAATTTCAGTCAAGTTAGATTAGTGGATATTTAGTACAGATTTATCAGTGGAGACAAACTGTCCAGCTAATCACTTAAGAGACAAAGAATGGGAGTTTGCAGGGTCTGTGTCTGGCCCTGTCATAGATAAACTAGGGGTTCATCTGTGAGTCTTATCCAAGTTTGTGGGGAATGGGGTTCTTGCCAGTAAGCCATTTCTAGAATACAAAGGGGCAAGGCTCAGGTACAGCTCAGCATTGTCAACCAAATACTGGCAAGTGTATAAAATGACTAAAATGACAGAAACATAAGAAAGATAACAATTAATGCCAATAGTTAACTTTTCCTTCTCTGGTCTATTTTAATACATCATAATGCTAAGTATGAGACAGGGTGTGCATCTAAGACAGCTACATCACACACAGGACAATGACACCTGAGTTATGAAATAATAATGAATTACATTTCAATATTATCCATAAAGCCTGGCATTTGGGGTTTTCATTCAAATAAAAGTACCATTTCAGCCTACTTGTGGATAAGATTAGGTTAAAGTCTTTTTGATTCAACATAGATGTTTTTAGTTCACAGTTTTTAAAAATTGTTTCCAACTGAATAAGTATTAAACCAGCTTAAGCTAATTATAGCTTAAAGAAAGTATGTCTTGTACTTAGATTTCAGAGAGTTCATTATTTAAACTTATGTTTTAATGTATTTTATGCACTCATTGTTAAAGTCATTAAAATCAGTTATTACTTAGGCTCAGCAGGTTCATTTCAATTCTCAGTATTTAAGCTATTTTCACAGTTAAAATACCAAAAAGACTTCTTCAACATTATACACCAACAGCAGGAAAAAACATTTTCATAATTGAAGTGACTTTTAATTTATGTACACAAAACACATTCAAGATCAAGGAAATGCCTCCTACCCATCCTGTATAGCATAAATAGAGGAATTTTATCTTCCCACACAGAGTGATAGAGGAAAGAAATTTCACGCAGATGGTATTTGGAGTATGGGTGGTGGAAACAGGAGAATGGTCTTAATGGCCAACAATTGTAAGCCACTTCAAAGATAATCTCTACCTTACCTGCACTTAGAAAGTCTCCTTACCTGCACATACCTCACCCAAGCAGCAGAGCCCTTTCATGTTTCTGTGAATATTTGGTCTATTTCGTATTTCACAGGGGGAGGGAAGCCAGTGCCAAGGTCCTGGGATACACACCAGGGACTAACTAGTTACTAGTGTCCATGGGTGCCAGTACAAGCCATGACCCACTGAGGTCTCCCCTGCCCACATGTGAAGCCCACATGATAAGCCAGTGGGAAGTAAAGAGGACTCTCCCACATAAAAGCAAAACAAACCAAAAACACCTGTCCAACACAATCTTCCTCTGGCTTAATTATGTGAAGTTTTGGATGGAATTTGTTTTAACCTAATGGATTCTTGATTGAACAGTGACGCCACTGGCAGGGCTAATTCCCATCCTTGCCAAAGTCTGCTTGTTAAAGATAAGTGCTAGGAGTTTAATTTATGCTATACCCTGTGGAGTCTGGTTGAAAATAAAAGCCAGTATCTATTTAAGAACTGTAATAGGAGATTCTTTTCCAAAGAGACAGGCAAAGATCTTAAGAGAGATGGTAATAATATCTCACACGTAGCCACTAGAAATGCCATCAACTTATTACAAAATTACCTACTAGCCCCTTTAACCTCAAAATGACTAAAAGAGCTTCTTGGTTGGATGGCGAACTTTAATAGGAAGCCTGTGCACATTTGCCCTTTAGGGAATTCATATTCTCTACGAACAATCAAATTCAAGGATGAACCTGTTTAATGTCCTCATTAGCACAGTACGAAGATGAATTAAGCAATGATCTCTGTAATGCTGCTCAACAGTGGTTAACAGGTTTGCTAGTTCCTGAAGCTCAACCCATGGTGGTGAATGTTCTAGGCCGCTGGTTAACCACAGTAACAAAGCTTAGTGCTGCCTTCATTTGCCCTCGATGATTTGGAACAGTCATAATGAACTTATAAATATTATACATGAGACAGCAGTGCAGATGGAAAGAATTGGCATTTATCCGTGGGGGGGACTAAGGACAAGATTAGAGATAACAGTAGAAATGAGATTGCTGCTGCAAGTGTAAAAACTGTATGATAGCTTCCATTTTAAAATAATTTTATTGTTTTTAATACTTTTGTCTATTGCTTCCCCCATCACTACAGATGAAACTTAACTAACATAGAAAAATATTGCAAAGAACTGAGGTGTGAGAATTAGAGAGTAAAAATTAATGAAGCCTAGGAAAACTTTATTACCTATATTTACATGTTAATATGAAAAATAAGCTACATTAAAAGGATGAAAGTTTTAAGTGAACTTAACTAGAACCTGACCAATTCTAATGATTCTATCACAGAACTCCTGTCCTTACTTAAAGGAGTAAATCCAAAGGAAAACCTATCCATTTATTTTATGACCAAGTAGACAAATTTCACTTACTCCATAACTGGATTCAGTTAACATTTGAGTGCCCACTTGTGTTAAAGTGTAAACTGAAGCATGTTAAAAATCTTAAAAGTTTATTTGAGCAAAAGGGTTGGAATTGGGCAGTGCCACACTGGAAGTAGTTAACAAGTCTTCAAACAGGCCCAAGACTTTTATAAAGGGGTAGAAGCAAAGCAAGGAAATTATTTGATCAGCTATAGCCTAAGTATTTGTATTATTTAGGAAAGCCTCATTGGCTCTTTGTGATTGGTTGTCCTTAGGGTTTGACTTCTTAATCTTGAGGTGTTTTAGGCTTAGGTTTTGGTTTGCTTAGAAAGGCTGCTAAGGCATTAGAACCACCTTGGTGAAAAAGCATTCACAGTGCTGGAATGAGATGGGTACTAAAATGTTTATTTAAAAATGGTTCGGGGGGGGAGGGGCACCTGGGTGGCTCAGTCAGTTGAGCATCCAACTTTGGCTCAGGTTATGATCTCACAGTTGGTAAGTCTGAGCCCTGCATCAGGCTTTGCACTGGCAGGGCAGAGCCTGTCTGGGATTCTCTCTCTCCCTCTCTCTCTCTCTCTCTCTGCCCCTTGCTTGTTCTCTCTTATATACTCTCTCTGTCTCAAAAATAAGTAAGATGAAAAAAATAAATAAAAGTAAAAATGGTTTCTAAATTCAAGTTGTTTACAGTCTGGGAAACAAGCTGGACACATACATGTCCAGCCAACTTGAACGTAACAAAGAAGTGTTGTAATAGAGACCATAATAATTCAATGTACGGTAGAGGCTGGGGTGATAGACGAAAAACGAAGTGCAGAGAGGAGAGAACATTTAATTTTGAATGAGAAAAGTTTCATCAAAAAAGTGGCATTTGAATTGTATCTGAAGGATACAGATTAAATATACAATAAAGGGGAAATTGGAGTGAGGAGCAAGGCAGGTGGTATTAAGGCAGAAGAAACTACATCCAGTATTTATTAAGAAACTACTTATGTGTCCGACACTGTGCTGTAAGGAAGGAAAAGTTTTCCTCAACCCTTTTAGGATCCCTGGCTGAGTCCAAAAACTCAACTGATAGATGAGTGGGGAAAAAAGGATTCATACTTATTTAATTTAAACTTTATGTGACATGGCCTTCATAAGAAGAAAAATACCTGAAGAAACAGTTAAACTTGAGTGTTTTTTGGTAGGTCTGATGAAGATGGAAAATTGTGGAAAACATAGGACAAAAGGATAGGAGCTAAATGTAATAAACTGGGGGAATCGTTGCACCACCTGTTTCTTTATATTCTTCTCAGCCTTTCTCCATTTTGAAAACAAGGAGGATATCTCTCACCCAAGGGCCCTGTGACGTATTTAAGGGAAAGGGGTGAGGGAAGGTCAGAGAGCTCTTCCTACATCTGCTGTTTTTCAAATTCCTTCAGTTTAAAATGTTCAATGCATCAGGATGCCTGAGTGGCTGAGCCAGTCAAGCAGCAGACTCTGGATTTTGGCTCAGGTCATGGTCTTGTAGTTGCGTGGGTTTGAGCCCCATTTGGGGCTCTGTGCCCTGACCACATGGAACCTACCTGGGCTTCTCCCTCTCTCCCTCTCTCTGTCCCTCCCCCACTCATGCTCTCTCTGTCTCTCTCAAAATAAATAAACAAACTTAAAAAAATATTCAGTACATCAAGGTGCCCTGTTTTGGGGTAGTGTGTTCAGACCCCTGTCAGTGTCCTACACTAGACATGCAAAGATAGGTAAGACACAAGATCCAAGATGCTGAGTCTCACAGAAGATGAACAAGCACATAAAGCCATGGAGATCTATTGGGTATAAGAAAAAAGGTAAATCATGAAGGGAGGGAGATGTGTTCAAAGGTAAATTGGGATGAGGTTGTAAAGGGTGTTCCACAGAAAAAGCATTCACAGAATTTTTTATGTGGAGGAGTGACCGAGAAAGTCCTGGAAATTTAAAATAACCTACAACCCAATTCCCTTGCTTTATAGATTGAGAAAATCTATAAACTCAGATTAAGTGATTTGCTTAAGTTTATATTACTTGACAGAGGCAGGATCCCAGCTAGAAACCAGGTCAATCATGTCCGTATTTTAGTATAATTTAGAAAGATTATTCTGCTCACAGTGTGGAGAATGGATTAGGAAGATGGGACTAAGGGAGAGTGTCTGAATAACAACCAGCAGCCAGGAGAATGCTGAATGGTCCAAATCAAGAAATGATGAGATCTAGGACTTAGTATTAATGAATATTTTTGTTAGTTTCTAAAGTTAATATGCTTTAAAATCAGAATCATTCTTCTTAATTATTTTCTTATAATTATCTTGGTTCTTTTTTTTTTTATCACATTAGAGGTCAGAAATAAGGCATAATTCCTCATTCCCTGTTTACGAGTGCTAAGAAGTTGTCCTATACATGTTGTAGAGTATTTTGCCCTAATTTCTTGGTTGCACAGGAATGAACAACTATTGAGCTTGAATAATTGTAGATACATTGTATGGTGTATTTAAAAGGTTATTGAATGCAATGCTTAATAAAAAGTCTAATTCTTTAAGTATTTTACTTATGTATTTTAGAGAGGATGCATGTGTGCAGAAGCAGGGGAAGGGCATAGGGAGAGGGAGAAAAAGAAAAGCAGTATCACACCCAGCACAGAGCCCAATTGTGGGGCTCGATCCCCTGACTGTGAGATCATGACCTGAGCCGAAATCCAGAGTCAGATGCTTAACTAACTGAGCCACTCAGGCTCCCTTAATTCTTTAAGTATTTTTAAAATAATGTAAACCTGTACTTGAACTGTGGCTCTGAAAATGTACAGAATGGAGAAGTGGCAGCACTAAAAGTCACGATTATTTGCCAGGGCTCCCGTAACAAGATATCAGGCATTGAGTAGCTTAAAAACAGAAATTTATTTTCTCAAAGTTCTGGAGGACGAAAGTCAGAGATCAAGGTTGCCAGTAGGGTGGACTTCCTTCCTTTGAGGCTTCCCTCCCTGGTGTGCAGATGGGCGTCCCTCTTGTTGCCTCTTTACATGGTTGTTCGTTGGTACAAGGGCACCCCTCGTGTCTCTTCCTTTTCTTATAGGGACACCAATCATATTGGACCAGGGTCCACCCTAATGGCATCATTATAACTTAATCATCTCTTTAAAGATCTCAATTCCAAATCCATTATATCCTGAGGTACTGGGGATCAGGATTTCAATATGTAGATTTGGGGCAGTGACAGGGAGAGACACCATTCAGCCCATAATACTACTCTGTGAAGAATTGGTGAGATGAAAATGATAGCTGCAGTTATCTTGCATTTGTTTAGTACTTTACAGTCTACACAGCAGTGTCTCATGCTTATGTCATTTAATTTGAATGGACTTGTTATTTGATCTAAAGTTTTCTTAGAGCAGCACCTACAGCAGATTTCTGCCAACTAGAGTGTATCTGGAATGATTAGATTGAAAGCTATCCAAACTATATTCAAGTCATCTTTAAATCCCAGCTATCTTTAGATCCAGCTTATTTTGAGGATAATACATAAACAAATGTAAAAAGTGTGATTTAAATGCTATATCCTTTACCTCTTTCTGATGGAGGAAGAAATCCAGGTAAAAACAACAACAACTACTAAACTAAAGAGTCAGAAAGAAGTCCTGGGGCACCTGGGTGGCTCAATCAGTTGAGCATCTGACTTCGGTTCAGGTCATGATCTCATGGTTCGTGGGATGGAGCCCTGCATCGGGCTCTGTGCTGACAGCTCAGAGCCTAGAGCTTGCTTCAGATTCTCATTCATTCTCTCTCTCTCTCTCTGAAATAAACAAACATCAAAAAAAAATTTTTTAATAAAAAAAGAAGTCTTGAAGGCTTGACTGGAGCTAGAGAATCAGTTTCCAAGCTGGCACACTCACACGGCTATTAACAGAAAGCCTTGATTTCTCACCACATGGATTTTGCCAGAGTGTTCTAAAAATGTTCTTGTGCACGACAGCTGGCTTATCCACAGCAAGTGATCTAAGAGAACAAATAAAAGGCCACCATGCCTTTTATGACCTAGCTTCTGTTTCTGTGAAAAGCATCATTGAAATTTTGATAAGGATTGCATTGAATCTGTAGATTGCTTTGTGTAGCATGGACATTTTAACAATAACAATTCTGCCGATCCGTATGGGGTATCTTTCCATTTATTTGTTTCTTCTTCAGTTTCTGTCATTAGTGTCTATAGTTTTCACTGCATACACCTTTCACCTCCTTAGTTAAATTTATTTCTAGGTAGTTAGTTATTTTGATGCAGTTATAAATGAGATTTTTTCTTCTCTTTCTCATAGTTCATTATTACCATATAGAAACTCAACAGATTTTTATATATTGATTTTGTATCCTAAAACTTTACTGAATCCATTGATTCATTCTAAGTTTTTTGGTGGTATTAGGGTTGTCTCTATATAATACTGTGTTCTCTGTAAGAAGTAAAAAGAATTTTACTTCTTTTTTTTTTTTAAATTTATTTATTTATTTTGAGAGAGAGAGCATGCAAGCAGGGAAGGGACGGCAGTGGGGGGGTGCACAGAGGAGCCAAAGCAGGCTCTCTGCTGATAGCAGAGATCCTGACATGGAGCTCAAACCCACGAATTGTGAGCTCATAACCTGAGCCAAAATCAAGAGTCAGTGAGTCATCCGAATGAGCCACCCAGGCACCCCTACTTCTTTTCCCAGTTAGATGAGTTTTACTTCTTTTTCTTGCCTAATTGCTCTGGCTATCAGTCCCAATACTTTGTTAAGTAAAAGTGGCAAGAGTGGGCATCCCTGTCGAGTTCTTAGAGGAAAAGTATTTAGCTTTTTATCAGAGTATAATGATAGCTGTCAGCTTGTCATATCTGGCCTTTATTATGTTATGGTAGGTTTCTTCTATACCCACTTTATTTAGAGTTTTTATCATGGACAGATGTTGAATTTGGCAAATGCTCTTTCTGCATCTATTGAAATTATCACAGGAGTTTTATCCTTCGTTTTATTAATGTGGCACATCATATTGATTTGGAGATGTTGAACCATCCTTGCATCTCTGGAATAAATCCCACTTGCTCATGGTATATGGTCCTTTCAATGTATTATTGAGTTTGGTTTGCTAATATTTTGTTAAGGATTTTTGCATCTGTGTTCATCAGGGATATTGGATACTTTTATTTTCTTGTGGTGTCCTTTTCTGGTTGATACCAGGGTCATGATGGCCTTATAAGATGAATTTGGAAGTGTTCCCTATTCATTTTTAGAAAAGTTTGAGAAGGATTGGTATTAATTTTCCTTTAAGTGTTGGTAGATACTGGGGTACCTGGGTGGCTCAGTCAGTTAAGTGTCTGACTTCGGCTCAGGTCATGATTGCATGGTTCATGAGTTCGAGCCCGTTGTCGGGCTTCGTGTTGACAGCTCAGAGCCTGGAGTCTGTTTCAGATTCTGTGTCTCCCACTCTCTCTTTGCCCCACCTCCACATGTGCTCTCTTTGTCTCTCAAAAATGAATAAACGTTAAAATAATTTTTAAATGTTGATAGATTTCACCAATGAAGCCATATGGTCTTATATTTTTATTAGAAATTTTTTTGATTACCTATTCAATCTCCTTATTAAGTAATCAGTGTGTTGAGGTTTTCTATTTCTTCGTGACTCGGTTTTGGTAGGTTATATGTTTCTAGGAACTTATCAATTTCCTCTAGGTTCTCCAATTTGTTGGAGAATAATTATTCAGGTACTGTGTTAATCCTTTGTATTTCTGTGGTATCAGCTGTGACATATTCTTTCCTTTCTGATTTTATTTGAATCTTTTTTCCTCAGTGAGTTGAGCTAAAGGTTTGTTGAATTTTTTTTAAGTTTTAAATGTTTATTCACTTTAGAGAGAGAGAGAAAGGGGAGGGGCAGAGAGAGAGGGAGACACAGAATCCAAAGCAGGCTCTTAGTTTTATTGATCTTTTCTATTGTCTTTTTTAGTCTCTATTTCATTGATGTCTGCTCTTATCTTTGTTATTTCCTTTTTTCCCTAACTTCTTCATTTATTCTTCCTCTAGTTCCTTGATGTGTAAAGTTAGGGTTTTTATCTGAGATCTTTCTTATTTATTAGTTTAGATATTTATCACTATGAAATTCCTTAGAGTTGTTTTGCTGCATGTCATAGATTTGGTATGTGGTATTTCCATTTTCATTCATCTCAAGGTATTTTTAAATTTCTTTTGATTTATTTTTTTGTCTCATCTCTTGTTCAGAGGCATGTTGTTTAATCTGCACATGCTTTGAAATTTCCAGTTTTCTTATTGTAATTGATTTTTATAGCCAAACCATTGTGATCAGAAAACATGCATGATATGATTTTAATTTAAAATTTATTAAGACTTGTTTTGTGACCTAACATCATTTATCCTGATGAATGTTCCATGTGTTCTTGAAATAAAATATGTATTCCATTGCTTATGAATGGAATGCTCTGTATGTATCTGTTAAGTCCATCTGGTCACCCATGTCATTTAAGACCAGTATTTTCTCATTGGTTTTCTGTCTAGAAGATCTACCCATTGGTGATACTGGGAGTATTAAAATCCTTTACTATTATTGTATTGTTGCCTATTTCTCCCCTGTAGGTGTGTTACTATTTATATATAGGTGATCCTCTGTCAGTTGCATAAATATTTATATATGTGATACCTTCTTGTTGGATTGAACTCTTTATTATATAATGACCTTCTTTGTGTCTTATTACAGTCTTTGTCTTCAAGTCTATTTTGCCTGATAAATACAGCTACCTCAGCTTTTTTTGTTTTCCATTTGCATGGAATATCTTTTCATTCTTTCACTGACAGCCTATGTGTACATATATCTGAAGTAAGTTTCTTATAGGCAGCATAATGGGCCTTGTTTGTTTTTTATCTATGCAGCCACTCTGCCTTTGGACTAGAGAATTTAGTCTATTTACATTTAATCATTTATAGATATGCATTTATTGCCATTTTGTTAATTGATTTCAGCTGTTCTGTAATTCTTTTGTTCCTTCTTGCTCTCTTCTTTGTGATTTGATCTTTTTTTTGTAGTGGTATGCTTAGATTCCTTTCCCTTTTGTGTAAAGTTTTTGCTTTGTGGTTACTATGAGACTTAGATAAGACAACTTATATTTATAATAGTCTATTTAAGTTGATAGCAACTTAAGTTTGAACTCTTTCTAAAGCTTTACATTTTAACTCCTGCCCCTCACTAAATTTTGTTTTGATGTCATTATTTACATCTTTTTATTTTGTATACCCATTAGTAAATCATTATAGTTACATATATTACATAGTATATATTATAGTATATAGTTTTGCCTTGTAATCTTCATACTAGCTTTATAAGTGATTAGCCCATCACCTTTACAACATTATGTTCTGAATTTTACTATAGGTTTACTTTTACCAATGAGATTTTACTTTCAAATGTTTTCCTGTTACTAATAAGTACCTGCCGGGAGCCGCACTGGCCTCTCTGGATGGCAGTCATGGCAAGGAAATGGCAGTGTTTGCACAGCTCTTGCCATGAGAAACGAGAACTGGTATCTCCTTCTGCTACTACTGGCTCATGTTGGAAATGAGGCTGCTGGTATTGACCAGGCCTCACAATATTCCGTATTAGACCAATATTCTGAACACAGATACCTCATAAGGAAAAGCATATTCCTGCCTTTGCAAGAGAGATTTTAGATGAAAGCTCTATGGATGATTGTCAAACGGCTCTTCCTATGAGCCTTGCAGATCCAAGACTTAGACAATAAAGGGGGTTAAGAACACCAGAGTTACAATTGAGCCTGGCCCCGAGACAAAGAGCCTATTTTGGGGTTAAGGGCAGAACATAGTTACTACATATATCTTTGCTAATTGGTGAAGCATAGCAGTCCCTTCCTCAAGGCCTACATTCCACAAACACCCTCCCTTACACTGGCAGCTGGGATGAGGATAGATAAGAGTAGCTAAAACATAAACCCAGGTGCTAAGACTGACACATTTAGGGCCCCCATGATAGTTTCCACAAACAAACCAATTCAGAAACATTCATCCTCTTCAGAGCCAAACAGAATGACTCCTAGTTTATCTATATACAATTTAACCGATATGTTATCCTGTTTTTCACTAAGAGCATCCTGTTAATTCCTTGGTTGTAAATTCACTATGACTGGGATAATTCTGCAGAATATCAAAAACTTGTTATCGCAAAAGGCCTCCCATTGTAGAAATTCCTTTCTCTGACCTCATGTTGTTGCTGAACCTTTAAGTAAAGACACCAAAACCGACAGGACAGAGATGCCTGCCTGGTGATCAGAAAGAATCTCGGGGCTCTCTCACTCTGTCTCGCTGACACCGTCCATCCTTCAGGGACCCCTGGACCTGCCGGAGCCGGCCTCTGACAAGTACTCTTTCATATCAGCTTGAAGAAGTGTCTTTAATGTTTGTTGTAAGAGCAGTCTAGAGGTGATGAATAACTTTAGCTTTTGCTTGTCTGGAAAACTCTTTTCTTCAATTCTAAAAAAGGAATTTTGCTGGTAGAGTACTCTTTAAAAAAATTATTTTTGTTTGAGTAGACACAAAATGTTACTTGAATTTGATTTTTAGAGAGCCCACAAGCAGTGGGGGAAGGGCAGAGGGTAAGAGAGAGAATTGTAAGCAGGCTCCATCACAGCCCGATACATGGGCTCAATCCCATGACTATGGGATCATGACGTGAGCTAAAATCGAGTCAGATACTCAACTTGCTGTGCCAACATAAAATGTTACTTTAATTTCAGATGTACAACATAGTAATTCAACTTCTCTATACATTATGCTATGCTCACCACAAGTGTAGTACCATCTGTCACCATACGATGCTATTGTATCACTCACTATATTCCCTATGTTATGCCTTTCATTCCTGTGACTTATTCATTAGTGTGGAAGCCTATATCTACCACTCCCCTTTACTTATTTTCCCCAGCACCTTCCTCTCCTCCCCTCTGGCAACCATGTACACGTCTGATTTTGCTTTTTGTTTGTTTTTTTTTTTTTAATTTCACTTATGAGTGAAATTATTTGGTATTTGTCTTTTTCAGTTTGAATTATTTCACTTATCATAATACCCTCTAGGTCCATCCATGTTGTTGCTAATAGCATGATCTCATCCTTTTTTAATGAATGAGAAATATTCCTCTGTGTGTGTGTGTGTGTGTGTGTGTGTGTGTGTATCTTCCTTATCCATTCACCTATCAGTGGACACTTAGGTTACATCTATATGTTGGTTATTTATAAATAATGCTGCAATAAATATAGGGGTGCATCTGTCTTTTTGAGTTGATGTTTGTGCTTTCTTTGGGTAAATAACTGGACAATATGGTATTTCTACTTTTAATTTTCTGAGGAAATTCCATACTGTTTTCCACAGTGGCTGCTCCAATTTTCATCCCCACCAGTGGTGCATGAGGGTTCTCTTTTCTCCATGTCCTCACCAACATTTGATGTTTCCTGTTTTATTTTAGCCATTCTGACAGGTGTGAGGTGCTAGCTCATTGTGGTTTGGTTTGCATTTCCCTAATGATTAGTGATGTTGAACATCATTTCAAATTTCTGTTGGTCATCTGTATGTTGTCTTTAGGAAAATCCAGGTCCTTTGTCCATTTTTAAATCAGCTTTCCTTTGCTTCTTTCCTTCTCTCTTTCTTTCTCTTTCTCTCTCTCTCTCCTTCCTTCCTTCCTTCCTTCCTTCCTCTCTCTCTCTCTCTCTTTCTCTCTTTCTCTCTTTCTTTCCTTTCCTTTCCTTTCCTTTCCTTTCCTTTCCTTTCCTTTCCTTTCCTTTCCTTTCCTTTCCTCCTTCTCTTCTCTTCTCTTCTCTTCTCTTCTCTTCTCTTCTCTTCTCTTCTCTTCTCTTCTCTTCTCTTCTCTTCTCTTCTCTTTTTTCTCTGAGCCCTGTAAGTTCTTTGTATATTTTAGATACTAAACCTTTATCAGATATATCATTTGCAAATATCTTCTCCCATTCAGTAGGTTGGTTTTGTTTGGTTGATGGTCTCCTTGACTGTGCAAAACCTTTTTATTTTGATGTAGTTCCAATAGTTTACTTTTGCTTTTGTTTCCCTTGACTGAGGAGACATATCTAGAAAACTATTGCTACAGTTGATATCAGAGAAATTACTGCCTATGTTCTCTCCTAGAAATTTTATGGTTTCAGGTCTCAAATGTAGGTCTTCAGTTCATTTTGAGCTTATTTTTGTGTGTGTTTTAGAAAGTGGTCCAGCCTCCTTTTACATATGGCTGTCCAGTTTTCTCAGCATCATTTATTGAAGAGACTGTCTTTTCCCCAGTGTATATCTTGCCTCTTTTTGTCATAGAATAATTGACCATATAATTGTGGATTTATTTCTGGATTGTTTATTCTGCCCTAATGCTCATGTATCTGTTTTTGTTCTAGAACCATACTGTTTTTTAAAATGTTGTTTTAATTTTAATTCCAGTGTAGTTAACATACAATGTTATTAGTGTCTGGTGTAAGGACCATACTACTTTAATTACTACAGTTTTGTAATGTATCTTAAAATCTGGAATTGTGATATCCCTAGCATTGTTCTTCTTTCTCAAGATGGCTTTGGCTATTTGGGGTCTTTTGTGGTTCCATATAAATTTTAGAATTATTTGTTCTAGTTCAGTGAAAAATGCTGTTGGTATTTTGATAGAGATTGAATTGAAGCTGTAGATTGCTTTGCATAGTATGGATATTTTAACAATATTATTCCAATCCATGAGAATGTATGTCTTTCCATTTATTTGTGTCATATAAATTTTTGCAGCAGTGTTTTATAATTTTCAGAGTACAGGTTTTTCACTTCTTTGGTCAAGTATATTCCTAGATATTATATTGGTTTTGGTGCAATCGTAAATGAAATTGTTTCCTTAATTTCTCTCTCTGCTACTTCATTACTTTTTTTCCTAAGTTTATTTATTTTGAGAGACACAAAGTGCTAGGGAAAGGGGCAGAGGGAGAGAGAGAATTCCAAGCAGGCTTCACACTCAACAGAGAGCCCATTACAGGGCTCAAATTCACATCATGACCTGAGTCAAAATCAAGAGTCAGCAGCTTAACCATCTAAGCTACCCAGATGTCCCAGTAACTCTTCTTTAAATGCTTGGTAGAATTCAGCTGTGAATCTTTCTGGTTCTGAACTGTTATGTTTTAGTAGTTATTTGATTACCAATTCTATTTCATAACTAGTAATTGGTCTGTTCATATTTTTTATTTATTCTTGATTAAGTTTTGAAAGATTGTATGTTACCAGGAATTTATCCATTGCTTCTAAGTTGTCCATTTTCATAGTGTTCTTTTTTTTTTTGATGTATTTTCTTCCTTTTTTTTTCTTAAATAGTGTATTGTCAAGTTGGTTTTCATATAACACCTAGTGCTCATCCCAACAAGTGTCCTCCTCCGTGCTCATCACCCCTCTTCCCCTCTCCCCACCCCCATCAGCCCTCAGTTTGTTCTCAGCATTCAAGGGTCTCTTATGGTTTGCCTGCCTCCCTCCCTCTCTCCAAGTATCTTTCCCCCTTCTTCTCCCCCATGGTCCTCTGTTAAGTTCCTCCTAATCCACCTATACGTGCAATCTGTCCTTCTCTTGTATCTGTCCTTCTCTTACTTACGACTTACTTCGCTCAGCATAACACCCTCAAGTTTAATTCATGTTGCTACACATGGCCAGATTTCATTGTTTCTCATTGCCATGGAGTATTCCATTGTATAGATGAACCACATCTTCCTGATTCATTCATCAGTTGATGGACACTTTGGCTCTTTCCATGTTTTGGTTATTGTTGAGAGTGCTGCTATGAACATTGGGGTACATGTGCCCCTATGCATCAGCACTCCTGTATCCCTTGGGTAAATTCCTAGCAGTGNTCATTGGATACTCCTTCCTGCTTTGTCAAAGATTAGTTGGCCATACATTTGTGGGTCTAATTCTGAGTTCTCTATTCTATTCCATTGGCCTATGTGTCTGTTTTTCTGCCACATAGTATTCTCTTATAATGCTTTGTATTTCTGTGGTGTCTATTTTTCCTTCTCCTGTTTTATTTCTGATTTTATTTATTTGGATCCTTTCACTTTTTTCTTAATGAATCTGGCTAAGGGTTTGTCAATTTGCTTTTTCCCCCCAAAGAACTGGTTCTTGATTTAATTGAGTTTTTCCCTAATATCCTTAGTGTCCTTCCTTCTCTCACCTTGGCCTTTGCTTCCTTTTCTATCTAGTTCCTTTAGGTGTAGGGTTAGATTGTTTATTTGAGCTTTTTCTTGTTTCTCAACATAGGCTCATTTTGCTATATATTTTTATTTTATACTCTACAACATTTTATTTTATGAATATAATTTATTGTCAAATTGGCTTACATACAACACCCAGTGCTCATCCCAACAAGTGCCCTTCTCAATACCCATCACCCATTTCCCCCTCACCCCCACCTCCCCACCCACCCTCAGTTTGTTCTGTGTGTTTAAGGGTCTCTTGAGGTTTGCCTCCCTCCCTCTCTGTAACTATCCACCCCCCCCCATGACCTTCTGTTAAGTTTCTCAAGATCCACATATAAGTGAAAACATGGTATCTGTCTTTCTCTGCCTGACTTATTTCACTTAGCATAATGCCCTCGAGTTCCATTCACATTGCTACAAATGGCCAGATTTCATTCTTTCTCGTTGCCATATAATATTCCATTGTATATATAAACCACATCTTCTTGATCCATTGGTCAGTTGATGGACAGTTAGGCTCTTTCCATGATTTGGCTATTGTTGAGAGTGCTGCTACAAACATTGGGGTACATGTGCCCCTCTGCATCAGCACTCCTGTCTCCCTTGGGTAAATTCTTAGTAGCGCTATTGCTAGGCCATAGGGTAGTTCTATTGTTAATTTTTTGAGGAACCTCCACACTGTTTTCCAGAACAGTTGCATCAATTTGCATTCTCACCAACAGTGCAAGAAGGTTCCCATTTTTCCACATCCTTGCCAGCATCTGTTGTTTCCTGAGTTAGTTTTAGCCACTCTGACTGATGTGAGGTGGTATCTCAGTGTGGTTTTGACTTGTATTTCCCTGAGTGATGAGTGATACTGAGCATCTTTTCATGTGTCTGTTGGACGTCTTCTTTGGAAAAGTGTCTATTCATGTCTTTTGCCCATTTCTTCACTGGATTATTTGTTTTTCCAGTGTTGAGTTTGGTACGTTCTTTATAGATTTTGGATACTAGCCCTTTATCTGATATGTCATTTGCAAATAACTTTTACCATTCCATCGGTTGCCTTTTACTTTTGTTGATTGTTTCCTTTGCAGTGCAGAAGCTTTAAGCTTTATATCTTGATGATGTTCATTCTTGCTTTTAATTCCCTTGGAGACGTGTTGAGTAAGAAACTGCTGAGGCTGAGGTCAAAGAGGTTGTTGCCTGCTTTCTCCTCTAGGGTTTTGATGGTTTCCTGTCTCACATTTAGGTCTTTCATCCATTTTGGGTTTATTTTTGTGTATGGTGTAAGAAAGACGTTTCATTCTTCTTCATGTTGCTGTCCATTTATCCCAGCACCATTTGCTAAATAGACTGCCTTTTTTCCATTGGATGCTTTTTCCTGCTTTGTCAAAGATTAGTTGGCCATACATGTGTGGGTCCGATTCTGGGTTCTCTATTCTATTCCGTTGGTCTATGTGTGTGTTTGGGTGCCAATACCATACTGTCTTGATGATTACAGCTTTGTAGTAGAGGCTAAAATCTGAGATGGTGATGCCTCCTGCTTTGGTTTTCTTCTTGAATATTACTTTGGCTATTCAGGGTCTTTTGTAGTTCCATACATATATTAGAATTGTTTGTTCTAGCTTTGAGAAGAATGTCAATGCAATTTTGATTGAGATTGCATTGAATGTGTAGGTTGCTTTGGGTAGTATTGATATTTTAACAATATTTATTCTTCCAATCCATGAGCATGGAATGTTTTTCCATTTCTTTGGGTCTTCTTCAATTTTCTTCATAAGTTTTCTATAGTTTTCAGCATACAGTCTTTTACATCTTTAACTAGGTTTATTCCTAGACATTTTATGGTTCTTTGTACAATTGTAAACGGTATCAGTTTCTTTCTGTTGTTTCACTATTGGTGTATAAAAATGCAACTAATTTCTGTACATTAATTTTGTACCCTGCGAACTTGCTGAATTCATGTATCAGTTCTAAGAGCCTTTTGTTGGAATCTTTCAGGTTTCCATGTAGAGTATCATGTCGTCTGTGAAAAGTGAAAGTTTGACTTCTTCTTTGCCAGTTTTGATGCCTTTTATTTCATTTTATTGTCTGATTGCTGATGCTAGGACTTCGAGCACTATGTTAACAGTGGTGAGAGTGGACATGCCTGTCATGTTCCTGATCTCAGGATGTTCTAGGAATTTGTCCATTTCTTCCAGGTTGTCCAGTTTGTTGGCATATAATTTTTCACAGCATTCTCTGATAATTGCTTGTATTTCTGAGAGATTGGTTGTGAAAAATCCATTTTCATTCGTGATCTTATCTATTTGGGTCCTCTCTCTTTTTTTGAGCAGTCTGTTTATCAATTTTGTTTATTTTTTCAAAAACACCAACTCTTAGTTTCATCGATCTGTTCTATTGTTTTTTATATTCTATATTGTTTATTTCTGGTTTTATCTTTATTAGTTCCCTTATTTTGCTGAGTGTGGGGTTTCTTGCTGTTCTGCTTCTAGTTTCTTTAGGTGTGCTGTTAATTTTTCTATTGGAGATTTTTCTTGTTTCTTAAGATAGGCCTGGATTACAATGTAGTTTCCTCTTAGGACTACCTTTGCTGCATCCCAAAGGGTTTGGATTGTTGTGTTTTCATTTTCATTTGTTTCTGTATATTTTTAAATTTCTTCTTTAATTGTCTGGTTGACCCATTCATTTTTTAGTAGGATATTCTTTAACCTCCATGCATTTAGAGGTTTTCCAAACTTTATCCTGTATTGATTTCAAGTTTCATAGCATTGTGATCTGAAGGTGTTCATGGTATGATCTCAATTCTTTTGTATTTATTGAGGGCTGTTTTGTGACCCAGTATGTGATCTATCTTGGAGAATGTTCCACATGCACTCAAGAAGAAAGTATATTCTGCTGCTTTGGGATGTGGAGTTCTGAGTATATCTGTAAAGTCCATCTGGTCCAATGTATCATTAAGGATCATTGTTTCTTTACTGATATTTCTGTCTAGATGATCTGTCCATTGCTGTAAGTGAAGTATTTAAGTCCCCTGCAATTACTACAGTCTTATGAATAAGATTGCTTATGTTTGTGATTAGTAGTTTTGTATATTTGGGTGCTTTCATATTTGGTGCATAAACATTTATAATTGTTAGCTTTTCTTGATGGATAGACCCTGTAATTATTATATAATGCCCTTCTTCACCTCTTGTTACAGTCTTTAGTTTAAAATCTAGTTTGTCTGATACAAGTATGGCTACTCCAGCTTTCTTTGGACTTCCAGGAGGATGATAGATGGTTCTCTATCCCCTCACTTTCAATCTGAAGGTGTCCTTAGGACTAAAATGGGTCTCTTGTAGAAAGCAAATAGATGGGCTGTATATATATATTTTAATCCATTCTGATACCCTATATCTTTTGATTGGAGCATTTAGTTCATTTATGTTCACTGTTATTATTGAAAGATATGGGTTTAGAGTCATTGTATTATCTGTAGTAGTGATGTCTCTGGTTCTTTGTGATCTTTGCAACACACATAGAGTCCTCTTAGGTTTTCTAGTAGGGCTGGTTTAGTGGTGATGAATTCCTTCAGTTTTTGTTTGGGAAAACCTTTATCTCTCTTATTCTTAACAACAGTCTTGCTAGATAAAGGATTCTTGGCTGCATATTTTTCTAATTCATCACATTGAAAATTTCCTGCCACTCCTTTGTGATCTGCCAAGTTTCAGTAGATAGGTCTGCTACTACCCTTAAATGTCTACCCTTGTAGGTTAAGGTGCGTTTATCCCTAGCTGCTTTCAGAATTCTCTCTTTGTATTTTGTAAGTTTCGCTATGATATGTTGTGCAGAAGATCAATTCAAGTTATGTCTGAAGGGAGTTCTCTGTGCCTCCTGGATTTCATTGTCTGTTTCCTTTCCCAGATTGGGGAAGTTCTCAGCTAGGATTTGTTCAAGTACACCTCTGGCCCCTTTCTCTCTCTCTTCTTCTGGAACTCCTATGATAAGGATATTGGGCTGTTTCATTGAATCACTTAGTTCCCTAATTCTTCCCTTGTGATCCAGAATGTTTTACCTCTTTTCCTCAGCTTCATCTTTTTCCATAATTTTATCTTCTGTTTCATCTGTTCTTCCCTCTGCCTCTTTAATTCTTGCTGTCAATGCCTCTAGTTTATTTTGCACCTCATTTACAGCATTTTTAAAATTCATCATGACTATTTTTTAGTTCCTTGATCAATGCAGCAATAGATTGTCTGCTCTCTTCTATGTTTTTTTTCAAGTCCAGCAATTAATCTTATGACTATTATTCTAAATTCTTGTTCAGTTATATTGTTTATATCTGTTTTGAGCAGTTCTTTAGCTGTCATTTCTTCCTGGAATTTCTTTTGAGAAGAATTCTTTCATTTCACCATTTTGGCTAGTTTTCTGTCCCTTATGTATTTTAAAAGCTTGCTATGTTTCCTGCACCTGTGAGCACTACTCTATTAAAGAGGGGTCATAACACTGTCCAGGGCCTGGCCCTTCAGGAGGTGTTTTTTGGAGAATGTTACTTGCTCTCTGTTGTTGTAACTTTGGTTACTTTATCTCTCTACTCATAGTGATGTTTTGAACCCTCCACTAGGTGTGCTTTGATTTGTTTATTAAAGTACTCTTTTATATGCTATCTGTTCTTTTTAAACCATGGGTTTTTTTGTGCCCAAGGAGGGAGGAACCTGTTCCAGGTCCTTCAGTACTTTCCCTCCCCGCTGCCGTCCGCCGCATCAGGGGTGGAGGTTCCCTTCCTTGCCCTGTCTCATCTCTGTTGCTATTGTCTTTCACTGGTCCTTTGTGTAGAAGCTGTTCACTTGGCCCTCTGGGCTTCTTTAGGAGTAACTGCCCCATAAATAAGTGTAATTTGGTGAGTTCAGAATCTTCCTATGTCACCATCTTGGGCCAGAGCCCCCTAGCCAGGTAGAATATTCTTGCCTGACAGGTTTTCTTTCATTACTTTGAATATATTACACCAGCTTTTCTGGCCTACAAAATTCCTGCTGAAAAATCTGCTTGGACTTACATGGGTTCCTTATGCATGCTTTTCTTACTTCTTTTGAGGATCTTTCCTTGTCTTTAACTTTTGACACTAATTATAATGTGTCTCAGTGTGGGTCTCTTTGGGTTCCTTTTTGGAACTCTCTGGGACTTCTGAACATAGATGTGTGTTTCCTTCCTCAGGTTAGGGAAATTTTCAGCCATTATTTCTTCAAAAAAAAGTTTTCTGCTCCTTTGTCTCTTCTCCTCTGGGACTCCTACAATATGAATGTTGTTCTGCTTGATATTGTCCCATAAGTTCCTAAAGCTATCTTAATTCTTTGTCATTCTTTTTTTCTTTTTGCTGCTCTTATTGGGTGAGTTTTATTGCCCTTTGATCTTTTCTTCTCCATCTAGTCTGCTATTGAACCCCTCTATTGTATTTTTTAGTTCAGTTATATTCAGCTCTGTGACTTCTGTTTGCTGCTTTCTTACATTTTCTATCACCTTGCTGAAATTTCAGTGTTTGGTCCATTCTTCTTCTGAGCTCAGTGAGTATCTTTATGACCATTGTTTTGAACTCTATCAGAGGGAAATCACTTATCCCCATTTCCTTAACTTCTCCTTCTGAGGATTCACTTATTACATTGGGAACATTTTCTTCCGTTCCTTCATTTTCCTTGACTCTCTATGTTGGTTTCTGTGCACAGAGAGAAGTCACCCCTCCCCATCTTGAAGGGTTGGTCTTGTGTAGATGAAACCTACTATTCAACTGTGCCCTAGCTCAATTCTCTCAAACCTTTGTGACTTGCCAAGCAGCCTACTTTGTTTTTAGTGGTTCCCAGTAGATGAGGGTATTCTAAGACCTACCAGTGTCCCAAATGTGGGAGATCTTAGTAGCACTTAGATTTAGGCTGATTGGGAAACAGACCCTCAGGCAGCAGCTCTTAAAATATATAAATATACCTCTTCATGGAGAAGACTGGGAGATAAAGACTTCTGTCTACTCCCTCTGCACTGATCCATGGGGGTATAGCCAGGTAAGAACTATTTCTTTACTACAGTTTCTTGAACCTGTACTTGGCCACCAAAACCAGGCTGTAGATGGATGTCCTTTAGACAGCAGTCACATAAGTCAGGGCATCAGATGCGGTACAGATACAGATAGGCCTCTAGCACAGAAAGATTGGTCTGTGTTTTATACTGCTGCCTCTGCACTGTGCCCTGCGGAGGAGGGGTAGTAGCCAGCCAAGATCTGTTCCTCCATTTGCTAGGAAACCCAGGAATGGAAGCCCTACTGGTCCTTGGTGCCAGGCAATCAAGGGGCTTCCCTGGGTCACAGCCATAAGAACCAGGGCACCAGACACATGTACAAACTCCTCTAGGGGAGACACCAGTGGCCTGGAGCATGGCTGTGCAAGAGCCTTAGAAGAGCATTAACCTCCACCTCCCACCCCCTAACAGGTCTCAGCAAAGGATTACATTTGGCCCTAAACGTGTTTAATTAGAAGACTGTCCTTAGGCCACAGTTATAAAAGATAAGTTAATAGGGCACTTACACAGAAAGGGTGCTATTGCCTCACTGCTGTGCCCTGGGGGTGGTAAGCAGTTAATTACTCTGATTTTAACCATTCTGTAACAACCCTGAAGGTCCACAATAAGCCCCACTGGCTACCAGAGTCAAGGATTGAAGAGGTGTCCTCTGAGCAGCAGCCACAAAATTTGGGGTGCCAGATGAGTGTACAGATTCCTTCCTGGGAGATACCAGTGAGCTGGGATGAGGCAGAGGAATGACACAGAGATGGTGCTCACTGGCCTCCATTGTTGGAGGTTATTTCAGTAGGCCCCTAGATGTGTATTAAATTAGGCCAACACTTTAAGATAAACAAGCCTCTTTTGCAGGAAGTCTGGACCCTTTTCAGACAGCTGCCTCTAGTGGGCCCTGGAATGGACAAATCCGCCTGAGCCCTTTGGGGGTCTCTGGGATGAAACCCCATTGCCTTTCAAAACAAGATGTTTTGTGGGCTTGTCTCTCAAGTGCAGGTCTTAAAAGTCGGGTGCAAGGTGTGGGGTTCAAATTCTTCATTCCTTGGGGAAAGGCTCAGGGTTGGGAGTTCCTTCCTGATTGTGGGTCTCCACTCTGAGGATGGGGTTTATCTCAGCCTCTCCTACTTGCTTCAGTATGGTACCCCCCCTTCCCCCCCCCCAGTGTGTGTGTAGGACTCCACTCAGTACTTTTGTTTTCAGAGAACATTGTTCCGTATGTAGCCATAGATCTGGTGTGTCTGTGGAGAGAGGGTGATTTCAGGATCCACCTTATATTACCATCTTGAGCTGGAAAACACACATCTTTTAAATAACCAGTTGAGGTCCAGATGCTGGCTCTTCTTTCTGAGCCTTAAAAGCATCACTGACCCTGCAGATAACATAAACCTCAATCTTTACCCAAATGGATTGTAACAAACAATGTGGGATATTCCACCAATAGCACAAAATGTCAAGTTAATAAAGGAGGTCATAAAGTCCTAGTGTAGTCATGGGGTAGGTAGAGGATAAGGAAGAGAACACACAGTTACAGAACAAAGAGAAACAACATGTTAGATTTTGCAGCATGTTAACTTACAAGTAGGGGAAACTTACAAAATGGTTGTGAAACACAAAGTTATTTATTGTCACTATAACCCTCTTCAAAATGGTCAGGATCGCTGCCAAAAAAAATCAAACTGACTCAGTAATATGTGTTGACTTTCATTTATTTTGGATTGCACATGTTCTCTTGCCCATTTATTACCAGCAGCTGGAGTCCAGCTGTGCAGTTACGGCAAATGGACAGACTTGATCCATCAGTTAGGAGGTAACATGCCTTTAACTTTAGCATCAAATCATTTCTAGCCTAGCAGTTGCTTTCAGGACTACTGGTTTCACGGAGACTTTTAATTGGCGTCCAAAATCTTTTATGGAAAACTCAATAAAAACTCTAAGGGTATATGATTGGCAGTGCATAGAATGTGTGAATTAAAAATTGAGACTTATCGGTACATTCCCACTGGGAACATGAAACTCTGACTACTGTGACTAAGGGTGCACAGGAATAGCTCTAAAATTTTCCTTCATAACAAAAAGATTCTCAAATCCGAAAAGGCGACACATGGACTGTATGACAAATTTAAGCACATAGTTTTCGTTCTGTAAATAAATAACCTGTGAAACATTCGTAAAGAAAAACCATTATTTTCAGTTATATTCCACATTTCTGGGAAACAGGATTAGAAGTTCTAGGACTTGAACTATTTGTGCTATAGCAGATATTATCTACTATAATTAGGAAGTCAGTTTTTTAAAGGATACTTATTCTCCAGGGTCATTAAGGAATTTCTTCTTTATTCAAAGTATCTACCAACTGGAAAAGGAAACAGACACCAGGAAAATCTTGATACTCCCATCTCTCCCGTCTCTTTTGCCATTTTCTTAGACATGCTTTTGAAAGTCACTTGAAAATAAGCCCATTTCCTTTGCTGGGTCCGTATCTTATATAACTTATATAAGTGTACAATAAATAGTTCTTGAAAGGAGCAGGAATTTTACATCAGTAACAGTTACCTTTAGAGGGTACAAAGCTACTGACACAGGTAGCATACATTACAGTATGAGCAAAAACCTGTGAGAGCCAATGAAAAAAATATTAATTTTGATTGGTTTCCTTGATTGTCTGCCCACATATTCTGCAGCTTGGAGTCCATTTCAAATCCTTCTAAGAGTCCCCTTCATGAGTTACATATATATACACAGAATAAACAGATATATGGTAATGAAAAAAAAATTAAGTCATTTTACATATACACTAGACAGTTCAGTGTAATCAAAGATTATAGCTCTGAAAAATATGATGGTACGGTTTTAAAGCTCAGATGACATAGGTTTGTTTGACTTGTGGTTTGTTTCCAGTATTACTGAGCTGTACTTGAAGTCTATCCTCAACTCCTATTGCATTTACTTGAGCAATAAAATATTTGAAATATGTAATGTTGATGACAACTGTTTCAGAACATTAGGAATAAGATCAATGAAGAACAAAGTAAATCTAGAACAAGGAAAGGAAAGGTACATTTATTAAAAATAAAAACAGGAGACATTTTCTGATAACAAAACATTTAGAATCCAAATACATCCAATATACACTGCAACAATGCACATATATTTAAAAAAAAAGACCCATTAGTAAATTTTTTTTTTGAACCTTAGAAAGGACAGAAGTACTGTGGCCCCTCCTGGGGGAGGGCTGCCCACAACCACGGCGCACAGGACCAGCATCCACTTCCAAGAACTCTGCACTGCAGTGTGCCTTCGTTCCGTGAACACACCGTTTCTGAACAAGATCGTTTCTGTAGGGATGATCCAGAACATAAGTCAGTGGCTCCATTTCATAAAAAATATTCATAGGCTGCATGAACAGTGGCAACCGTTTTCCAAAATCTTCAGTTTTAACAAAAAGTACAGAATAAACTAAATCTAGATGTTTTCACATTATTTCGCATGAGTATCAAGTACTGTAAAAATTTATGTAAAACCTTAAGTTAGCCGAAACTAGTGTCTTTAAACTTTAGATCAAAGTTGTTCTTCACTCTTTTACCATGGCTGATAAATCTTTTCTGCCTGTTGCGAATGTTTGTCAAACGAAAGAACTCTCTGAAAAAGAATGTGTAATCCTGAAGGAAGAGAGTACCAAAACTGTCATTTAACTTCAGTCCTATGACACACACAGTTCCTGCTGGACACTGGACTGCGAGAGTTTATGATCTTCAGCCTTCTCGGGGCCTGGGGCATGACAAGTGGTCTTCTTCTTAAATAACCGAAGACTCAATCGCAGTAATTCGTTGTCTACCACTGGAGCGTTCGTGTATGCTTGCTTTACAGTGCCCTATTGGAAAGGAACAAAACAAATTATAAAAGATGTGTACTATTAGGTGACAAAGACAGGCAAGTTAACCTCAAACATAAATATTAATTTGGGATGCATATTTAAAGCAAACTTAAGAAATGTTTTCAGATTCAAGAAATCCTAGAAAAGAAAGCAACCTTTAAGGGCCACCTCTTGCTTAAAGTTGGAAGCTTCAACAATCCCTGACAGGTACTCAACTAGTTTATTTCCAATGACAAAACAACATTCGCTGCACATTTCTGAACACACTGAAATAAAATCTCTTGTATATATAGGGCTGCACACTAATTCAATCTTACTTTTATATGACAACCTTTCAAACCTCTGAAGAGAAGCACTGAACAGTCCACACTCCTTTCTGGTTTGTCAGGGTTCTGTCTATAGAACGTGGGCTCTAGAAGTGAACAAATTCTCTGGAAGACTGCTGATCACTGCACTACACAGAGAAAGTCGTGCCTCCCTTCTGTTAAAATGTGTATCTCTATTATTGTAACTTAAAGCTACATTAGCATTTTTGGAAGTTGTCATAAAATTTTGCTAAATGTTCTCCAAATGTGTTCATAAATGAAAGAAGGTGAGATTTGACTATCTTGGGCATTCTGCCATTTCTCTTCTTTCTAGGATCCTTAAAGGACAGTGGTTCCTTGATTTCATGAACATTAAAAAATGTACATGTGATACAGCAAATTACCTTTTTTGTGTATTTCTGTGAGTTTATACTTCTATGTTGATTGACATAACCATGACCACAATCATGGTTTCAGCATCCAGAAAACTCCCTTTGTATTCACACCCTCTCCCCAACTCTAACCCGTGGCAATCAGTGATCGGTCTCTGTAATCGCTTTGCCGTTTCCAGAACATCAAGTAAATGGAATCATACACTATATGATCTTTAGAGACTTTTTTCTTCAGTATCCTGCTTTTGAGATTAATCCATATTGTTGATAGTACTGACAGTTTGGTTCTTTTTTATTATAAATTAGTAATCGCTTATATGGATGTGCCCTCGTTATATAAAGAACACTGGGGCTGTTTCCAGATTTTGGAGATTATGAATAGACCTGCTATAAACTCTTGTGCACAGGTTTTTAGACGAATGTTAAGTTTTCATTTTTCTAAGTAAATACTAGCAGGGATTACTGCGTCATATAGTAAATATTCATTTAACCAACCAGCACACTGTTTTCCCAGGTGGCCGTCCCATTTTGCATTCTCACTGGTAATAATAATAGGTAGTAGTTTCGAATGCTCTGCATCCTGACTATGGGGTTTATTGCTACTGGTTTTTAACCACTGTAATAGGTTCACAATGGTATCATTTAAATTTTAATCTGCATTTGCCAATGGTTCAAAATGTTAAACATCTTTGCATGGGCTTATTAGCCAGCCACATAGCCTCCTTGGTGAACTGTCCATTCAAATGTTGCCCATTAAAAAAAAAACACTGGAGTGCTTGGCNATGAACATGATGTATGTCTCCATTATTCAGGTCATCTTTGATTTTTTTACATCAGGCTCTCATAGTTCTCAGCACACAGACCTTGCACATGTTCTGATAGATTTATACCTAAGTACTTCTTTGCTGGGGAGCAACTGTAGAAAGTATTTGTTCTCTACCTTTCCGTTCCCAGTTGCTTTTATATAAAGTTAGTACATGGAAATGCAGTTGCTTTGTGCATGCTTTGTATCCTGTGGCCTTGTTAAATTCTTAAGTTCTAAGAGTATTTCTGATAAATTCCTTGAAAACTTTTATGTAGGCAGTCATGTTGTCTGTAAGTAAATACAGTTTTACCTCTTCCTTTCCAATCTGTATGCCTTCTACTTCCTTTACTTATTCAACTGGCTATAACTCCCAGGAAACTGTAGAGTAGGGGTAATGAGAATGGAAAGCCTTGTTCTGACCTCTCCAGGAAATCTTTCAAACTTTTACCATTAATTACGATATTAGCTGCAGGTTTTTGTAGATGCAAGTAAAGACTAATTCCAGCTTACTAAGAATTTTTGTTGTATAAGAATGCTGAATTTTCTCAAATGTTTTTGCTGCATCAATTGATAGAATTAGGTATTTTTTCTTCTTGATCTGTCAAAATATGGATTACATTGAATAATTTTAGGATATTAGACTAGAATATTAAACCAGCCTTTCACTCTGATAAACTGTATTTGGTCATGGTGTAGTACTGCTTTTATATATTGCTGGATTTGATCTCCAACTTCTGAGGTTTTTTAATGTGTATGCTCATGAACGATACTGATCTGTAGTTTTCTTGTGGTGTCTTACTGTTGTTTTGATATCTGAGTACTTGCTGTCCTCATAAAATGAGTTGGGAAGTATTCCTGTCTCTTCAATTTTCCGGAAGAAATTATGTATAACTGGTGTTATCTCTAACTTAAACGTTTGGTAGATTTTGCCAGTGAAACCATCTGAGCATGGTTTCAAACACAAGACCATTCAAGTTATCTATTACTTCTGAAGTTCTGCTGCTTGTGGCTTTTAGAGCCATTTCTTCTCAATTGTCAAATTTATGTGCATATAGTTGTTTACCATGTTATCCTTTTAATATCTGAGACTTGTAGGGGATTATTTCTTTTATCTCTTCAGAATTTCTGTTTTTCTATTTATTTTTGGTATCACTTCCTTCTGCTTGGCTCAGGTTCTGTACATTCTTTTAATACTAGAATATTCAAATGAGAATTCAGCTCATTTAAAGCAGCTAAGCATTCTCTTGGTATCCTTCAACTATCTTTTCTGATAAGTACAACTGATATATTTTAAAAATAATTCTCTAAAGACAATGCCAATATGAGTTACTGGCTTTCCACTTTTTTCATCATGTGATAAGAAGTACCATTTTCCTTGATGAGTGGTCCTATTCTATATTTTTCTTAACCTCTTTCATGAGGCTCTCTTGTATCTGAAATTAATTTTTCTTCAGTTGAGTCTCTTTCAGGTTGTGTGTGAAAAATTTTAACACCGAGCAATCCAAAAGCTTGCAATGCTTTTTTCAGATGCATCATTTAAGACCTTCATACTGTGCCACTAGAACTTCTGATAACATGTTACATGCTAGTTAATGGTCTGTGCCCTGTACTGAAGGATTACAAGGTTCTCACAATGGCTCTCAAGGAGAATTTTGCAAGGGTGTTTTCTGAGAGGCTCTGTGACATATTAGAGGAGGAACCAGGGAATGTTACAATATATTTTTTATAAAAAGGAGGCAGGATTCTGGGGAGACTGCAAAACATGCAGCCTTTTTCAACTGAAGTCCCCTACTGGAGTCAACAGAAAATGATCTGATGGGTTATTTTTCAAATTCAATGCCCAAGGATGGAAAATAGTAGTACCATTCTAGATACTTAAAAGAAAGGCTGATTCGTTACATGCTTTAGGGCTAACTAGGGCTTAATTCTCTTAGGAAAATTTCCAACTGAGAAAAGCTGCAAGGAGAAAGCTATTGACTGTATGAAGTACGTGAAATGGGAGTGCAAAGGAGAAAGATTATAGTAACTGTGTCAGAACTGATTCTGAGCCAGGGAAGACTTTAAAATGGAAACGGATACAAGGAATAGGAAGCTTTTAATCTCTGCATTTGAGTTCATCCCTCTGTTTTTCATGAATTTAATTTCTTCGGCAAATGTGAATCTTCTTTAGTATTTTTTTTTAAGTGTCCCCAGGTAAAATGCTAATGAATGTGTCTCCAACCTTTTAAACCAACTCTTTTAGGCTTTTTAAAGACACTTTCAATTTTTCATGATTAGATCTCTTCTAATTCTAAATTTCTATTTTATGTTTCAGTTCCTTTTATTCTTCTTAAGTAAATGCTTAAATATAATCACCTGTTTATTTCCCTTTCTTCTGGCTTGGTACATTCTCATAGACACTATTTCTTCCTATAAATATCCCCACCACTCTGTGCCGCGAAAATTTTTTCCCTGATTTTCAGTTTAGATAATAAAACATACTAGAAATTTTAGAGGCACTTTTCACAAATGAAAATGTTTCCCAGAAAGACTACTTAAAACTCTATGCATCAAAGTTTGAATACAAATTGCTATTCAACACAAATGTTCATCAATACTCTTATTCTTCCTTTTCCATGTGGAAAAGACTAGGAAGGCAAACTCCTAAAAAGCAGATAATGAGGCCTTAATCACCTTAAAGCAATCAAATGAAAAATATGCCATTCATACTTCCCAAGGAAACAACAGTACCTTCTCGTTTTTAACAAGCTGCTTCCGGATTGCTGAATCCCGTCTGAAGCATAACGCTTTACAACATGGCCCGAGATTACTAAGAAGACTTGCTCGCTCCTCTTTTCGTAGTAATGCAGCCATGTTGAGAGCCCCCAATTCATGTTCAAAAAGACTGTCTGTATCTTTCAATAAAAACAAACAGGCGTTAAGTTCTCCTAAAATAGCAAAGTGTTACTCGCTACTTAAATATTCCATGAAGTTTATCATAACACTGGTGAAAGTTATGTATATATCTTTAATATAAAATATTAAGTCACAAAACCAGTCTCAATGCACTTAAGAAAACTGAAATCCTATCCTGCATCTTTTCGGAATATGAAAGAATAAAACTAGAAATTAATTACAAGAACAAAAAGTAGAAAGCACAAACACGTCACAGCTAAGCCACCACTGTATTAACAAAGAAATGAAAGAGGAAAACAAAAATACATGGAGACAAATGAAAATAGTCCAATATCTTGAGGACACAGCAATACAGCGCTATGTCAAAAAAACAAAAATCTCAATCTCAAAAAAGCACAGACAAATCTTAGGTGTGACTCATCAAGAAAAACAAAACAAGACACAAATAAATAGAAATGAGAAAGTAACAAGCAACATTACAGAAATACAATTTGGACATCCTAGAAGAAATAGAATCTAAACAGACCGACAACTAGTAACAAAATTGAACTGATAATCAAAAACTCCCAACAAAAGTCTAGAACCTGTGAATTCTATCAAATACTTGTTAATAATTTGATACCTAGTCAACTCAAACTATTCCCCCCCAAAAGGAAGGGAAGTTTCCACACATATTCTGAGGCTAGCATTACCCGGATATCAGAACCAGACAAAGACACCACAAAACCATAGGCTGATATTTCTGATGAATACAGATGTAAAAGTCAAATTGTTGAATATATTCCTCAACAAAATATCAGGAAACGACATTCAACAATACGTTAAAAGGACCATTCAACAATCGAGAGGGGTTAATTCCAGAGATGCAAGATAGTTCAATATGCAAATCAATCACTATGATATACCACATTAACAAAACTAAGGATAAAAATCATATTACCTCATTGGTGAGGAAAAACCATTTGAGAAAACTGAACAGCTGCTCATGATAAAAACTCAACAAAGTGAGTTTAAGGGGAACACTACCCTAACATTAAAAAGGCCATATATGAGAAACACCTAGCTAACATCCTAGTCAATGGTGAAAAACTGAGAGCTTTTCCTCTAGGATCAGGAACAAGATAAGGGTATCTCCTCAGACAAGAAAAAGAAATAAAAGGCATCCAAACTGGTAGAAAGTAATAAAACTGTCATTGTTTGCAGATGACATGATACAATATATAGAAAACTCTAAAGACTCCACCAAGGAACTACCAGAGGTAATAAATGAATTCAGTAAAGTTAGTTCAGTAAAGGATACAAAGTTAATATCCAGTAATCGTTGCGTTTCTATACTCTAATAACAAAGTAGCAGAAAGAAATTAAGACAATGCTGCTTAAAACTGCACCCAAAATAATAAAATACATAGGAATAAGCTGAACCACGGAGGTGAAAGACCTTTACTCTGAAAATTATAAAACACTGATGGAAGAAACTGAAGATACAAACAAATGCAAAGACCATGCTCATGGACTGGAAGAATAGTGTTAAAGTGTCCATACTACCCAAAGCACACTATAGATTCAATGCAATTGCTATCCAAATACCAATAATGTTCACAAAACTAAATAAACAATCTTAAAATTTGTATGGAACCACACAAGACCCCAAACAGCCAAAGCAATCTTGGGGAAAAAAGAACAATGTTAAGAGGGATCACAATCCCGGATATCAAGCTATAATGTGCAACCTAAAAAGCAAAAGCACAAACAGACAAATTAATACAGAGAACAAACTGAAGGTTTCCAGGTGGGAGAAGCGGTGGGGAGGAGTAAAATGGGCAAAAGGTAGCAGGAGGTAAAAGGTACATTCCAGTTATGCAATAAATAAACCACAAGGTTGAAAGGTACAGCACAGGGAATATAGGTATATAGGGAAGGGTACTGTAATAGTGTATGGTGACAGATGGCAGCTACACATAGGGTGAGCAAAGCGTAACCACAGTTGGTGACTCACTATGCTGTACAACTGACACTAATGTTAACACTATGTGCCAACCATACTTCAATGAATAATTTTAAAAGCCAATATATTCTCTGTGAAAGATCTTGCATATGTAGTTATGTTGCTAATCGCAAACAAAAGTAAACATTTAGATAACCCTACTTTAAGACGTAAGACAAGCAGCCTAGGTGGAAAGAATTTAGACACTGATTACTGTCTATTACTGGGAAGAAAAGCTGAAGTTAGAATTAGTGAAATCAAATTCAGTATATTGTTTACCATCAACTATTACATAAAGTCCTAGAATAGATTTCAGGAATTGATTATAAATGCAGTAACAAGACTACCTTTTGTGACCTCTTAAAAAATAAGGAAAGTGATTAGGTGAGGTGTCTGACAACCAGCAAATTTTATCCCAGATTTGGTCACTATAAAAACAATGTATTAAATGAAAATCACTTAGTTTTAAGTTATAACATGCAAGCGTAGTAGGGAGAAAACACTTAAATCTCTCCTTAATTCTTCTAAAGTTTAATGGAAAATAAAAGAGGTGGGTTAAACAGACAACAGGGCCAGTTGGTAATCTAAAGATCTAGTTAACTTTAAAGCTAGCATTCTACATGCTAGACAGAAGTAACAAAAGCTACCAGATACTGCTTCTATGACAACATGATCAAACAGGTTACTGTTAGAATCCATAAAGGAAAATAGTAAATAACACCTAGTAAAAACACAACAGACACATTTAAGAATGAATGGAACTACATATTTCACTTTCATATCCTGAACTGCAAAGCAACAGTGAGATTAGATGATAAGAAACTAGTCTCATGTAATACATCTGGTCAATAGGTTATACACCTGTCAAAAGGTACAGAATATAAGACAAGCATAAATATAAAAAAAATCCTCAAAACTAGTTTGTAAACTTCAGTGTCTATTAGAATCATCTAAGGAGCTTTCTATAATACAATGCCAGGGTTCTACCACCACATTCTACAGAATCTCCACAGTTGGACCAGGAGATCTATGTGGAAAAAAGCAGTTCCTTAGGTGATTCAGATATAACTACGCAATCAATGGCACAGTCACATACGCACAGCATTAAAAGAAGCTAAAGGCCCCCCAAAATATTAACTACCATTCCACTATAGATACAAAGAAAAAATGTGCACTGAGCCCATCTTTTTCCTTGAATAATGGTCATTATGACAAATTTAGTTTCTTTTACAACAGAACACAAAAACACACCTCCCTAGAAAGTATAGTACAGCCAAACTTCAAGTCTCTTCATGGTTTTGAAATGAATACCACAAAATTATTCAAGAGACTGTTTTATTTGTACTTTATCATTCTTAAGTAATCTCTATGCCCCACATGGAGCTCGAACTCACCACCATGAGGTCAAGAGTTGCAGGTTCTACTGACTGAGGCACACAGGTGCCCCGGTACTTGTTTGTTTTTAATCTATCACACTACATACAGAAAACTAAGGCAAAGGCAATTTAAATTTCTGTACACTTATAAAGTTTTCAGTGTTCAAGCTTAGAATTTTTTTTTTTTTTTTTAATTACAAATGGGGTAGGGATATACTTTCTTCAGTATTGGGACAATGTAACAGACTAAACAGGACAGAAAAAATCAGTACCGATTATTTTACAAATACTTATTGAAACTGTCTGTCAGATACTGTTCTAGATAATAGCATAAGCAGTAAGAACAGGTCATTAGACATTGGATACATCAGTAAACAAAGTCCCGCTGCTTTGGAAACTTCTCTTCAACATCCTGTATCAGTTCTCTTGTTCTTTAATAAAGTTATCATAGCAGAAATGAGGAGAGGTCCAGACTAGTTAGCAAAAATTAACTCCCCTTTGCAACGTATGTCATCAGGTCACGGCCAAACTGTATTTCATAGTTAGCAAAGTCAAGGGAGCAAATTTCATTAGAGGTGGGTAAGACATTATGGCTTTCGTTCCATCATGTTGTATCCACAGGAGTTACCTGCTTAAGGTCACAGAGCCAACCAAACAAGGTAGAAAGAAGGGGGCAGGAACCTAAGAGCTTAGCCATTTGTCACGTTAATACATACGCACAATTATAATTTATATGTTTCATTTTGTTTACTGGGACATGTTAAAATCAAGAATTTTACTGTATATGCTAACAGCTGAAAGAAAACACACAAAACTAATAAAACATTTTTTTCAGGGAGCCTAGTGGCTCAGTCAGTTAAGCACCCAACTGGTGACTTAGCTCAGGTAATGATCTCACAGTTGGCGAGTTCAGCCCATGTTGCACTCTGTTGTGACAGAGCCTGCTTGGGAATCTCTCTCCCCCTCCCCTGCTTGCTCACATGCTCTCTCTTAAAAAAAAACATTAACTTTTTTTTCAATTTTACATTAGTAAAAAGCTTAATTTTTAAACCTTTACTCTCACAAACATGATATAAAATTAAATATTGTTGCTTTCACATTTTATCTCTTTTCCTTTTTACCACCCCAGTCACCCCCCCGCCCCCCATTTGTCACTACATGTCAGGAATCGAGCTAAGTATCTTACTTATAATACCTCATTTGCTGCTCCTAACAATCTTATACCGTGGCATCCAATCTGTTTAGGCTCTGCTTTGTTTAGTTTGGGAACACCACTGAGAACTCTGACATTTGAACTTCCCTGTTAAGAAAGATCACTGTGCTATTCTTACAACTTTTCTGTGGGCTTTAATTTTCATGGTCAAAATACCTTTTTAAATTTTTGAAGAAGATTTTTACTGAATATCAAGTGATTCCTCAAAAAAAAAAGTTCCTATATTTGGAGTGCTACATGAAAACAAAGCAGAACACTTTTCAAAGGCATCTTAAGTAAGCTGCAGCAGACATTACACAAAGTAGAATGGAATTACCTTTGGGTTTTTCTAAAAGTCTCTGACATGTTTCTTTGACTTTGGTGAAGAGTTCAGAACCTGCCAACTTTTTAGAAATCCCAACTCTCAGCATAACAGCTCCAGGTGTGAATTTTAAAAGGGCAGCCCCTGGCTCCCGTGGTTCTTTTGGATGCTTTGGCATAAGACCAGACCAATCCACATCTATCACATCTAATGGATCTGTAAAAAGTTAAAAATGGGATTTTGTTTTTACACTAAGAAATAGCATTCTTGTTATCTTTTGAGAAACAGAAACTGCAAAACATAGAAAGCATTAAGTAACAAGTGTTTTAAGTGTAAAAATAACAGAGGCGCCTAGGTGGCTCAGTCGGTTAAGCGCCCGTCTTCGGTTCAGGTCATGATCTTGCAGTGCGTGGGTTCAAGCCCCGCATCAGGCTCTGTGCCGACAGCTAGTTCAGAGCCTGCTTCGGATTCTGTGTCTCCCTCTCTCTCAGAAATAAATAAAACATTAAAAAAAATTTTTTTTAAATAAATGAAAAATAACATAGTCTTTTTTTTTTTTTTTAATATTTTTTTATTTATTTCTAGGAGNCTAAGCCACCCAGGCGCCCCTTGAAAAATAACATAGTCTTAACATGAAAGCTGTACTATAAAGACTAATATTTAGAATCTAAGGACCTTTACGATAAAGAAAACAGGCAAGCAAACAAAAACCCAAGCATGTTCCTACAAATAACTGAGGCAGTGGCTATTAATACTGCAAATAAATAATCCATCCACTGATAAGGAACTGGAAAAATTAACAGTAATGTTCTATTTAGAAGTAAGTAACTAATGGCATATAATAAAAAAGATCATACATGCCTTCTATATTAGTAGAAAAACTGAAATACAGAAACAAATTAAGTCAAAATAAAATTTTAATATTTTATATACCCTGACAAAGCCAAAACCCTCACTGTAATTAAAAAAAATTCTAACGGGGTGCCTAGGTAGCACAGTTGGTTAAGCATCCAACTCTTGATTTTAGCCCAGGTCCTGATCTCAAGAGGAGATCAAAAAAATTAAAACAATCATTAGACTAACTGGGATGATCTGAAGGACCATCAATAGGTGTTGCTGCATGTTATGGTCACAAGAATAAGCTCTGGCAACACGTGCAGTATGAGGAGGGAAAATAATGACTGAATTCACAAAACTGATAGAGGTATACAGATATTGCTTAAATATAATTTCAACAATTACAAATTTTGAATGACCGTTTCAGAAGTTGGCTTGTGGCACCTCGACTGTGAAGCTCTGTACCATACATCTACAGAACATTGCTAGGCAACTAGTATTTGGCTAGATTCCAAATCATATAATATGGATTTCGACCTCTGGAATGGAAATCTTAGTATGTTATTATTTTAAATGGGACCCTGTCCAATTCACAGGCAATGTCAACTTAAAAGTATACAGAGCATACACACTATAATTTTCATTGTATTGGCCTTTCAGTCTCAAAACAGAGAGAAAAATTCTAACTGCCTTTCATTCATTAGCAGAGTATGAAAGGGAGCAAAAATACCTTAACACTATAAATCAGATAATTTTTATGTTCAACCACCTTTGTAAATGATTACCTGGCATCTTCTCCTCATCCTGTTGGTCTTCCCTCTTTTCGGCATCACCTGCTAGAATTTCATCCAGTTCATCGTCACTGATTGGCTCATATCCTTCTCCAGCACCGGATCCTAATGAATGTGTGTCATCTAACTTGGATTCGTCATCTCCTGCTTTGGAAAGATTACTTTCATGTCAAAGAGCACACCAGAGGGACATTTAAGTGAAACCAAAGAGGAAGAGGCTGTGCACACTAAAATATTTAAAAAGTATTTTTTTCCTTAGAAGACTACATTTCTTAATTATTTAAAATACTTGATAACTCCAAAAGAAAAAATTAAAAATTTAAAGGCAAGAACACTGTATAAATAGCAATACCGAAAGAAGTTATAAGATTACCATTAAAATATGACAAACAAAAGGTACCACTAACTTATTAATATTGCTTATGTGTTAATTTTTTTATAATAAAACTAAGTAAATCCAAATTTACTAACTTCAAAAGGATGCTGTAATTTCTTTAAATAAACTCATTAATTTAAGACTTATAAACTTATTAATAACATTTACTTGAAATTAAATCTTAGTTCATAATATTTAGCTCATGATATGAAGAGCTCTGCAGCAGTGAGGTAAAAATATAAAAGTGCCACTGATTGTCTCTCTACCTCCCAATTTGTCTTACCTATCCCAACACTATTTTAAAAATGTTGTAGTAATAAATTTAAAAATATTTTGTGAGTACTGTACCCACTATCATATATTTTATCTTAGCACTCTTTCTCAACTACTTAGGTTAGGCTTTGTCACCTGAGGAGTTGTGAACTGAAAAGTACCCCTAAAACTAGAGAGTATGTTTAGGATTTCTAATCACCTACTGAGTTTACAACACTAGGTTAGCAAAATGCAACAGGATGCTTTACAGGTATAAATTTGCAGCAAATAAAATATAATAAACTATAAGATGTTTCTGGTCATTCTATAATTTTCTGTTCTATTACGTTCTATAATAATCTCCCTATACTTCCACCAATTCACTTCTAATGTAATCAACTTTAATGACTTCATTACATAAATATACATCTAAATATCAAAGCAGATAATATGATTTGTATTTTTTCAAGTTTATCCTACTCATTTTCCTACTTGAGGTGAATAAAATTTTTCATCTCGCCCATAGGTAATTCACCCATAAATTTCTATGCTATGTTATGTGTGATCACAACCAGTGAAGGATATATTTTAGGGATGAGGGGCACTGACTCCAATCACAAGAGAGTTATTATGATTAGTTCAATTATATTCAATTATACTCCAAGGTTATACCTCCATTAGTATTATGACTCCATTAGTATTTGAGGCTATTTATGACTCCATTAGTATTTGAGGCTATTTATACTCACAATTGAGATGAAAACATAATGTGAAGAAACACTGAGATAGAAATGTTTTTGTCAAGTAGAAAAATATAACTGATGGCATATTGGAATATATCTAATTAGATAACCAAGAGATGGTAAAGATGTTTATAGTTTCAAAAGAATACAACTTTTACTCTAGGCCCAATGTTGTATTACAACACATAAAAAGAACAGTAGAATAATTGCTGCTTATATACAAGTATCCTACAAGTTTCTTGAGGGCTTGATATCAGAACAATGGTGTTAAGCACTGGTATCAAAACTGGACAAGCCCAAAGAGGCAGAATTTCCATGACAATTTTCAGGGGAGTCATTACTATTGTTAAGCTAGCTTATATAATTCACCAAAGAGTAAGATGTGAGGTATACATGCACAGACAGAATACATTTTCATTCATCAACCATTTACTGCATCCTTGCTATAGTCCTGATGTTAAAGAAATGAAACGCGATGGTCCCTAACAAAGTAGTACAGTATAGTGGGGAGAAAACCAAGGAAAAATAATTGTCATACAGTGTGGAGATGCTATAAAAGATATACAGACAACGTGTTATGGCAACCTGAGTAAGTACGGTTAGCAGAGAAGGCTTCACAGAGGAAATGATACAGACTAGGAAATGAAGTCTGAGTAAGAGAAGATAAGAGGGCAAACATCTACCAGGTGATGTGAAGAGACAGTACAAAGGCGGCTGGAGTGCAGTGCATTGAGAGAATTCAGAGGCATGTACTCGACTGGGGGTGAAAAGAAGAGTAGAGGCAGTGGAGAATGATGTTCCCCACAGCTGAGGCTGGCTCTGAGTAGGCCAAAGGGGAAACGCATTTTCAGGGAATGTTAATTGTTTTGTGTATTTTCTCAACTGCTCCAGAAAACAGGATTACTGAGAGTTATTTGAATCTGTCTCTGAATCAAGAAATAACTTCCATTTTTATGACTTTTTTTTAATATCTAAGAAAAGAACTTTTTTATTGCATCCAACTATCTTTTATTTCATTTGGGCTAATTTGAAGCAAGTCTACCATGAGAGGACCACAATTTTGAAATATCATAGGGCTTTTCCTTATGCATATCAGAACACCTTCACAAGAGAATATTTCCTATGAAATTTGAAAAGGAATGGAGCAGGATAACAGACAACAAGGCACTTACCTTCCAAACTCTCAGTTCTCTCAGCTTTGTTCAGATCTTCAAATCCCTGCATGGATCCTAGATCTTTATCCATTTTTTCTTTATCCAAAGCAAGAGAGTCTCGGGAAGTGCCTTCTAGGTCTCTTTCATGTTCACTCTCCAGTTTTGCTTCACTGCGTTTTACAGACTCTATTTGAGAAGAACTCTCAAAAGTTCTGTCTCTGTCTCTGTCCCTGTCCCTTTCCATACAATCAGAAATGAGTCTCTCTCTTTCCCTGTCCAAATCTCTCCTTTTGTCTCGTTCTCTCTCTCGTTCCCGCAATCTATCTCGGTCCCTGTTTCGTGGCCAATCTTTATCGGCATCTCGGTCCCATTCTCTCTGTCTTGTGTCTCTCCTCTCTCTGTCCCGGTCTCTATCATGCTCATATCGATCACGTTCTTGAAGCCTATCTCTGCTATCAAACGACCCGGATCTTGAATGGACCTGTCGATCCGACTCAGGAGAACTTCTTCTTGAACTATGGCTCCTTGAATCCTGGCGATCTAAAATAAATATACAAAGAGTTAACACAAGGTAAGAAATAAAATGCTTCATTGTTGTTAAACTTGCATCAAATCACTGTGCTATACACCTGAAACTAATATAACACTGTATGTCAACTATACTTTAATCGAAGGAAAAGAAAAGAGAGAGAGAGGGGAAGGAAGGAAGGAAAAGGGAAAGAAAAAAATGCTTCATTTTAGGGTCCTTTAAAACTTACACTTGGTATTTCCATATTCCCAATTATTCAAGGAACTCATTTTAAGGAAAAATTGATCTGTCAATTAAAGTGCTAATTAAAATATGTAAAAGGCAAGGAAACAAGTAATTTTCCTCTATAACCACAAAAGATCTTCCAAGAAACGCATACATAAAATGGATAAGCATTAAGAGAACTGATCATTTCATTATCTAATCTCTTCCTATCCCCTACCGTATTTTCTGTGGTCAAAAGAAAAAGCACTGGCTGCAGGAAGAGCAGGAAGGTTAAAATTGTAAGCGTCAGTAAGGGACTTGAATACAACATAAGCCCTTCCACCAAGATATACTACTAACATCCTGATTTGAAACTGATGGCATCACTCAATGTTATCTCTATTATAATAGTGTTAACGTCATAACAAGTAACATTTTGGTAGCATGGTTAAGTTTTTAAGTTCCTTAAAATTTAACGCAGTATATAATGTAACCACTTTAGCATTTACTTTAAAATTTTAATTTGTATAAAATATATAAAACAGGAAGCACTGGCTAGATTAGAATTCAATTTTATTACCTGAAGAAGTACTTCGACTGGGTTCTCCACGCTTTAACTGATCAATTCTAGATTTCCTCTCTCCTGTGATCTCCAGACTTTTTGTTTTCTCTCTATCTCTTGAGCCACTATGTAGTACTCTCTTTCGACCACTCTGGTCATCTCCACTCCGATGGGCAGAATCAGTGGATGGCGAGCGGAGACGACCAGACGTGTGACTTCGATTACTGCGATTGCTCCCGAGGCTGCTACTCCTCTTCTGATCCACCGGCTTGCGATGCGGCGCCTCTTCTATGGTAACGTGAGGCGCCTCCACTTTCTCCGCACGTGTTCTATGGCACTTCCTGTGAGAGTCTTCATTGGTGCTATTGGTTGGGGTGGCAGAGGAAATGCTGGTGGCGGAGGCAGAAGTGGCAAGAGTAGCGGGGGTGGACGTAGAAGCAGTAGCCGCTGGAGGAGGAGGGGGAGGAAGAGAGGACGGAGAAGGAGTCCTTCCAGGAGTGGCAGCAGTGGCAGAATGCTCCGGTTCCGCCACCTCTGCACGGTCAGGCACGTCCTCGTCAGACCAGTCACTGAACGCCGTATCTTCTTTTTTCTGAGAATCCTCTAGATGGCCATCCTTACCATTGGTCATTTCAACCAATTCTTCTTTGGCTGTCAAAGGGGGAGTCCGCGGGCCTCTCTTCTTCTTACTCTGCAGGACTGCTTCTTCATCAGAAATATCAGAATCGCCTTTGGATTTCTTACGTTTCTTTTCCATACTTTTCTTCTTCTGTCCTTTTTTCGGTGAAAATACTTGAGCATCTTCAGACACTGTCTCTGTGTTACCCCTCTCTATCACTACATCATCCTCTTTCTTTTTCTTAACAGGTTTCTTCTGAATTTTTGCTTTTTTCTTGTTCTCATCATGAGCTCGATCGGATGTGTCTCGCTCATCAGACAGGTGGTGTCCTATCATGTCTTGCCCACGAGTTCTTGAGCTTTCCGGGATTTCTGTCTGTTCTCTCTGTTTATCTACAGAAGAAACTTTCTCTTTGAGCTCCTGCTCTTCATAGCGCCTTGAACTCTCTTTTCTTTCCAGTTTACGATCTTCCTCTTTCCATCTACCCTGCCTGTCTTCTGGAAGGTGTGATGGACTGAGAGAACGAGACTCTTGAGGTCGTACAACCTGGCTCAAGAGTCTATGTTTTTCATCTACACAAAAAGATGAAAGCAATCACACTTTCACCAGGTAAACAATGTTTCATGTTACACAGAAATAGTAATAACCCAACCTCTCTCTTTTCATTTTAAAACTTTAAAAATGGCAATAATTTCACTAAAAACATGGATTTTATACAGATAGGAGATGACCATGCCAGTAAGGTAAAGTAACTGTATTCCTAATGTATATTTCAGTCACATGAGATATTCAGAGGCAGCAGAGCCAGAAAAGTTTTAAATCTCACTTCATCATTTCCTATTAATGTCAAAGAATGGTCTCATGGTTATAAAGGAATGTGGACACAGAAACACAGACAACACACTCTGCTTACTTTTATCATCTCCACTGTTGTAGGTGTCACTGTCGGGAGAATGTTCTCGCCGGCGCTTAGGTGACTGACGAGGGCTAGGACTCCCTTCATTTCTATAGCGCTTCCTAAATTGGACAAATATAATTTATAAAATTCCAGAGGATGAAAAAGAGATTTCTTTACTAGTTTTCAGTATTTCTTTACTATAAATAGAAAATATAATTGTAAGAGAGCAATACTGTCAGAGCTACATCATACAAAAGGTATTCAGCATCTTTAATAAAACTCTTCATTTGTTAAGACATACAATAGTGACTTAAAACACACAGCAACAGGTCTTTCTTCATCAAATCACCAGATCTAATCGTTGCAATGTGGTAACATATAACAGAAGAATATATTAATGTACCCTCTACTAAAACTTACTCATTATTTTTATATTTTATGATGAAGAAATACTTTACGCAGGGAAGCCCAATCAGAAAATTAGCGTCTGCTTTGGAGTAAAAAAGGTAGGAATTCAACTTATAGCCATGTTACCTATTATGTAACTTTAGATAAGTTCTTGAAGTCACTGAACCTTAGCTTTCTCATTTGAAAATGGGGGTGGGGGGGGGCCAGGGTCAATCTCCTAAAGTTGCAATTAGGAATAAATTAGCTTTATCATAAGCCCAGTGAGTACACTGTAAAACTTGGTTCCTGCCCTCTTTTTAGAACTAAATCACTTGCGGGGCACATGGGTGGCTCAGTTGGTTAAGTGTCCAACTTTGGCTCGGTCATGATCTCACAGTTCGTGGGTTCGAGCCCTGCATCGGGCTCTGTGCTGAAAGCCAGCTCAGAGCCTGGAGCCTGTTTCAGATTCTGTGTCTTCCTCTCTCTCTGACCCTCCCTGTTCACGCTCTCTCTCTCTCAGAAATAAATAAAAACATAAAAAAAAAAACTAAATCACTTGCTTGGTGGCAAAGTAATAATTACAATGTTCACTATACTTCTTATTCTTTAAGTTAAACATTAAATGACTAGTGATTTATATCTCTGGTCCTTAAATTATTCTAGTGTTTTCCTACATTGTCATTAAATTTTGACTTAAAAAAAAAAACAACAGTTGACAAATACCATGGTCAGAAGTTGCAAAACATACTGCAGCACACACATCTCCCTGACAGCTCCTTTACATAGATGAGTAATCAGGGTTTGGGGGGAAAAAAAGATTAGTGTGACAATTTATAGGCTCAAGTTTGTACAGTTCCCTATCCAAAGTACCTACCATCATCAGGCCATCTATTCCCCCATTCTGTCCCGCTGTCTTGCTATGACAAGAGGATGTGGTGACAGTGACAGAGTGTGTTTGGAAAGTCAGGACTCAAGAAGCACTGAAGCTTCTGCTTTTGACCTCTTGGCAGGTTTCTATCATTATATGGAGAGTTCAGACTATTGGAGGATGAAAGGTCATGTGCAGGAGAAGTGAGATGCCCTAAACAACAGCCAGCACCAAATGCCAGACATGAGAGTGAGGCCATTTGGGGTCATCCAGACCCAGATGAACTGCCAGACTGCCTGTGGAAACATGAGTGATCCCGAGTAAAAGCAGCAGAACTGTTCTGCTGAGCCCTGACCAAAGTGCTAATCCACAGAATGAGGAGCAGAGAACTGGATCTTGTTTTAAACTACCAAATTTTTGTGTGGTTTGATACACACCAAGGATAACTGGCATACCAAAATAAAGTGAATTAAAATATACAAAAAAGAACTTTAACTTCTAGGAAAATATCTATAGAAATAACATTAAGAGTAAAATAAATAGTATGACAATTCAGCAAACAAAGCCTTCTACAAAATGGGGGTACTTAAAAAAAAAGTTCTGGATAAATTCAACTACTGAGATGACAACTGATAAAAACATCTCATATGGCTATTGTTTAGAGCTGTTTGACTCCTAAGTTTCTGGGGTTCTTGCAACGTTTGGATTATCCAGCCATGAAAAACCAGAAGAAACTTTTGCTACTGTAAGCAGAGATCAGAAGCATGGGAAAATAAAATCGAAGGACAGGACTGCATAATAGATAAATAACAAAGATTTCACAAATTCAATTTTAGAGACTTTAAACAAGTCAGAGAAGAGAAAATATGTATTGTGTGCCTACATGAGTTAAAGGCAGTATCTGAATATTATGTTAATGTAAGATTATTTATTAACGGGGAAGGGGAAGCCAGTGGGTGTGAACTACAGAAAACCCTGGCTGCAGATTGAAGGGAAGCCAAGACCTAAAAGAAGAAGCCTCCACTTCTGTGCTTTGTCCATAATCATAATCTACAACAGCAATGATGAAAAACAGCCTAAAGCAGGGAGCTGTATTCACCATAATTCAAATGAGCGAGAGGCAGGAGCAATGAAATTGAATATATAAATTATTCCCAGTTTGTTTTAGCAAACTTAACCATACCTTTCATCCTAGTTGGTATTTAAAAAAAAAAAAAAAGGCAGTTAACTCCAACAAGGTTGGTTTTATGTCCATGAAACCTCAAAACTGACCAAAGTCCAAAATTCTCACGGCTACAGTGACTTAGCTCCCTTTGTCTATTCCTCAATTGTGAGAGTCTCAATAGACAGGGCTGTGAAGCTGACAGGCATACCCTCAGGCCATCTTAGCCATCATCTGGAGAAAACCTTTCAGGGACAAGAACTCACAGAAGAAAACAGTGGAGAAATGGACACACAGGATTCCTGATGCATTGTTTTAAAGTCTGAATATAGTCACTTAAGAACAAATGAACTCTAACCATGGACTTCCCAGATACCTGAGCAATTTTGGGGGGGCGGGGGGGGGACAAAAGAAAGAAAAAAAGACACTATCCTCAGATACTTGAGATAATGAGAACACATCTTTTGATCCCAATAATCTACTATAACTCCCTAGCTCAAGAGAGGACAAGTCCATATCTCTCATCTTCTAGCCCTGCAGTGGCTGCAGGACTTCCTTCAGTTTTAAGACACTACTATGAATGCTTCCATCCCTGGGGGTAGTGACTCCAGACTTGTAAGTACATAAAACTCATGAAGGATTCTCAGGAATGGCACAGACACTATCTCTTGGTGACTGGTCAACTCCATTAACTAGTTTTAAAGTGGGTTTGATGAGCTATAGGTTCACTGATTTTATCACTTTTAGGTTGAATTCCTGTTAAAAACAAGTCTACAGAAGTTGAACAACCCAATATGCCATCAAAAATGGCACAGAAAACAAGAATGATTAATTATATCCATGTCTACAGAAAGAGAATGAGAAAGTGTTTTTCTTCCTAGACAATTCAAAAGACTTTAAACACCAAATATATAGAATAACGTCGAAATACAGGAAAATGTGGAGAGGAAAAAGAAAATGAAAATTTCATGAAAATGAAATCTTCTGAACTCTACTGAAATGTAATTTTTAAAAAATCGGATCCATTCCCATTCTTACTTTGACTTTCTCTCATCGTGTCCATCTCTGGGATTCCGGTCTTCTCGGGTATCTTCCCGCTTTTCTCTGCGGTCATCTCGTCCTTTGTCTTTGTCTTCCCAATCCCTCTGACGCTCTCGTTCTTTCTCTCTTTCTCTCGCTCTCTCTCGTTCCCGCTCTCGCTCTCTCTCCCTCTCCCGTTCTCGTTCTCTCTCTCTCTCCCGCTCTTCTCTTTCTCGCTCCCGCTCTTTTTCCCTATCTCGCTCCCTCTCTCTCTCCCTCTCTCGATCATGGTCACGATCTCGCTCTCTTTCACGGTCCCTCTCTTTTTCTCTTTCTCTTTCTCTCTCCCGCTCCCTGGCACGCTCTCTTTCCAATTCTCTCTCCTTCTCTCTTTCCCGATCCCGCTCACGCTCCCTCTCCCTCTCGCGCTCTCGGTCTCGCTCTCGCTCCCTGTCTCTTTCTCTAGCCCTTTCATCTCTTCTATCCTCCACCCTGTCTACTCTTCGTTCCTCTCTTCTTTCATCACGCTCAAGCTCGTCATTCCTTCCCTGATGTCGAATTGGTGAACTTGGTCTTTGATCTACAATGAAAATCAAGTTTTGTCAGTGATTAATTTGACAGATAACCTATTGGTTAAGACAGTATGGCAAATCTTAAATTTTATCTGTGTACAGGGTCACAGTGGCAACAAATCAGGTTATATTTACTTTTAAGTCAATCATCCAGATAATCACCCCTAGATGTTTATAATTTTTTTCTTAGAGGTAAGTTTTATTTGCCCTCTAACTAACATGTTTTCTGCTCCCCAGCAACCCCCCTCCCGCCTCCCACTGATCCGCCTTTGATCTTTCTCTGCATGCTCCTTACCCTACCTCCAGCCCACTGCTCCAACCCCACTTTCTGCCATCTCTACCCTTCACCTCTGATCTTCTCTGTCCCCCCAGCAGGACCTGAGAACACTGGTGGCAAAGGATAGGGGCAGCAGGAGGTGTAGAACATAGGAGCTGAAGGAAAAAAAAAATTTCCCTCGTAAGTCACACCTCTAATTTCAGGCTAAAATATATACACATCAAAGTGCAGCTATTATGTGAGGAAAATATAGAACAAAACATCTGTCAATAATTGTTGCTGCAATATCAATTTATCATAAACTAGAATATTAAGGGTACTGATGCTTAGCAATCTTGAAGTTAATATAAAGTGTTTCGTATTAGTGATATATATTTATACTAGGTTAGAAGTTTTATTTAATCATATAACTGATCACTCAGATGAAGAGTTGTTTTCTTAAAAATGTTAACTGATAGTCTCATCACATTGGATATATAAATAAATATATACATATTTTTCCCCCAGTACATGAATCATATAAACACAGAGAAAATGAATACATGCTGCCCAAATGCCAAGCTGGGCAGGAAATTAGTCTGGGATCAAAAAATGTGTAAGAAAATGGCAGTAACTTTCCCAGAGAGCTAGCAATTTTTGAGAGTAGTTTATTATAGTAGTCTAGGCTACTGTGATATTTCTATTTTCATATTATGTAATAATGTCTATGGGTTAGTCATAAAGGTCATACTACAGTATGGTCAACAGGTTTTCAAGTGGAATATCTAACATTAACTTATTAAGCAGAATAATTTTAGGATATTTTCAGGGAAAGGTTCAATATAGTAATTTGAATACCCTATCTTAACACAGACTAAAAAACCCCAAGAATTATGGATATTTGCTCTTTAGAGGTTACAGACCAATACAGAAGTTCACAGAATTTTAAAGCTAAAACAAAACAAAACTTTCTCCAGCCCTTTGCTTCTTAAAACCAAAGAAATTATGGTGCAGAAGTTGACTAGCCAAAGTCACAAAGATGGCAGATTTATTAGGACATCAGGAGTAGAAGTCAGTTCTCCTAAACCCTTTTTCACTTTTGCTGAAACCAAGTTAAAATGGTTCTACTGTGCACTTTTGATTCCCCAAATGCCACATATTTATGGTCTTAAGACAGTTTGAATTCTTGGTTTAGTTAGGGATCATGCTAATGTCACAATGATTACAAAACAACCTGAAATTCAATACTGCAACTTGTAGTAATTCAAACTTGAAATTTCCTATTATAGCAATGTCAGGGAACGGACTATTTTACGCACTCTTCGCTGACAGATAAAAACTCTATTTTCTCCAACCAAATGACAATGGCCCTTACTTCAAAGAAAATGGAAAGGATAAAAGAGCACTACTTACTTTAATATATCTAAACTATTTTTCCTATCTTTCCCCCAAAATGTGTTCATCAAAGATGTGATTCTCTTCACAGATTTCCTTATCTTAATGAATGACATACCCATTCATGAAAGCCGGAATCTTTGAGTTATCCAAGTCCCATTAATTTCACTCTCAAAATACTTCTTTATTCCATTTCCTCTCTGCAGCCCTACAGTTAACGTTATTAACACAAACTCTGATCACCTCTTAGGTGTCTAAGTCATCAACAGTCTGTCTAACTGGTTGGTATCCTTGTCTGCAATCTTTCCCCAGTTGGAACTCTCTGTTCCAACTGCTTAAAAATGACAGTCTTGCAGGCAGTGAAAAGGCAATTTAATAAAAAATTTTAGCCTGATTTATTAGGTTATTTAGAACTTGGCCCAGAGTTTCTCATCAATTGTTTCTACTAGCTTCTTTCCTTCCCTACCAATTATGGCATACACCTCTACACCAACATCAGAATTCATTACTGCTCCAAAACCATGTTTCTTTTGGTCCTGCGTGTTTACACATACTATGCCCTCTCCCTGCAAAGTGTTTCTTCCACTGTTCCTTCTAGCATACTCTTTAGGAAGCTTTCTTGATTTCCTCACAACTCTGTTTGCTCCTTTGTTGTCTCACAAAACTTCATATAGCTAAAGCATTCATCCCCCTTCAACTGCCTATTTGTGCTCAATCAGCCCATGAAGAACTAAAGGGAAGACTGAAACTCCTGAGCACAGAACAAGGTGCCTGGACATATCTCCACCCTCAACCTCTATCAATCTCCCTACTGCTCATCATACTCGGGTCACACTGGTCTTCTTTCAAACTGTAGGACATATTAAACTATTCTCCATCTTGGTGAATTGGCACATACTCTTCCCTCTGTATGGAATTTTTTACCCTCAACCTCTGCAATGCTAGCTTCTCTTGCATTTATGCTTCGACATAAATGTCATCTCAAATTTTTCATAAAAAGTCTATCTGAAGTAGGTCCTCTCTTATCCTTTATTTCTATCTAGGCCCCTTCTTTGTTTCCTTGATTGCAGTCAACAGTCATTTCTCTAGGGGAGCTATCTTTCCTCCCATTAAGTTCTACAAGCACAAGAGCTACTATACTTGAAGAACCTAGCAAAAGTGCATGAGCTCTCAATAAACAGTGTAGAATATATCAGTAACCTCAAAAATACAGTTCTATTTTAATCATACAACTGATATATATTGAAGAAGTTATAGTAAAGTAAAACATAAAGAGAACAGGACTTGCAATCAGAAGATACGAGTTTGAATTACAGCTCTGAAACTTACATCTCTGTAACAGTGGAAAATCACTATCCTTCTCTTAGCCCAAATCCCCTAAGTTATGAAACATGAAGTCTCTTATCATATCTCCACTCACAGGAATATTATAAAGATAAAAGAATTTTAAAGAATATTTTATATATATTCTCTGACTTAGTATTGTAAAAGATATTAAGTCAGTGAACACATATATAAAGCAACTATCAAAGTTCCTGCAAACTCAGTACATGTGCGGTTGGGAAATAAATGTAAGATTGAAACCAAATGTTACTACTGAATTCAGGAGTAAGATGAAAAACCTCTGAGCTCGAATATCAAACTGAGGGGGAGGGGAAGAAGAGATATTAAAAAAGCATAGCACTATGAGGACATAGTGTGAAAGAGAGGTGAATCAGCATTAGAGAAGATATAATTTCAGATATCAACACACAAAATATAAACTCCAGCCTCATTTGTAATTAAGGAAACCCTACACATCTTATAACCCAAATGTATTAGGGCTTACCCTAACAAACTCCACTCAACCAAGTCTGATCTCATATATATTCCCAAAGTACACAGTGTCTTAGTGACTTTGTTCTGTCATCACTGCCCAAATCAACATACACTATTACCTTTGTGATTCAGCCCACTATGAAGCATCATTATTCAATTTCCTACCCCATCAAGTTTTGTACTATATTAATCTCAGCAGTATAGCAAACCTTAGTTTAGTAACCAAAGTTAGTAAGACCTTCGTAAGATTGTAGAGTTTAAACGTCCTAATATATATGGACAATAAAGCTTGTTAAAGAAAGTACTTATAACCCTTCTTAAATGACTTCTCATAATCTTATTTCAAAACTGATTTAAGAGAGTAAATCTAATAGAGTAGAATACAGTAACCAAAATTTTTTTAGCTTAAGATATACAAGAATGTAAAATTAGCTAAAACAAGCATTACAGATTCTGAAGAAGGAACATGCAAAAAATGTTTCTTCAAATAACCTCCAGCCCTATCATCATCTTTTCCCCACCTTGTTCTTTTGACAGGCCTTACAAGACTCTGTTTATTATCACAGCTAATGAGTGAGTGGCCAGGATACTGGGGTGAGAATGTTTATGTATCTCCTAAATTGGAAATGCCTAGAATGGCACCCAAGCATCTATCTACATTCTTTAAAGGGTTATAAGCTATTTGGTTAAGGCGAGACAGCTAAAGTAGGGCACCTCTGTTTTTGCAGTATGCAAGTACTTACTACACCTCAGTACCCACTCTGTTGTCAAACAGGTACTCTGGTGGCCAGCTATTTACATACTCTCAAAGTAAACAAGGAAGACAGTATGAGTAAATATAATAGTTTCAAATGTGTCAACAAGCAAAAGTCTTAAGAGATATATTAAAAAGGTAAATTGATAAAGGTTTTGAAAAACAATTCTCCCAACCACTGTTGGCCATTATTAAATAATATGCCATTTGACAAACCTCTCTCTCTGTTGTCACGACGGTCTCTCTCTCCATGTCTTCTCTCAAAGGAAGAATCCCTTGCTTGATCTCTGTTGTCTCTTTCAGGGTATCTGTCTCTTTCAGGATAGCTACTTCGAGTTTCCCAGCTGTCATGATAGTTGCTACTACTACTGTGACTATCAATTTGAGAACCTCTTGTGCCTCGACTTCCTAAACAAAGGATATTCACACAAATATTTAAACACATACACTTTATTCAACAAGTTTCATCAGTCACAATCTTTCTTCTCAAATAAAACATACAGGTTAAGATGTCTTGGGGTTGTTGTTGTTTTACTTTTTTGGTGTTTCAAAGTATGGTAATTGTTGTTGAAAAGAATATTAAATGTTGGATCACAACACCCAAATGGTTGAATGATGGGCTTGAGTAAGCTAGGTCCAAGTTTTTACTATCTATTAAAAAAGGCATAATGGAATCATAGAGCAAGAAGACTATTTCAGTGAACCCAAACCCCATCTCCCCCAAACAAAAATAAAAACTATTCATATATAATTCACAGAAATATCATGAAAATAATGAAAAAGTAGATGTATATTATTGCTTTGATTACAGTTTACAGCAAAAACATTCCATAGAGAACCAAAGTACTCTCTTAACATTAAGTGGTGCCTGAAAATTCTCATTAAAAAATGTGGGAAATGAATGTTCACAGTAGCTTTATAAGTAAAAGTCCAGACCTGGAAAGTACCCAAATGTCTTTCAATGGTGAATGGTTAAAACTGTGGTATACCCAGACTATGGAATACTACAAGGAACAAACTACTGATATATGGAACAACTTGGATGAGCCTCAAGGAAATTATGCTGAGTGACAAAGCCAATCTCAACAGGAAGCATACAGCATGATTCCATTATGTAATATTTGTGAAATAAGAATTATTAGATGGAGGACATATTACTGGCTGCCAGGGGTCAAGGACAAAAGAGAGGAGTTGAGTGTGGCTATAAAGGGGTAATACAGGGAGTCCTGTGATACACAGTTGAGTATCTTGACTGTGGTAATGGTAATATAAGGCTACATAACCACTATTGGAAAACAGTATGAAGAGTCCACAAAAAAAGTAAATAGAACCACCGTATGATCCAGTAATCCCACTTCTGGGACTATACCCAATGGAATTGAAATCAGAATCTGGAAGAGATACCTGCACTCCCAAGTTCAGTACAGCATTACTCGTAATAGTCAAGACAAGGAAGCAACTGAAATGCCCCCTGACAAATGGATTNAAAAAAAAAAAAAAAGAAATCCTGCCATATGAGATAACAGATGAGCTTGAAGGACATTACACTGAGATAAATCACACACAGAATGACAAATACTACATGATACCACTTATATGTGGAATCTAAAATAGTCAAACTCTCAGATATAGAGAGGAGAATGATAACTGATAAGGCTGGAGGTAGAAGGAAACATAAAGGTATTAGTCAAGGGTACAAAGTTTCAGTTGTATAAGATGAAGAAGTCCTAGAGATCTACAGAAAGCATAGTGCCCAGATTTATAATACTGTACTGAAACTCAAAAATTTGATAAGAGGGTAGATCTTAAGTGTTCTCATCACATACATACAAAATAATAGAGAGCCCGAGGAAACTTCTGCAGGTGACAGATGTTTATGCCATAAATGGTAATCATGGTTTCATGATTATATATTTACCTCCAAGCTCAAGTTGTATGCATTAAATATGTGCTGCTTTTTGTATGTCAATATCTCAATAAAGTGGTTTTTAAAAAATACATACAGCTACACAAATATACATAATAGACTTTAAGCCCTCAAAAGAATTACAGAATAATTCTAAATACTGTTAACAATGTATTTTAATGATAAAAATATATGTATAGATTGCTTCAATAATTAAAGACCACAAAGAATAAATTTAAAACATTGGTTAAAGACTAGAGATGAGCCCCATATAACATTTAAAAATCAATAAGTTAAATGACAGCTTGGATGCTGCTAAGAGATAATTAGTAAAAAAAGATATGTCTGAGGATACAACCCAGGAAACAAAAGAGAGATAAAGAGGTGAAACTTAAGAATCAAAGATGATAACAATAAGAAGATTCAACATATATCTAAACTATGCTGCTTAGTCACATTTAAAACAAAAAGATACAGTAAGGTTGAAAGGATGAAAAAAGATACTTATCAAATACTAACCAAAAAATGTTAGTAAAATAACCTCCAAGACAAAAAGCACTATTAGGGATAAAGAGGGTCATTCTACAATGATAAAAGGAATAATGTGTCTTATGTGTACCTAACAGCAAAGCCTTAAAATATTCAAGGCAAAAATTGATCAAATTACACAAAATCGACAAATTCACAATGACAGTAGAAGACTCAACTCACTTCTTTGTAATGTTAGCAAAGGCATCCTAAAAAGAACTAAATGTAGATTTGAAAGCATGGTTAACAAGCTTGATCTCAGAGACATCCTTTGTATCCAGTAATTAAAAGCACATGCAAAACATTTATAAAAATTTCTGAACCACAGCTAAGTCTTAACAAATACAAATACCAAAGAGCTGACTTCAAAGCCTGTTCTGGCAACAATTAAAATTAGGGAAGGGGATTTATTTTAAAAAGTATGATTAAAAATTTTAAATCCTTTTTCCATGTAACTCAGGAGTCAAAGAAGTAATTATATTAAAACTTAGAAATAGTGTTTAGAATGGTTACTGGTACAATTACCACACATTTCATAACACAGTAAAACCCAAGACTAGAAATTAATGGACCAAAAGAGATAAAAAAGAATATAAACAAAAGATTAGGTTTTTGAAAAGACTCAAAATAGCCAAAAACTTTGGAAAAACTAAGAAAGATAAGGAAACATAGTCATAATAGGTATTTTAAAAAAAATTTTGGAACATCTTTGTATCAAAATTTTTTAAAAAGTCTTAGAAAAATATAACTTACTATACTGCTTTAAGAAAAAACAAATCTATAACTATTCTAATAATTTAAATCTGTAACTCTTACACAAAACTCCATAGGTAATAAAAGCTCTAACCATTAAAAAAAAAAAGGAAACCAGGTTTAACAGACAAACCAGGTTAAACTGTCACAGAATACATAACCAATCATATGTAAATTGTTCTAGAGGAAAAAAAAAAAAAAGCAACACTTCCCAACACATTTCATATGTCAAGTATAACTTTGATTCCCACACCAAACAAGAACACAAAAAATGAACTATGCAGTGGTATGCTAGAAACAGTTTACGCTGGCTTCAAAGAGCCAATTGTGCACATCTCTTCTGCTGTTAGCTCAATATCTGCTATTTTATACCATTGTATAAGGTAGGGACTTTTTCTGATGAGTTCATTGTTTAATATTTACCATCATGCCACTAATTATATGTAATCTCAGCTGAAAACACAGATGCTTAACTAACATTAAATTTTAACAAACTTATGCTAAAACTTAAAAAAAAAATGAAAAAATTCCTTTTACCACCTGAGTGGCTCAGCTGGTTGAGTGTCTGATGCTTAACTTCAGCTCAGGTCATGATCTCAGTTCAGTTCATGAGATCAAGTCCCACGGTGGGTTCTGTGCTTACAGCACAGAGCCTGCTTGGGATTCTCTCTCTCCCTATTTCTCTGCCCCTCCCCACACACAAGTGCTAGTGCTGTCTCCTGCTCTCTCTCAAAATAAGTAAACATTTAAAAAAAAGAAATGCCAGGATATAAAAGTTGGGAATATTAGGAGACATCCTTACCACAATAAAAAACAAAAAAAACAAAACACCTGCTAGAAACCTACAAACACCATGCTTAATGGTGAAATGCCAACAATAATACTTTAAAAACTGAAACAGAGCTAAGAAGCCCATTATACCACTCATATTCACTATTGTATTGAAAAAGATGCTCAACAGGTTATTGACAATACATAAGCAGAAAAGAAGAGCCAAATCTGTCTGTTCTCAGACAAAATGTTTAAGAGAATCTAATTAGATCTACTATGAGAATACAGCAACGTAACAATGTTAAGATTAATATACGAATATCAATCATTTCCTTACACTGACAGAGTTTAAAAAATATTTTAAAAAGATATTATTTAGTGACACACAGTTATTTACTGAAGCACTGTTCAAAAACAAAAAAGACTGGAATACCTAATCATCTACCAATATTGGATTTACAGTAGTCTTCCTTATCTGCAACTTCACTTTCTGCAATTTCAGGAACCCATGGTCAACGGGGGTCCAGAAGCAGGTGATTCTCCTTCTGACATCTGGTCAGAAGGTCAACAGTAACCTCACTTTGACTCATCACACAGGCATACATCATCTCACATCATCACAAGGGTGAGCACAATACAATAAGAAATTTCTCAAAACCCACATTCACATAACTTTCATTGCAGTATATTACTGTCATTGAGTTATTATTAGTTGTTAATTTCTTACTATGCTTAATTTATAAATTAAACTTTATCATCAGTGTGTATGTACAGGAAAAGACCCAATATATATAGAATTCAGTATTTTTAAAATGTTTATTTATTTGAGAGCACGCATGTGCGTGCACATGCATGGGGAAGGGGAAGGGGTGGGAAGAGTGAGGGGGAGACCCAGAATCCCAAGTAGGTACCTGAAATATGCTCAGTATCATTCATCATCAAGGAAAGGCAAATCAAAACTACAATGAGATATAACCTCACACCTGTCAGAATGGCTGAAATCAACAATACAAGAAACAACAGGTGTTGTCAAGGATGTAGAGAAAGAGGAACCCTCCTACACTTTTGGTGGGAATACAAACTGGCCCAGCCACTGTGGAAAAGAGTATGGAGGTTCCTCAAAAGGTTAAAAATGGAACTACCCTACAATACAGCAATGGCACTACTAGGTATTTACCCAAAGAATGTAAAAATACTACTGCAGAGGGATATATACACCTCTATATGTACAGTAGCATTGTTTATAATATCCAAATTATGGAAGCAGCCCAACATCCACTGACTGATGAATGAGTAAGGAAGATGTGGTATGTACATATAACAATGCAATATTACTCAGCCATAAAAAAGAAAATGAAATCTTGCCATTTCCAACGACATGGATAGAGTCAGAGAGTATAATGCTAAGCGAAATAAGTCAGTCAGAGAAAGACAAATACTATATATCTACACTCATGTGGAATTTACAAATAAGTAAAAGAAAAGAGAGTGAGGCAAAGCAAACTATAGAGAACTGATGGGTTACCAGAGGGGAGGTGGGTGAGGGGATGGGTTAAATAGGTGATGGGGATTAAGGAGTACACTTGTTGTGATGAGTGCTGGGGTTGTATGGAAGTGTCGAATCACTATACTGTATACCTGAAACTAATATTATACTATATGTTAACTAACTGGAATTTAAATAAAAACTTATAAAAATCTTTATAGTATATCCTATAATAGACAATATGCACCAAAAAGAAAGGGTTAGTTGTTTATCAAGTTGACTAAAGTGGAACGATCTCCAAGGTATTTTTTAAGTGAAAATAGCAGCAATATATAGTTTTTTTTTTAAAGTAAGTTTGTAAAACCAGAGGGGGATATGAATACACATACAAATCTGCTTGTGTAAAATGTTTCTGGGAAGGATATAGACAAAATTGCCAAAAGAATGAATGAGGTCAAGGATAGTAGAAAGGTTTTTCACTATATATCCTTTCGTACTTCTGAAATTTTGAGTCATGTGAATGCATTATTAAAAACAGAAAACTTTTAAGTACCATTGAAAGGAGCACCAAAAATGCTGGGTACCCAGGAATAAAACCTGTACAAGACTTTAACAGGAAAAAATTATAAATTCATAAATTTAATGCATTTGAAATAAAAATCCAACAGTTTTCTGTGAAATTTTTTAAAACAACAAATCATTTAAAACATGTCTATGAAAAAGCAAAAGGCCAAGAAAAGCCAAGAAGGGGCCTTCAGCGTAATGTGAAGCTGTAGAAATGAACAAGATAGACCAAAAGACCAATAGAAAGAATGATTGTTCAGAATTCTGCAGAAGCATTTTAGGGGAGGGCAAAGAAGACAGTAGAGGAAAAGAGGCCAAATCTAATTCAGTCCAAGCAGTTTGGAGACAAATACATTTAGGTAGGTAGTTATTGGGTGATGGCAAATGCTTTATAGGGGAAGAAAAATGGCTCAAGATTCTGATATGTGAATAATCTGAGGTGGTCTGAAGCAAGCACAAATATACTGCAGAATACACAGTCATTTCTGATACCACCAATTTTGAAAGTGCACCATTTTAATCCCACTTTAATAATGATTTTGTCATATCTGTACCTATTTAGTAGAAATTATTTTCTTTTGATTCTACTTTTTTGCCTGATAGCAATTTTCTTAGTGTTCCACACTAATCAAAAGGGTAGGCATGACTGGATATAATTCAACCAGGGGATCTAGGATGAGGATCCATTTATCCTTTGTTACTTGGGCAAATTCCTAAATTTTAGGAATTTAACAATTCCTATTTGGAATTTATAGGGAAGGCCAAAATTCAATTAGTTGAAAATTACTTTGACAAAATGATAATGAATGTAAAAAAGAATACATTTAGAACACTTAAACGATTTAATAATTTCTATATAAACATACAAGACACAGTTTATTGACAAGTCAAAAACCTTACCCTTTTCAGGTAATTCTGGACCTCTCCCCCTACTTCTGCCCATCCGGTCATTTCTAATTTCACTTCGAGACTCATTTCTGGCATCATTCCTTATTTCAGTACGAGAACTTTCTTCTCTCAAATGGTTTCTGCCGTAACTTCGGGATTCTTCCTGATAGGCATCCTCCTTTCGATGGCTGTCTCGACTTTCACGGTCCCTGTAGTCATGGGTATCACGAGCAGACCGAGAATCTCTGGGATCACGGCTCTCTTTGTTATCTCTGCTATAATCTCTCATCTCCCTGGAGTCCCGAATGTCTCTGGAGTCCCTCAGTTCCCGTCGGTCTCTAGTATCCCTGGCATCTCTTCGATCCCGAGCATCTCGAGGCTCTCGGTCATCTCTGTGGTCTCTAGAAGAGCTCAGATCTTGTTCATACTCTCGTTCTTCTCTTGTGTCCTTTTCTCTATCCCTTTTGCTTCTGGTCTCTGTAAGGCAAATTTGGGAATGAACTAGAATTCCTTCCACAAAATTTTGAGAAACTAGACAAGATACATAATTTGGAGTTTAAGCAATTTTTTAAAGAGTAATTCATGTTCTTTGCATAAACATGGGCAAATAAGAAAATTAAAATCATATATAAGCTAAAATTCCAAAGGTAATTTTATTAACACTTGGATATAACTTTATCCTTGATTAGATAAACTTTGAATAGGATTTTCCAGGGTCCCAACTTACCCATACTTATAGATCTTAAACAACTGAAACAAGTAAGTTGATCGCATATCACTGATGGTTTATGTTTTAGAAACTACTTTTAAATCCAGAGGCACACTGTGACTTTAACTACCTCCACCAGACTAGACAACCCATGAGCGCCTCAAACGTACTTACGGCACTTAAGCATTGGCCTACAGTTAGTAAGGTGGCTGGCAGAGATACTGTTACTCAACCCTCTCTTTTCTTGAACTGTTTAGTGGGATCACTCCTGTCTCTAAAGTTTTCTCTACTTAAAGCATTTTCTAGAAATACTATTTTTCTAGCCTACAAAAATAAGAAAGGAACTTCAGTTTTTAAAAAGTTGAAACAAAACTCACTGATCATTTATTTCAACCTTGTCACTGTGTAAATGAAAAAATAAAAGGCCCAGAGCCTAAATGGCTTAGGTGACCCCCTATCTAAAGAGAATGTGCAAAGAAGAGAAGCCATTCCTTAGATATGCGTGGACCTTAGATATGCGTGGAATAGGCATAAATTGATTAGAGCATAAATCTGGTATGACGTCAAAGGATTAACAAGAGAACTTCAAAAAACGCACTGTCTTGTTTTTAAATCAGCTTCCTTTATATGTTGCTCTTAGACACTGTGCAGCTGCCTCAAGATCTGAGGCTATTACTTTAGCAAATGTAGCAGCTCCAATGCCTACAAGATATTTTAAATTTACCTTCTTTTCTCTTTGCCCCAAGTAGCTAGGTCTATAGACGTTCTCAAGCACCCCAACATCTAGTATCCACAAGAACCCCTAGATTCTCACATTAATAACTCATCTCTTCTGCCAGTTACTTTGTCCATGTGCTTATATCCACAAATGCCATTTAAGAACAGAAGCATCAGGCAAGCATCAAATATTTGATAGGTCTCCATCCATTTTTGTGCACACCTGTGACTTCAAGTCCTCCTCCAATGACAACTCTGCCTAAAAATATGTTCACTCACTACCAGATCCTTTTTCTATAATTCCCCCATCTGTCTTTACAAATACATCTAGTTGTTATATTTTGTTATCTACCTCTCCATTCTTTCACTACAATTATTTTTATTTCAGAAAATGACATCGAAACAGAGGAAAAAACATCTGCTACATCTCTTATGTGGAAGGTTAAAGAAACATCTTCCTTACAAAGAAACTAAACATATGGTTTATTATTAAATGGATTCTCCCTGTAATATAAGCCACTCTTAGTGCAAAAAAAGCATTGCTATAAGACTTAAATGCATACTATTTCCCCTCATTATTATTTCAAAACATAGTTATTAAACACACTACAGAGTTTTCATTCAAGAAGTAGTCATTAAATATATACTATACTCCTGGTCAACTCTAATTAAATATCTTATTAAAATTAATACACAGGTGTTAAGAGAATTTTCCCATCTTACCAATGTTCCATAAATACTGCTGTGCTGATCTGGTTCCAAAGTCATGTACACAAGAAAAAATTCTATACAACAGATGTTCTCTCTGGTCCCTACCTACATATCATCATTTTCTTGAATAAAAGAATTTGATTATTGCTTGTGCTGTTGATAGAGAACAACTAAATTCAACATGTTTCATACTGCTACACTATACTTTGACAGTATACTGCTATACTATACTCACAGAGAGGCTTACTTTAAAAATGCATATTAAGCAGAAATGCTGCAAATAAGCAATATTTCCTGAGTATTCATTACATTCAAACACCAACTCAGGAGAAGTTAGGAAAAAACTTTAACTAAAAAAGGACAAGAAGGTGGGACAAGGAGTAAAGAAAGAGATGTAGTGCCAGATCAGAACAGCATCTCAGCCTGAACAGGGAGTAGCAAATCCAAAGTTAACTTAATTCTCAGGGATCTAGAAAGGGAAACAGCTTTGCTAATTTCTTTCTAGAGTTACACCCAAAGACTTGATCGCTCGGTTTACACCAACCTTCTGAATAACGTCTGATGCTTTCAAACTCTACTCCCTGGGTTGCTGCTTTGCTTTCATTAACTTTTTATTTTTTTAAAGGATCAACTAAACAATTAGAAGGATGCTCTAAGAATCAGACAGTCCAAAACATCTAGCACTTGAAGCAAAAAGCAAACAATGCCTTAGAATACATGAAAATGCCCATTTAGGTGGCATTTAATAGCTTGTGTTCCCATGTCATTAAAGTGCCTCCTACTGCCCTCAAGAACTCATCTGTTACAGAAGACTTAACACAGTTCTCTTCTTTCCCTTATTACAACAACAAATCCGAATGTCTAGTTTTTTAATAAAGAAAATACTTAAAAAACTAAAAAAAAAAAAAAATCAAGATAAAGTACAGTGCATACCTTCCCTTCTTTCATGACGTCGATCATGAGACTGTGAAGTTCGCTCATGGTCATGCCTCCCTTTCTCTCGCATTGGAGAGCGATGTCTTGGGGGACTTTGTTTTCTCTGAGGAGAAGACAGAGAATGTGAAGGGTAAGGAGAAGCAGAGCGTCGTAAAGGTGGAGTTATTGTCCTCTGATAAGATGGCGAAGGAGTTCTTTTTCGACGAGGAGAAGGAGAATGTCTTTGAATAGATGATCCTGACTGTGAGGAAGATGAGTGATGTCTAGAGGATATAGGAGAATGATGCTGTCCTACAGGGGAAGTAGACCTGTAAAGAAAAGCAACAAAAAGCCTGAATGTTAAAGCTACAAGTGTGAACCAAAATCCCAGGATAAATTTCAATTCACAATGCTGTACAAGAATGTTAATTTTTTAATATCTGATTTTAAGTCACCCCGAGGCAACAGTTCTCGATGAGATACGCACTGCCTTGCTCCCAAGCTTTGGCTCCAAGGTATATTTCCTTTTCCAGGTAACACTGTCCCTGAGCACAGGTAGGGAGAATACTACCCTCACTTACCGTATGGAATTCACTCTTTGATCAGAGATCATCTCTGACAGCGTGAGTAGGTACTTGGAGGGAGGAAACCACAAAAAGCTGAAGAGAAAACACACTAGTAAGATCTAGATAGAAAGTGGATGTGAAAATGCCAGTAATTCAAGGCCACAGGGAAAGGGAAAAGTTATCACCAGCTAAGCCAAACCTAGCCTATGCAGACTGGGTTGACATTTAGGATGGGGAAAGAATGCTACGGTGAAGGAAAGGATGTACTATCCATACTGTCTTTATCTTAAATAACCAGTGTTCACTCTTAGCCAGCACAGATTAAGTTCATGAGTCTTGGCTTAACTAAGGCTTCTTCTATGCCCTTCCAATTTTTTTTTTTTTTAATAGTAACAAACGCTTATTTTTTTTTTAATGTTTTATTTATTTCTAGGAGAGAGAGAGAGACAGCGTGAGCAGGGGAGGGTCAGAGAGAGAGGGAGTCACAGACTGAAACAGGCTCCAGGCTCTGAGCTGGCAGTCAGCACAGAGCCCGACGCGGGGCTCCAACCCACGAACCGCGAGATCATGACCTAAGCGAAAGTCGGACGCTTAACCGACTAAGCCACCCAGGTGCCCCTATGCCCTTCCAATTTTCTTTCACTGCTGCCAGAGAAACAATTTATAACCTCACACACATCTGAATCACTCCTACATCTGAAGTACTCCTACAATCTGTTATGTTCTAGGCCCTGTCTACAATGAATATGCAAAATATGTGTGTAATAGAAAGCTGGACTACCCATACATTTGTGCAATAACTAAAAAGAAAGGTCTAAAAAATAACAGACACCACATAACCCAGCTTAGTATCATATTCTCCAAAACAATCATTTTGAAGACTAGATGTTTGTTCAAAAACATTCTGGAGTCCTAGTCGAAGTATTTTAGAATTACATTCAGTGCCTATGATAAATATTTTTTAAATATACACAACAGTGGCAAAATCATTATTAATCCTAACCCAGAGCTTCTCATACTTGGCAGTAGTGACATTTTGTATTCAGTAATTCTTTGTAGTGGGGACGGGGGAGTCCTGTACATCAAAGGATGTCAGCAGCACCCCAGACTTCTAACCATTGGAAGCCAGTACCATCTCCCTCTTATCTTACCACCATTCATAACAATGAAAAATTGCCAAATGTCCCCAGGGAGGGAAAACCATCCCTCGTTGAGAATTGCTGCCCTTAACTATGCTATTTATCAATGATGCCTTAGCAGACTTTTTATCAATAAAAGCTTCAAATACATAAAATACATGTTGCTGACTCAGGAAAGTGATCCACTATATTAGAAAGAATTTTGCAGAACAAGGATTTAAACAAGTAAACAAAAATACCTTTTGAGTTAATAACTAAAAAAGTCAGCTAACTATAATACCATATTCACCTAAATATTCCTGTTATCAGCAATTCCACTAAACCTTCAGGCTTTTCATAAAAATTATTTCCTCTTCATAAAAAAATAAGTCCTAAACAACTATAGTTTAACCAACTCTTAAGAGAAATGTTTTTACTTATAGGTATGAGTAGAAATGCTTGCAGAGTCTTACCCAAATTTGGAAAACCATCTATCATCAATGGTCATTCAAATGCATCTTACTCAATAGAAAAATACTGCAAGATTGAGAATTAGAATGGTTCTTGTTTGGTGCTTTCCAATTTCAATTTCATCAGGTTCTAGTCAATTTGGAAATATCTAAATTGATAAAATAAAAAATGTGGCTCTTCAGTGAACTGAGATTTTGGTTACTTTTAAGTTTATTTATGGGGCATACTAAAAATTGTTTCAAGAATGTCTGCAATACCCCTTGGTGATTAGTTCACAGAAGTTAAAAATACAAAAGAGTTCATAATATTATCATTGAAAAAACACAATATAGTCTAATCACATTTCTATTCAAATTTGGTGTTGAAAGGATGGAGGTTTTTAAAAACTTCAGTTCAAGCTTAGGATAATCAGCCTACCAAATTAAGGTCAGAGCACCAATGTGCTGTCAAGTTATGGTTTCAGCATTTTTCTTCTTACCTAGCCTTCAAGAAAAAAAATTTAAGAAAACTGTTTATTTAATTTAAAAGCAACTGTTATTGACTGAATGTTTGTGTCCCCCCAATTTATACAATTCCCGATGTGACAGTACTTGAAGGTGAAGTCCTTCGGGAATAATTGGCTTATATGAGGTCCTATGGGTGGGGCTCCCATTTTGAGATTAGTGTCCTTATAAGCAAAGGAAGAGAAGTGTGATGACACAGTGAGAAGATAGCTGTCTATGAAGTGAGCCTCTCACCAGGAACCTAATCTGCCAAAACCTTGACCTTGGACTTCCCAGCCTCTACACCTGTGAGAAATCCATGTCTGTTTAGTTTAAGCTACTGAGTCTATGGTATTTTGTTATAACAGCCCAAGTTGGCTAGTACAGCATCTTTATATCTTCCTGTTATTATTCTTTTAAGAGCCTGATAACTAAAGAATAGTGAAAAGAGAGGATTTGTTACCAAAACGGTATGGGTCAAATTATGGACGTCAGCCTAACTGGACCTGGGCCTATGTTCATTCTGCATACAGAAAATGTGTGACTCTAAGAAATAAAACTGTCTTTCAAACCTGATGAAAATGATTAGTACTTTGGCTTTTAAACTACTGCAGACATATATTAAAACATATTTCTACTTAGAATAGCAGTAATTTTAGATTAACTAGTCTTAGGCTCTAGAGTTGGATGGTTTCTCATCTGAGGGATAAAAAAGAAGTGACATTTGAAGCTCAAATAAAGAAAAAAAAAGGAGTTTATTGCATGAAGAGAAGCTCAATACCTTAAAACAGAAAACTGCATACTGTTAGCAAAAGTACTGTGAAGTATAGCACACAGGGAAAGCCAATCTTTAGCCTGACTTGATTCTAATAAAAAAAAAATTTAATGCTGCTATAATTAGTACACAATATGGGATGAGAAGATTCAGGATATATTTCATTTGGGGAAAAATATGAAAGATTATGAAGTTTAACAAGAAAACTCTCTCATTCAAAATACTATATTTGACCTACAAACCAATATGTTTACCCTACACTTTCCTAAAATTACTAACACCACTTTTTCTTTCAATAATGGCTTCAATTTCTCAAATACGAAATATGCTTTCATCACGTAACAGTTATAACTCACCCTTTAAAATCATCAAGTAAAAAGTATACTTAAAAAAAGACAAATGGATTATGGACACTATCAAAATCAACTACTTCCTGTGGTAAAATATAACAACACGATACAGATTTCACACAGAAATATTTAGGCTGTTTTATTTTACATAAGAAACATATCCTTATACAAAATAATTTTAATTCACGGAGCAAATATTAAGTGAGCACCTTCTATGCTTCAAGGATTATTTTTGGCACTGAGAATAGAGAGGCAAAGAAGACAGACAAGCCACTCACATAATAATAATAATGACAATAATACCAGTAACACCAATAATAATGATAATACCAATAATAACAGCAGGTAACACATATATTGCTACTGTGCACATGACATTGTTTTAAGTAATCTCTATACATTAACTCATTTGGTGTTTATGACAACACCCCTAAAATAACTGAGCCAGAGGACTGAAAAACAATCTGTCCTAACTACATGGTCTAGGTACTCCTAGACCTAGGTACCACCACCAAGAAAAAGCAAGGCAATTTCAGCTCGTTAATGCACCAAAGTGTGTAAAACAGGGTAATGAAATAGAAACTGTTAGGTCCAAAAAATAAATGTGAGGAGGACAATTTTAGGTTGCTTGGAAGGAAAGGGCTTTTACTGAGAAGGTAAAATTTGAACCAAGGGCTGAAAATCAGGGAATAGAAATTGCCTAGTAGAGGGTTCAGAAACCACAAAGGAGGTTGGCAAGAGGTATCATGATACATGAGAAAAACAGAAGGCAAGGGTGGCTACAATTTATGAGTAGAGAGTCACATGTGAGAAGGTCAGATGATGTGAAGTCATCTAGGTCATGGTAGAAGTCTGGATTTCATTCTAAGCATGAAGAAAATGCCTGGATAGATTTAGGCATGGAAGTGTCATTCAAAATCTAGCAAGATCTCAAAGGATAAAAATCATTATGAACATCTCAACAGATACAGAAAAAGCACTGATAAAATTCAACATCTATTTATGATAAAAATTCTCAACAAAGTGGCTTTTGAAAGAACATACCTCAACATAACAAAAGCCATACATGACAGACCCACAATTAACATCATATCCAATGGTGAAAAACAGAGCTTTTCCTCTAAAATCAGGAAGAAGACAAGGATGTCCACTCTCACCACTATTATTCAACATAGTACTGAAAGTCTTAGCCACAGCAATCAGACAAGAAAAAGAAATAAAAGGCATCCAAACTGGTAAGGAAAAAACGAAACTGCCACTATTTGCAGATGACAAGATACTATAAGGAGAAAACCCTGATGTCTCCATCAAAAAACTATCAGAAATAATACAGGAAATCAGCAAAGTTGCAGGATGAAAAATTACTGCACAGAAACTGATTGCATTTCTATACTCTAAAGACAAAGTAGCAAAAAGAAATTAAGAAAACAATTCCATTTACTACTGTACCAAAAAACCACCAAATACCTAGGAATAACTTAACCAAGGAGGTGAAAGGCCTATACTCTGAAAACTAAAATACACTGATGAAAGAAACTGAAAAAAAAAAAACAAATGGAAAGACCTACTATGCTCATTTATTGGAAGAATTAATATTGTTCAAATGGCAATTTACAGATTCAATTTAATCCCTATCAAAATACCAACAACCCCTTTCACTGAACTAGAATGCATAATCCTAAAATTTGTATGGAACCATAAAAGGCCCTGATTAGCCAAATCAATCTTGAGGAAAAAAACAAACAAAACAAAAAACAAAAAACAAAGCTGGAGGTATTACAACTCCAAATTTCAAGATATCCTACAAAACTATAGTGATCAAAACAGTATGGTACTGGCACAAAAAGACACATAGCTCAATGGAACAGGACAGAGAAGCCCAGAAATAAACCCAAGTTTATGTGGTAATTAATTTGTGACAAAGAAGGAAGAATATTAAATGGAGAAATGGCATAAATGGTGCTGGAAAAATGAACAGCTATATGCAAAAGAATGGAACTGGACCCCTTTCTCCCACCATGAATTTATGAAAATAAATTCAAAATGTTTTAAAGACCTGAAACTATAAAACCCCTAGAAAAAAACACAGGCAATAATTTTTCTAACATCCACCTTAACATTTTCCTAGATACGTCTCCTCAGGCAAGGGAAATAATAGCAAAGATAAACTACTGTGACTCCACCAAAATAAAAAGCTTTTGCGTGGCTAAGGAAACCATCAAAACAAAAAGGCAACTTACTGAATGGGAGAAGATATTTGTAGCAAATGATATATAAAGTAAGGGGTTATTACCCAAAATGTATAAAGAGTATATACAGCTCAACACCAAAAAAACCCCAAGTAACTGCAATTAAAAATGGACAGAGGGCTTGAAGAGACATTTTTCCAAAGGCATACAGCTGGCCAACAGACACATGAAAAGATACTCAACATTACTAATCATCAGAGAAATGCAAATTAAAACCACAATGAGACAATGACCTTACAACTGTAGGAATGGCTAGAATCAAAAACATGAGAAATAACAAGTGCTGGTGAGGATGTAGACAAAAAGGAACCCTCGTGCACTGCTGAGAGGGAATGTAAACTGGTGGAGTCACTCTGAAAAGCACTATGGAGGTTCCCTCCAACCCCAAATTAAAAACAGAAAACCATATGATGCAGTAATTTCACTACTGGTATTTACCTACAGAAAACAAAAACACTAATTTGAAAAGTTATATGCACCCCTATGTTTATTAAAGCATTAGTTACAACAGCTAAGATATGAAAGCACCCTAACTGTCCATCAATAGATAAACAGATAAAGAAGATGTGGTACATATGTGCAATGGACTAGTACTCAGCCATAAAAAAAAGAATGGACTCCTGTCATTGGCAACAACATGGATGGACCTGAAAGGTATTATGCTAAGCAAGATAAGTCAGACTGAAAAAGATGAATACCACCTACTTTCACTTACATGTGGAATCTAAAAAAGAAAACAAACGAATAAAGAAACAAAAAATACACACAGACCCATAAATTCAAGAAGACAAACCGACAGTGTCAGAGGGAAGAGGAGGAGATGGACAAAATGGGTGAAAGGGAGTGGGAGATACAGGCTTCCAGTAATGGAATTTATAAGTCAAAGGGATATAAGGTACAATATAAGAAACAGAGTCAATGGTATTGAAATAGTGTTGTATGGTGACAGACAGCGGCTACACTTGTGGTGGGCACAGCATAATGTATAGAGAAAATGAATCCCTATGTTGTATACCTGAAGCTAAATTAACATTGTCAAATATACTTCAATTTAAAAAAATCTGGCAATATCTTACCTGTCTAATTATGTGAGATGGAGAAAGAAAATGCTTCTGTGTGATGACTTGTTTTAAACCTAGAATTTGCTGTCTCTTTACAGTAGATGATAAATACTCCCTACAAGGGGAATCATTTTTAAGTCAATGATCTACAAAAAGAGGAATATACTTCTGTCTGTGGGAAGCTTTTCAAAGAGGTCTTCTCATAAATATATATATATACTTTGAAAACAGATTTTATTCAAACAAACTAATCAATTCTACATAAAACAAGTAACCCTAATCCAAGTACTCATAATTTAGGTTCAATTTCAGTTTTGCATTTTGCAATGAAGTAATTTCAAAAACCTCAATTTAAGAATAAAGACTGTTAAGAAAACCCTTAAATCAATACATCCTTCAATGTTATTAAAACCTAGATTTATCATTTCAATAGATTAAAAAACTTTTTTAAATGTTTATTTTGAGAGGGATTGAAGAGCAAGCAGGGGAGGGGCGGAGAGACAGGGAGACAGAGAATCCCAAGCAGGCTCCACACCATCAATGCTGAGTCTGACACAGGGCTTAAACTCATTAACCATGAGACAATGACCTGAGCTGTAATCAAGAGTCAATAATGAAAATTTTCAGAATCTTGTTCAAAGCCTTACATAGATTTGCTCAATCATAAGACTTCACAAACTAAGAACTGTAGCCACCATTGTGATAGAAAGTCACAAGAGACAAGACCTGGTATCCCTGGCACACATGAGAAGACTGTTTTTAAGCTTTAGGAATAAGAGAGTCAGTATTCCAAATAAAATCCAGAAACAACACACGCCAGGCAGAGAAAAGGAGCCATTTGAATTAAGACAATTGGCTCCTATCCTCTACATGGTGGAGCAAGTTAAAGTTATTACTTTCTCCTGGGATGGGATGGGTGGTGAGGTGATGGGAGAGAAGACCAGACTATAGCAAGAAGCAGCAATCCAGTCTTGGGAAGGAGGAAGGTGAAGAACAGTCCTCAAGGTTCTGGACTGATTTCTCAGCCATAACATCTAAGCTCAGGCCAGCAAAATGGGTAACCAAGTAAGGGAGATTCTTGAAATCCTTTCCGCTGTCCTGAAAGCCCTAGCCAGTCACAGGTCATTTAACTGTCAGTGAAAAAAATTACCATGAGATGGCACCAAACCACAGCCAGACTGGGATGGATTTTGCTAGTGGGTGTGTTTCATTAACCCCACTACAGACAATGCAGCCCCACATTTTTACTGGATTGAATATCTGGCCCCCACTTACCATGGTATACACTTCTGACTGGACCAATTATTGGAACCTTCCCAATCACCTCGTGTTACTGAAAACTTTTCTGAAACTACTTGAGAACAACTTCCCTCTGAAGTCTCTAATTTCGCCAAGCATGTGAGACAAAAGATAAAAATACCACTTGTACGGACATAAACACCATTTTAGAGTTGGCTGCAAAACAGGTGGTACTCTAATGACCTCAACAAATTTTCCCAATATCACATCTATGAAAGAGAGCCTAAGACTTGAGCCATTGGACCAATAATTGTAAAACTGCTATTTTTCCCCCAATGTGACTGTTATTTTGATATTTATAAACCCCTTTCATTTTAGGGGCACCTGGCTAGCTTAGTCAGTAGAGCATGTGACTCTTGATCTCAAGAAGGTGAGTTCAAGCCCCCAAGTTGGGCATAGACCTTATTTAAAAAAATAAACAAATCAATAAATAAAACTCATTTTAACACAAGTCTACCATAAATGTAGTGTATTACAGAATTACATACAGCTATATTACATATTTCTTTAAGTGCCTTAATTTTATATCTCTAGCCTAAATCAGCATTCACATGAAAACACTTTTTAGGTCTATACACAGGGCTTAATCAAATGCAGAAAAAAAAAAAGCAATGCCTCAGATAAACAATTCCTAACCTGACTACAAAGGTTCCATTTTAATATTAAAAAGTTTGCATATTCTTCATGATTACTTGTGTTAATATCCATTAACTGAGAAAATGTTATAAAAGGTATTTATTAAATCATCAATACTTCTAAAATTTATATTTTAAAATTACACTATTCTTTTTTTCTTTCAGGTGTGACACTGGTGTACTGATTATATATTTTTAAGTGTACTGGTCTTTTGGAGATATATTCTAAACTACATATGGGTGAAGCAGTAAAATGTTTGGGATTTGCTTCAAACTAATACTGGATGGGGAAGGTGTATAGGGGTATACAAGATGGATATAAAAGGATCATTATACTATTGTACTTTTTTCTGTGTGAAATGTTCCATAATAATAATGTTAATGTAGTATTTTCCATCCTCTATCTATAGCCAAACATTATTAGTGCACATTTACTCAAGAAACTATAATTCAGAGGCACCTGAGTGGCTGAGTTGGTTAAGTGTCCAATTTTGGCTCAGGTCATGATCCTGTGGTCCAGCCCTGCGTCAGGCTCTGTGCTGACAGCTCAGAGCCTGGAGCCTGCTTCACATTCTGTCTCCCTCTCTCTGTCCCTCCCCTGCTTGCACTCGGTCTCTCTCAAAAATAAACATTAAAAAAAAAAAAAACAAAACCCTATACTTAGGTCTATAGAAAATGATTGGTGTACAAATAGATTCTTCCCTATCCTTTGGCTCATGGCCACAGGATGAGATTTGACAGTCCAGACCATGGTATCTGTACATGAACAGTAAATACTGAATACATCCAATAAATAATATTCCTTGTCAAAGGTCTGAAACATTTTGCTTTCATTATTTTGATAAACATGTGCAGTCATTGAAAGAACTAAGACTGTCAATTTGATGATAATTTGCTTATTCTACTCAACTGAAGTCAAAGCCAACAAGTTTTGAATGATGAGATCTGTCTTTGAAATCTAGGTAAGACTCATCATGCAAGCATTTGTACTATCAAGAAGTAGATTTCTGTATTCAGGTAATTATAATGAAGTTTTTTTAGGTGATTAGTTATGATCTTATCTTCTCATTTAACCACGAAATTCTACATCCAGCACTTGATTAAAACATATTACTATTCATCAATAAATCCATATTTAACCAAATGTCCAGTAGAATGAGCCTATGCAATTGCTAACTAACTTTTCTGATTTACTACTAATCCAAAAAGTTTATGCTTATTTAAGCCTTTGTTCTTAAAGTGAACTGATAATTTGGTTCACTTTCCTTATTCAGCAATGTATAGAGAATATGGATTTTAACTGATGAGGAATATATTACAAGCCCAATGAAACATCATTGTAAATATCCACTTTAGGACTACCTAGATGTTAACAGGGTAGGAATATTGATATTCACAAACTATTCCCTTCACAAGTGATTTTTCTGACTAAGTATGTAATTTGAACTTAATTTTTCTGTGTATTACACCTCTTCTAAAACAAATTACAGAATAAAAATGATTTAGTTGAATTCCAGGTAATCAAGATTTTACTATTTTCTGTATAGAGCAGGTCATGAAAAATTTATTTTACAAAAATGTAATGGGAAATTGCTACATTTTCTAAAAGTAGAGTAATAAAACCTGTAAGGCTTTTTTTTGTTTGTTTTTGGATAAACAAGTGGTACTCAGGTTTTGATCAATGTTGCATAAATAAATCATAGCTGAGTAAAGTCTACTAGTCAAATGGAAAGACACTGATTAGAAACATTCTTGTAAAGTCACGGCCTCCAAACTACTCACTCCAAAACATGACAGAATTTAGTGCTATTCAAATTAACAAATACTCTGGGAACAGAATACATTCTTTTGTTTATGTATTCATTCTTTTTTTTTTTTTATTAATTTTGAGAGAGAGAGAGAGAGAGAGAGAGAGAGAGAGCGCATGAGCAGGGGAGGGTCAGAGAAAGAGGGAGACACAGAATCCGAAGACAGGCTCCAGGCTCTGAGCTTGCTGTCAGCACAGAGCCCAACGTGGGGCTCGAACCCACGAACCATGAGATCATGACCTGAGCCGAAGTCGGATGTCCAACCAACTGAGCCACCCAGGCGCCTCCAGAATATATTCTTAACATAGTTGATGTGGCTAATGAAGGTATGGAGAAGACACTCAAATCCTCAAGAATATTTAACATAATTTATATCTGATTTACATGCCATCTTCAAAAACATACCTATTGGGCTGAATAAAATATAGAATATATTTTAGGAAAATATATTCAAGAATTGTGGGTGCTCCAGTTAATCATTCTGTTATTGCTCCAATAAGACACAATGCTGCTAGGTCCTAGCAACAGTTCACAGAATCATTCTGGTTCTTCTAAGTCAAGTCACCATAATGGAAGAGAAAAAAATTGATTCGTCTAAGTAAGACAAGATGATCTCCTATCAAGACAAGGAAAGGACTAAGCTTATCATCAAAATCTATTTTTTGGGAAAAGACTGGGTTTTGTTGAACTTCTAAAGCTATGTTAACTGCTTACTAGGTAGATAATTTATCCTAAATAATATTACCAACACCAATTCACAGAGCTCCCCAGATAAAGTGTTGGGTAATGCTACTTTTAATCTAATAATCTTGCTACTTAATAAGAAGAGTGGTACTTAGTAAAAATGAACAGAAATTGCATCTCGTGAATGTAGCGGACTGCAACGAGCTATCCCAATCCTTTCTTTCTTTGCTCTCATTTAAAGAAATTCTATTTGGGTCAGCCATATGCTCAGCTAACGGATTACATTTCTTTCTTTCTTTCCCTTTTTTGTTTAAAGGATTTTATTTCTAAGACACCCTCCTAGCTAGATGTAGCCATGCAACTAAATTCTGACCAATAATGTGTAACAGGAAATAGTGTATGGGGCTTCCAGGAAAACTAAGGCTTTCTTCCCTTCATTTTTTCTGCTGCCTGGAATACGGATGGAAAGCCTAAGTCATCAGTAATCATATTAGATCATGGGATAACCTTGAAAAAGGAAGCATGCACAAGGAAGACAGACACTGCCTGGATCCCCAATGACTTTGTGGAAAGAAAAGTGTATCAGTCTTGGACTGCTTTCTTCTGAATTTCTTTAAATGAGAAAATAAATCCTAATGTATGGTTCCCAAACTTTGATGAAAATTAGAATCACCCAATGAGCTTTTAAAAATCTGGACACCAAGGCTGTTCCCCATACTAATTAAATAGGAATATCTGGGGATTGAAATCAGGTATAAATACTTTTCAAAGACTCTCAGATAGATTTCAGGCTTGGACACTATTGCTTTATGTACTTAAGTCCCCCGTATTAAGTTCCTATTACTAATAGCTGATTCTACATATGATACTGATTAAGTATCAGGGGGAAAAAAAGAATATCTTTATGGTTATATTTTTAAGTAAAAACCTGCAAATGTAAAGGCATTTTTAAACATCACTACACTGTAATTTATCATTAACGAAGTAAGACAGAGTGTATTAAAGTACTTTGCTTATTTTTAAAGCATTGTCTCATTTAATCCTCACCTCAACCCTATGAGGCAATATCATGCATGTTTTACAGCTGAAGAAAGAAAGAGGCTCAGAGAAAGCAACTTATTCAGGGTCTTACATCATGTAATTGGCAGAGCCAAAATACAAGGTCTTATTTGTGTAACTTCAAGGCTTGTGCATTCTCCAATATGCTGTAACTCAAGAAGAAGAAACTGAGAGACATCTAAAGAGTTATATTTTTTTTCTTAAGGAAAGGACAAATTTGAAAACTAATTTCAAAAATGAATAGGGGAAAAGGAGGAACCCAATTAAATTTGTAGGCATTTTTATGAACCACAAAAATATTACCTTCAAGTTACATTTTAATAAAAAAATTGCTCATAAGTAACATTAAATAAATTTTAAAAATAAAGAATTTATAATTTGTCAGCTTTGCAAATAGATCTTTAGGAAGTACTATCATTAGAGCAGAGGAAAAACTGGCTAATGAGAAAGAATTTATTAAAAAACATACAATCTAAATTAGTTAATTCAGTGACTTAACTAAATTCTGAGACAATTATTAAATTTAAATGCACAGATTTTCAGAAAGTTCTCAGCTCTTTCACTGGCTGGCTCTTTTATATAATACCATTTATACTAAAAAGTTAATGTTGATTAAGTGACAGAGAACAATAAGGAAACAGAGGGTTTGAATAACACTGTGCAAATCAACTGGACCTCACGGACATATGAACCCTCCGCCCAACTGTAGGAGAATATGCATTCCTCTCAAATGTACAGGGAACCTTCTCCAGGAGAAACCACGTTTCAGGCCATGAAACAAGTCTTAACAAATTCAAAACTGAAATCATACAAAGTATTTTTTTCTGGTCACAATGGAGAAAAACAGAACTCAATTTGTACAAAGTGAAAACCTGAACATAGAAAGCCATTTTAAAATATTATACTGCAATTTATTATTAAAGTAGGAAGATAAAGAGTGTATTTATTGAGTACTTTGCTCATGTTTTAAGAATTATGTTATTTAATCCTCCAATACATGGAAATCTTACAACAGACTCTTAATGAGTCAAAGATGTCACAAATGAAATTATAGAGAACACTGTGAAAGAAATGAAAATGAAAACACAACATATCAAAACTTATGAGATTCAGCTAAAGCAGTGCTAAAAAGAATTTTATAGCTATAAATGCGTACATTAAAAGATCCCAAAGTAACAACCTAATCTGACATCTCAAAAAACTACAAAAGAACAAACTAAATCCAAAGCTGGCAGAAGAAAATAATAAAGGGTAGACCGAAAATCGAAACAGAGAACAGAAAAACAATAGAAATAATCAACAAAACTAAGTTAGATTTTTAAAAAGATCAACAAAATTGATAAATCCTTGGCTAGATTAAGAAAAAAATAGAAGACTCAAATAACTAAAATCAGGAAAGTGGGGTCAATACAACTGATGCCACAGAAATAAAAAAATAATAAGAGAATACTATGAAAAACTGTACATCCACAAATTCAAATATTCTAGAAATAATAAATCCTTCAACACACAACGTACCTAGACCGACTCATTTAATAAATGGTAAATCTGAAAAGACCGATAATGAGAAAGGAGATTAAATCAGTAATCTAAAACTTGCCAAAAAAAGAAAACCCTATGACCACATGGCTTGACTGAAGAATTCTACCAAACATTTAAAGGAGTAACACTATTCCTCTGGAATTCTTCCAAAAATACTAAAGAGGAGGAAATATGTCCCAAGCTTATTCTATGAAGCCCTGATAGCAAAGCCAGACAAGAAAACTACAGACCATGATTTCTGATGAGTACTGATGTAAAAATCTTCAACAAAGTACTAGCAAATCGAATTGAATGATGCATTAAAAGGATTACACACCATGACCAAGGGGGATTAATTCCGGGAATGCAAGAATGGTTCAACATAGGACAATCAATACATGTACTATACCACGTAACAGAATTAAGGAATAATATGATCATCGCAATAAATATAGAAAAAAGACTTGGCAAAATTCAACACTTCTTCATCATAAGAAACATCTGACAAACTAAGAACAGAAAAAACACTATCTCAACATAACAAAGCAATTTATGAAAAGTCCACAGCAAACATCATACTCAATGGTGAAAGACTGAAAACTTTTCTTCTAAGATGGGGAACAAGGAGGCCCACTCTCATTTCTCTTCAACATGATATTAGAAGTTCTAGCCAGAATAAATAGGCAAGAAAAAGAAATGAAAGGCATCCAAACTGCAAAGAAAGAGGTAAAATGATCTCCATTAACAGATGGCAGGATCTTATATGTAGAAATGCCTACAGGTTGTGTGCACATGCACACACACGTACTGTTAGAATAAATAAATTCAGCCAAATCACAGGACACAAAATCAGTTGTTTCTATACACTAACAGTGAGCAGTCTGATAAAGAAATTATGAAACAATTCCATTTATAGTAGCATGAAAAAAGAATACTTAGGAATAAACCTAACGAAGGAGTTGAAAACCTTGTGCACTGAAAACTACAAAACATTATTGAAAGAAATTAAAGAAAACACAAATAAGTAGAAAGATGTTCACAGATTAGAAGACTTAAAACTGTTAAGATGTCCATACTATCCAAAGCATTCAGATTTGACACAATCACAATCAAAATCCCAATGGCATTCTTTATAGAAATATGATAATTCATCCCAAAATTGATATAGAATTCTAAGGAACATGTAAATAAGCCAAAATAATTTTCAGATAGAAGAACAAAGTGAGAGCACACTTCCTGATTTTAAAACTATTAGAAAGCTAAGCAATCAAAACAGTATGGTACTATATTCTGGTTTCTCTTCAGAGCGTATAAATCTTACACCTTTTACAAAACAGTATGGTACTGGCATAAAGACAGACTAATGGAATACTACAGAGGGCCCAGAAATAAATCCTTGCATATGGTCAAATGATTTTTAACAAGGGGCCAAGACCACTCAATAGGGAAAACAGTCTTTTCAAAAAATAGTGCTGGGAAAACTAGCTATTTACATGCAAAAAAAAAATGATGCTGGACCCTTATCTTACACTATGTATGAAAATTAGCTCCAAAAGGATTAAAAACCTACGTGTAAGATGTAAAACCATAAAACGCCAACACAAAAGCATAACGGAAACCTTTATAACATTGGAGATAGCAATAATGTCTTGGAAATGACATCAAAAGTATAGGTAACAAGAAGGAAAAGAGACAAACGGGCCCATAACATGCATAAAACCTTTTGTGCATCAAAGGACATTATCAAAAGAGTGAAAATGCAACCTATGAAAAGAGAGAAAATACTCATAAATCATGTATCTAGTAAGGAGTTAATATCCAGAATATATAATAGATTCCTAAAACTGAAAAACAAAAATCAAACAACTCAATTAAAAAGTGGGTAGAGAATTAAACGGACATTATTCCAAACGTGATATACTAATGGTCAATGAATATATGAAAGGATGCTCAACATCACTAATCATCAGTGAAATGCCAAATCAAAACCATAATGAGGTATCAACCTCATACCTATTAGGATGGCTACTGTCCAAAAAACAAAATATAACAAATGGTGGTGAGGATGTGGAAAAATTCAAATGCTTGTATACTGTTGATGGGACTGTAAAATGGAGCAACTGGTATGGAAAACAGTATGAAATTTCCTCAAATTAAAAACAGAACTATGATATGATCTAGCAATTCAGCTTCATAGTATATATCCAAAAGAATCAAAAGAAGGGTCTTGAAGAGATATTTACACATCTGTGTTTATCACAGCACTATTTACAACAGTCAAGAAGTAGAAGTAACCCATGTGTCCAACAGAGAAATAGATATACAGGCAATGGAATATTATTCAGCTTTAAAAGGCAACACATTCCTGTCACATGCTACGCCATGAATGAATCTTGAAGACATTATGCTAAGTGAAATAAACTAGTCACAAAAAAACAGAATGAGTCCATTTATATGAGGTATCTAAAGGAGTCAAATTCATAAAAACAGAAAGTAGAATGAATAGTGGTTACTAGGGGCTAGGGAGCTGGGGAGAGAGGGGAATGGGAGTCATTTAAATGGGTATTCAGATGGATTTCAGATGTATAAGATGAAAATGTTCTCGAAATCTGTTTCATGACAATGTGAATATACTTAACACTACTAAACTGTATACTGGTTAAGATTGAAAATTTTTATCATTTTATGATCATATAAAAATGTTTAAGGTATTGTTTACTGAATTATCCCTAACTCAATACAGGAATTATTAAATACACATTCACAGAGTTTTAAAACTCTGAAAAAAAAAATACATTACACTAATGCCTAAAAAAGCATATGAAAAGTATTTTAGATTCTACAAAAGACTGTTAAAAACATACAATCCTACTTACCTTGGCTTGTCTCTTTTTTCTCTTTGTCTTTCAAAATCTCGTCCTCTGTCCTTTCCGTCTCTTGGTTTTTCTTCTATCCTGTCTTTTACTTTATACTTTTCTTTATATTTTTTCCCCAGAACAATATCTTCCTGTAAAGGAGGGGGTGGACTAGGAGTTCGAGGTCCTTTCTTTTTACTCTGGTTGCCTTTTGAATTCCTGAAGGTAACATAATACTATCATCAGAGATCCAAATACTTTTGGAAGGTCAAATGGGTATTTTTTTCTTTTAATAAACTACATTTTAAAAATGGGAGCCTTCCTTTCAATGACTTGCCTTTTACTATTTTATATAGTAGTAATCAATATCAAGAAAAAAAGCAACACACAGAAATGAGCGAATAATTTACTTGCCACTTATATAATTTTAAAGGGTAGGTTTCTGAGAAAGAGGTAGAGTGGAAAGAGTCTTCAAAAAATAACGTAAGAGAACTGCATGAACTAAATCTTTTTTAATGTTTTTATTTCTGAGAGAGACAGACAGTGTGAGCAGGGGAGGGCCAGAGAGGGAGGGAGGTACAGAATCTGAAGCAGGCTCCAGGCTCTGAGCCAGCTGTCAGCACAGAGCCCAACGCGGGGCTCAAACCCATGAACCATGAGATCATGACCTGAGCTGAAGTCGGATGCTTAACTGACTGAGCCACCCAGGCGCCCCAGAACTAAATTTTTTAAACTTACATATAAAAGTAGATGAAGAAAATAAAAATCACATATAATTCCACTACCCACGGATAACCCTTGCTAACACCTTGGATATATGACCACACTTCTTCCATGTCTCTTCCCCCTCCTTTAATCCTATTGTAACATTTTGTAAAACATTTTGTACTAAAGATAGCATGGGTATCTTTCTACACCAAAAAATAGATTTAATTATTTTTATAAACTGTATTGAATTTCATCAAACAAGTATACCCCCCATAACTTCTTTAAAGTTTCAGATTGGTAAGTTTTCAGGTGGCCTCCATGTTTTATTATAAGGAACACAAAATTACATCATCTATAAATGAAATCCTAAACATTGTTAGTAAACACTCATTTAAATCTTTGAGTCTTGCTTAAGAAATATTTCTCAACCTTAGGGTTATAAGAACATTCCCCTCATTTTTGAGAATTTTGTCTTTTATATTTAATCTACCTAAAAGTGATTTTTGGGTATAGAATATCCTCTTTAATTTAGCACTTTAAATAATTTTATCCAAATGGTGTGCCTTTGACCTTTATGTATCCAAAGTTGTCTGTCTTTAACTTCATATAATACACAATGATTTAACTGAATACAGTATTATGGGATCAATATCCTTTTCCCTCAGAGCTCTATAAATATTGTTACAATATCTTATAAAATTTAGTGTTGTAGATGAAAACTATAATCTGTTTTATTTTCCTATGCATGTTACCCAGTTTTTTAGCTGGGATAATTGTAATTCTTCACTGTAAATTAAAAATTTCATGAAGATATATCTAGGTTTTCTTTTTTTTTTTAACCTTTTCCAGAACTCAGTGAACCATTAAAGTTTTTTAATGTTTATTCATTTTTGAGAGACAGAGAGACAGATCATAAGCAGGGAAGGGGCAGAGAGAGAGAGAGGGAGACACAGAATCTGAAGCAGACTCTAGGCTCTGAACTGTCAGCACAGAGCGTGACATGGGGTTTGAACTTAAGATCATGACCTGAGCTGAAGTTGGACGCTTAACAGACCTAGCAGCCCAGGCACCCCAATAAAAAATTATTTTAAAAATTACTTTAAAGATAAAATAATAGAGGAATTCTTGACACAAACTGTATTTTCACATTACTTCCTGGGACAAAGACTAGCTAGGTGTTTACTAAATTTTGTCCTGGGCACACTACTGAACTATACTCTCTAGACTTCTTTGAAATCAGATATGGCCAAATAACCAAGTTCTGGCCAAAAAATGTGAGTGGAAGTGATGTACATCACCACCAGGCCTAATAAAAGATTCTCATACTCCAGGCAATTGTAAACTGTAGAGCCAAATAAAAGCGGTACTCCAATTAAATTTGTTTCTTCACATATTCCATTTTTGATGTCTACAAAATCCCAAGTGAAGCCACATCAAAAGGAGCCTGGGTTACTGAATCTTTATGTGTAAAAGAGCAACCTGTTAATCAGAAACATCCATTTTGATTTTACTTGAGTGAGGAAATAAGCCTCCATAGCATTAAACTCACATTTTGGGACTAAGCTATTATAACAATCAATTATACCAATACACTCACTACAGTACAGAATTTCTTCACATTTCCTTCAAAAATATATGTAGTTCGAAATCACGGTTATGCTACAATATAGGGTTTTCAAGTGCCTCCCAACTACAGGGATCAAAATTGGTTCTGCACATTCTAAAGTCAACAAGATCTTTCGACATTTTTTAAGTCAACTGATAATTCTGTAGTGGCACAGAGACTACTTCCTATTTATGGCAGAGTTCAATTATCTGCTTCTATCATTTTTATATCCTTTCTTTCTCCTCAAAACTTCTTTTGAAAGGCTTTTGACCTCTTTCATTCCTGCTTTGTTCACAGAGCTATAAGGGAAAATTTACTTAATAAAAATGAAGAAACAGTGTAGATGGAAAGAACAGATAATACATTTGAGGATCCTAAGCCAAACGGTCATCAGCCTAAAGCTAGCTATCAGGATATATCTCACAAAGAATATCAAAGAAAACTGCCATCTTTTGTCTTTTATTTTTTTTAATGTTTTATTTATTTCTGAGAGAGAGAGAGAGAGAGACAGCGTGAACAGGGGAGGGTCAGAGAGAGAGGGAGACAGACTCTGAAACAGGCTCCAGGCTCTGAGCTGGCTGTCAGCACAGAGCCCGACGGAGCTCAAACTCATGAACCTTGAGATCATGACCCGAGCCGAAGTCGGATGCTTAACCGACTGAGCCACTCAGGCGCCCCTGAAAACTGCCATCTTTAAGGGAGAAACAGGAGTTTCAATTTGTCTATAATCATGCTCTCTACTATGATAACCACATAAGACCAACAAGTCTGTTTACCTGATTTGTCACCTCAATTGATTTACTGGCATTGGCTATAACACCCTACTGATTTTAACTGAAATTCTAATCCTTATCTTTTGCTTAATATGCCTTAATATGTAACAGCTTACAGTATGATCCAGCAATGAAACCAGAAGTTGATGATTCGACATACTCTACACAAGATGCACGGCTATAGAAATGCTATACTCAATGCAATGTTCTTAGTACCTCTAATGTACTGTTTTCAGGCCCTTCTCCTTCTATTATTAAATTAATGGTGTATCTTAAAGTCAACAACATCTGAGAATACAAGAAATACAGCAGTTACATTGAGGGGAGTAATTATTCATGCTAAATACTGAGAGGATGAATGAGTTATACTAATAAAGCAGTGAAAGAAGACTATATGAAGAACACAATGAACTAACCTTCTGTCTCAACAGTTAATAAGACTTTCTATGAAGAGATTAAATTTCAAAGATTTTATAAATAGAAAGGATAAGAAAATTAAAAAAGGGTATTTCTGGTATGTTGTTTTTTTCCCCCCAGAAATGGATGGAATTGAGGGAATTAGCCAAAAAGAACAAGAGGAGTGGATCACATCATTTTATAGTTCATATAGTTCCCTTTTTCCATATTTCTTTGCAATATTCACTCACTCCCAGGAACAAAGGAGAGGATCAAGTCAATTTTACAGAGTGCCTTATTACAATGCAAAGCTCAAAGCAAAGTAGGTGCTGTGGGGAGAAAAAACAATAAACCATGAAGATCCCAATCTTCAAGGAGCTTAAATTTAATAGAGGTTGTAATATATGTATGCCACAGATGAAATACAATGCAAGGTAAAAATAAAACCTGATATACAAAAGGAACAGAAATTATGCTCAGTAAAAACAAATAATAAACTTAATGGAAAGGTAGAATTTGAGCTAGACATTGAAGAACTGAAGGTGGAAGAGGGAAGGAAGAAGACTGAACAAAAATATTAACAAGACTGAAAAGAGCAAAGTATAAAGGCCATTCTCAAGATTTTGAATTTTGGGGCGCCCAGGTAGCTCAGTTGGCTGAGCATCTGACTTCAGCTCAGGTGATGATCTCACAGTTCATGGGTTTGAGCCCTGCATTGGGCTCTGTGCTGACAGCTCAGAGCCTGCTTCGGATTCTGTGTCTCCCTCTCTCTGCCCCTCCCCAACTCACACACTGTCTCTCTCAAAAATGAATAAACATTAAAGAAAAAAAAAAGAAGAAGCTAAATTTTATTCAACCAAATGGAAAACCACAGAGTTTTTCAATGACAGAGTAAATTAACCGCAATCGTTCTTTCAAGATTTCTCTCACAACATCTGTAAAATGAATGAATTGGGGTTGTGAATGAAATGTTTATGTGCCCAGAGGGGTGGATACTAGGTAAAGTAAATACAGTGAGAAGGATGATACAGTAATCTAGGCAAAAAGTAACTGGAGTCTGAAATAGGGTGAAAGACTCTAGAAACTAGAAGGAAGACAAATACAAATTTCACTGTGAACTCAGTTCACCAATTGGTCATATCTTATAAAGAGGTTAGTTTGGCTTTTTTTTCTTGAATAAAATTAGTGTATACACTTTTAATTAAAACAAAACTTAAATAGCACAGAATGACATTAAATAGAAAAGTGTCTTCTTAGTCCCTCAGTGTAATCATATTTAATCATTTCTACTTTTATTTCAATTGGCTTTTGTAATAATTCTAAATATACTCATACTGCTTATATATAAATATAAGCTAAGAATCTAACCTCATGACCATGTGCACAAGGAGTTATGAGAAATGTTCACTGTGCATAATTTGTAATAGTGAAAAACTGAAAACACCTTACAGGTTCTACAACAGAAAAGTATACAGTATAAATACTCAAATGACAAAGACCACACAGATCAATACAAATATAAAAAATGTTAAATAAAAAAGAAAGTTGCAGAAGCAAAGCTTTAATATAGAAGTACTAAGATTAAACAGATAAAAATAATACATATGAAAGTATAAATGTACATGCTCAAGTATCAAAAACAAATTCAGAGGGAAGGACAGGAAATACGTGTGTGTGTTAGGTTTTGTTTTTAAAAAATAAAAAGCTCTGAAGCACAGTAGATGGAACACAGGCATTTGTTTTATTGTTCTCTATCAACTTTCTTTTAAACTGAAACATTTTATACTTTTTTTTTCAAACTTTTATTTAAATTCTATTTAGTTAACACACAGTACAATACTGATTTCAGGAGGAGAAATCAGATTCATCACTTGTATACAACACCCAGTGCTCATCAAAAGTGCCCTCCTTAGTGTCCATTAGCCATTTAACCCATCCCCCACCCACATCCCTCCATCAACCCTGTCTGTTCTCTATCTTTAAAAATCTCTTCTTACAGTTTGTTTCCCTCTCCCCCCCCAATATGTTCATCTGTTTTGTTTCTTAAATTCCATGTATGAGTGAAATTATATGGTTATACCTTTATTTTAGAAGAAAAAACTTACATTAAATACTGAATATATTAAAAGGATTCTTCTATAATCTACTAATTACTCTGAGTATCACTTCAGAAAAACTATTTCACTCTGGGGTGATTTACCACCCTACTGACCTCTGCTGGTCCAACAAGGGTGAAGATACTGCAGTTGCCTTCCGGTCTTTCTTGCTTGCTGAAGATGATGATTTAGGGCTTGACTTTCGCTTTGGGGATTTGCTCGACTTTCTTAGTGAAGGAGATGGAGATAATTTTGATCTAATCACTTCTGGTGAAACCTTTTAAAAGAATTCAGTAAGTCCATTCATAAACTCCTTCAATCATGGCTGTTATAAGCAGATAACAAAGCAGGTGTTTCTAAATCATACCAAACTTCAAATGAAATATTAAGAGATATTATAACTACCTCGTATTAGTCTGACTCCTAAACACATGCTTTTAACCAATATGCTAATTATAATTAACGGCCATAACACTAGTATCAATAAAGCAAACTAAAATTATAAAATTTCAAAAACTTCCTCAGAAAAACTACATATTATATTCAAATAAATTGTAGCCCTACTCTTTAGGAAAAAAACAAGTATTCTAGGCATAGCTTAGGCCTAAAAAACAGACATACATAGATTTAAATACTATTTAACATTAGCCGGTAACGCTACAAAGCACAACCTCAGTTTTTTCACCGGTTCAAAAGCAAAAATATTTCCTATTTATCTAGTAGAGTAATGTGAATATTAACATGTAATTGATATACACCAATTTGATCAGTGTATCAATATCCTAATATAATAATCCTAATATAACATAGACAGAACAGCTAATGAGTTCTCTGATCAATATCCATGTTAATATTAATTACTAACATCTTTCAATAAATAGCATACCTCCTTTTTAATAATAATTTCTTCTCTCTTGTCCATGTTTTCTTGTTCGAGCTTCATTAATTCCCTCTGTATTTTTTGACGCTTCATTTCCAATGACAACTCATGAACATAATCATAATTAATATCTCCATTGTCAGAATCTTTAAGATAAAATGTCATTACTTGTCAGAAACTATCAAAATTATCCACACCAAAAATTATAGAAATTTTTTCAACTAATTTTTTATACAAATTAAAATGATAGTCTTTCATTAGAATGACATACTTCTCAGAGGTAAAAATATATATGCTATCTCTATAAAGGATTAAAATCAGTATGGCTGATATGTTTATGAAATGCCAAACATTTATAAGATACTTGGGTTTTCTGAAAGTGATTTTGGGTGTCTGGGGGTTGGGTTTTTGGTTAGGAAATGGGATTTTACAATTTTGCAATTAAAAACTCACATGTAAATTTTAAGTATTAAAAACACCAAAGCCTTCAGTATTTCTTGCTGTATATGATATGATTTCATTATGTCCCTGACTTTCTTAAAGATTCATTAGTATTAAGTGAAGGTTACATTAGGTGTCCTACATTGTTTCCATATTTCTTTTTTATTAGTGACACAATTGATTTTTATATAAAACTAAAATTTGGTAATTTTAATACTAATGTGTACATGAGCTAAAGTCTGAAAGGTCTGTAACTTTCCATTATAAGCGATTTGTACTAGTTCCATAGATCAGAACTGCCCATCTCAACAGATGTGATATGATGTCTTTATTTCTATTCACTATTTCCAGTGGAAAAAAATATAAAGACTGGTTAAGGAAGAAAAAAGAAAAGAAAAAGAGTGATGTGCAGAGCTATTTCTTCACAACATGCAGAAGTTTTCAACAGCTACTGGCACTGCCACCCAACATCTAACCCTTATTTGCTATATATAAATGCCAAAAAGCCTAGAGGAAGGAATTTCAGTGACTCTTATCCTAACACATGACAATGTTGGGCTTGACTGATAACAAGCAGAGATACCTTTTCAAACTATACGTTTTAGCACTAAAGATCACCATTCCTTAACCTGTGGTAAAGAAATAAAATGAAGAACTAAAAAACAATAAAGATAAACAGTCCTACTTCACTGATGAAAGCACAAGAAAATGAACATCATTGTCATGTACAGATCAAATACATTATAATTCCAAATATCCATTTATTTGCTTGGGAATAGAGAGGGTAGCTACATATTCTTTAACTATGTAAGTAAATTGATCACTCATCTTATATTGGAAGATGATGACCAGTTTTCAGTAAATATATAAAACAGACTCACATTTTTCAGTCAGAAAGTAATTACTCAACATTTAAGGACTATATTTACTGGATATAATTTACTAGATAAGAACCATATTTACTAGGTTAATTTACTATATTTAAAAACTATATTTACTAGATAAAATGACTGGAGATACTGAAATAAATAATGGCAACCTCAAGTACTATTTTGTACTCTGAGACACTTTATATCAATGAATAACAGGGTTCAAAGATTCGGTTTGACAATATTCTTAAATTACCAGCAGATAAAATTCCATAGCTAAATACTAAGTATGTATAAAACAAAGGGAAGAGTAATTGATTGCAAAGAGTGATTTATAGTGTTTTTAATGGTATTATCAATAATACCCTGCACCCCTCTAAAAACTGCTACCTGGAAACATCACCAATACAGAACACAGGTAAGAAATGAAAAGTTGGCTTCAATCCTTCAATCCCCAGCTACCCTACCAAGGAGAGTAAGTCTGAACAACTAAAATATATGTCAGAGTCCATAAACTATAACTAATATATTTTGCTTAGAGGAAAAGCTCTCTAGTCTTTACTCAGATATGATTTATTCTTATTTTATGCATAGCTAATATAAACAAAAGGAAGATGTCTTCCTGGCCTACAGGAAATGAACTACAAAACAGGCATGATGCGACCTGACAAAAAGAGATATCATGATAGTCTCCTGACAAAAAAAGAAAATGAGAAGGCACAAAACACAGACTCAAACTCAAAAAAAGAAAAAAAAAGTCTGAAACCATTAATAAATTTAGAAAATGTGTCTCATATCTTGGGGTTATCATTATAACTGCCTTTTAATAAAAACTAATTCATAAAGATGATTAGTCTAAGTTATCAGAAAAATATTAAATATACTTTGAATGGCATAGTTCACAAGGCAAAGATTTTTAAGAATATATAATAGAAAAATACATACAATACATAAGGCTGACGTTCTTTATACATACAGAGTTCTTAGTGATTTAAAGGAGAATGAGCAAGGACACAGACAGGCAATTCACAAAAAGAAATGCAAGTGATAGATAAATATACCTTTTTCATGTATTAAAGAACCACTTTTTTCTAATTCTAGTATGGTATTAGTAAAGGTACAGATAAAAGGTATGTTCATTCTTTGAAGGTAACAGTGTAAACTAGGACACTGGGACATCTATCTTGGAAAGTAATATGGCAAGTAATGTGGACAAATGCCTTAAGAACATTAATACCCTTTAATATAACAATTTTACTTCTAGTAATTTGTTTTATCCAAATAGTCATAGAAATATAAAAGGTATATGTGTATGGATTAAAGACTGTATATTTAAGTATTTGCTTCTGTCTTTAATGTATACATTCTCACTATTAAAAGTGTTCTTTTTTTTTTTTTTTTTTAAATGTTTTATTTCTAGGAGAGAGAGAGAGACAGCGTGAGCAGGGGAGGGTCAGAGAGAGAGGGAGTCACAGACTGAAACAGGCTCCAGGCTCTGAGCTGGCAGTCAGCACAGAACCCGACGCGGGGCTCGAACCCACGAACCGTGAGATCATGACCTAAGCGAAAGTCGGACGCTTAACCAACTAAGCCACCCAGGAGCCCCTAAAAGTGTTAATTCTTAAGTACGAAGAGTAAAATGAGAAATTTCCTTATTCTCCTCCCACTGCTATCCTTACTCCAGTGATAACAATGTAGTTTAGTGCTACATGTATAAAAATAAAACTTCATATTTATGCTCTTTAAAATAATAGGACTAAAACTACACACACTGCCCTACAGAAATACCTTTCCATGTCAGAGAGATGAACCACTTTAATATCTGCAAACCATTTCATGATAGAACGTATTATAATTTATTTAACCAGTTTCCTTTGGACACACAGTTTGTTTTCAATATTTTGCTCTATAAACATGACTTCAATGGACATTCTGACACCTTCCCTGGTTGACAAGTGCAAGTATTTCTTTAGGGCAGATTTTTTTTAACGTTTATTTACTTAGTTTGAGAAACAGTAAGAGAGTGCCAGCTTCTGAGCGGGTGAGGGGCAGCGAGAGCAGGAGAGAATCCCAAGTACACCCAATGCTATCAGGGCACAGGGCCCAATGTAATACCTGAACCATGAGATCATGACCCAAGCCGAAATCAAGAGGTGGATGCTTAACCGACTGAGGCATCCAGATGCCCCTAGGACAGATCCATTAAACTATGGAGTTACTGGATCAAAGAGGAGTAGAATTTTACTTTTAATATTACCAAACTACACTCCAAAACAGCTTTTACCAACAGAAACTCTCATTTCAAAACATTTGTATTTTTCATTTCTGTTAATTCGATGGAAAAAATTGCTACCTTCTTTTCCTTGACTTTCTTCTGTACTGAGCCTGAGTAGTAACTGACCATTTCTAGTTCCTCTATGAATTACCTACTTTTGCCCTTTTTTCAAATAGACTTTTTCTTTTATTTATGGAAGCTCACTTTTATATAGTGTTTTTACCATATGCTTACACATGTTACACATGGCAAATATTTCCTTATGGTGATCTACTTTTTGTTATTAAATTGTAGTTTAGTTATACACAAAATTTAAATCTTTATGTACTCAAATAAGGCTTCTGAGTTTATGCCTTACTTCCGGAGAATGTACCCACTTATAAGATTACCAAAATACATTATTTCCTCTTCTACTGCAATGATACTATTCCTTTTTATGTTACTGCACTAGTCAGTACGGTAAACAAATAAGAGTAAGTTTAAGGAACCAAATAAAAAACAAAGACTTGGGGGTAAGGTGTTGGAAATATAGGCAGCAACCAGATATGGACAATAAGAATTTGTACTTGGATCCTGAAGGCAATGGGAAATCCAAATTTTATTCATTTTTAATTTTTTTAAATGTTTATTTATTTTTGAGAGACAGAGCATGAACAGGGGAGGGGCAGAGAGGGAGACACAGAATCCAAAGCAGGTTCCAAGCTCTGAGCTGTCAGCACAGAGCCCCATGTGGGGCTCAAACTCCCCTGGCTCATGACCTGAGCCAAAGTTGGACGCTTAACCAAATGAGCCACCCAGGTGCCCCTGGAAATCCAAATTTTAAACGGAGGAATGAAGTGAAGACATTTATTCTTTCAAAAGAGCATTCTGGAACTCCAAGAGTGGAAGAAGATATTCACAATACACATATCTGATAAAAGATCTTATATCCAAAGTATAGAAAGAATTCTAAACAACTAAAAAAACAGGTAATACAACAGAATAAGCAAGTCTAGAACACACAGTTTACAAAACAGATTGTACAGTGGTCAATAAATGTGAAAAAGTTGTCAACTTTATTAGTCATTAGAGAAATGCACACTAAAACCACAATAAGGTACCACTACACACTACCAGAATGGCTAAGATGAAAAAGACAAAAAGTACCATATGAAAAATAACTTTTTAATTTGATATATCTACTAAAAAATGAACATATGCAAACTCCTTGCTTTACCAATACAACTTCCAGGCATAAAATGAAGAGAAATGGGTATAAATTTAGCAAAAGATATGATTAGGGACAGTAACAGCACCCTACTTGTAACCATTCAAAATGAGAAATTATTCTAACATTTATCACCACTAGAATGGATAAATTATGGTATAGTCATACAATGAAAGCCTACATAGCAATAATAATTAATGAACTACAACTATGTGCAGTAAATAATAGGGTTAATCTCAAAAACATACTGTAAGCAAAAGAAACTAAACATAAAAAGAGTACCCTGTATATTCCATTTATACAGAGCTCAAAAACAGACAAAATTAATCAATGGTGGTAGAAATCAGGGTAGTCGTTATCTTTGGGAGGTTGAGGGGTGGGAGTGACTCGAAAAGGAGCACAAGGAGGCTTACGGGAAACTTTCCTATTTATTGATTTGGGTACAGATTATACAAGTGTGTTCTGTTTGTGAAAATTCAATGAATTGCACATGTGAATCATGCACTCTTCTGAACATATACTTCAGTTAAATAAATTCTTTTAAGATTATTCTATTTTTCAGGTGAAGAATGAATTCAAAGACAAGATTAACTTCAAGGCATGAAGTTAGGAGGTTATTTTGGTAAAATATATTTGTAGGCAATATCTTACTTACTAAATATCTTAATAACTAAAGTAACAGTAGTCATTTAGAAAAACAGGTGGTTCTGAAAGATAGTCAGTAGGTAGAAACTTTGTAAGAACTTTTAAGTTTGCCAGAACTTTGTAAATGTCTAGGGTGAGGAGACGGAGCATCAAATAATGACTCTCAGGTTTTAGAGGATCCAGTAGAAAGTGGTGGTCTTCGGGAACTCAGAGAGATACAGTTGATAGAGCTCCAGATAGTGGATTCATTAATATGCAGATGCTAATGATGCCCTGAAAGGATGATTTCATCCGGAAGGAAAAATTAAAATTGAAAAAAGGTGGCTAGGCAAAGGGAAATCAACTGAAGGCAGATGCCACTTCTAGAAACAAGTGGTTCTCAAAGAGTGGTCTGAGGATTCCTCGGGATCTCCAAGATAATTTTTGGAGTTTCAGAAGACCAAAAATATTTCTACAATACTACATCATTGGGCTGGTTTACTATTCTCTCCTCAGTATATACTGGAGTTTTCCAGAAGTCACATGATATGTAATAGCATTAACAGATTGAATGCAGCAGCAGATATAAAAATCTAGAGGTCTTCTATTCAGTCAGATGTTAAAAAGATTTACAAAAGCATGTAGAACACTGCCCCCTCCTCATAATTTTAATTTGTAAAACCTATCTGTTCTCTATAAAAGTCTATACCTGGGTTTATTATTATCACTGAATAAATTCATAAATAAGTATTTAAAAAACTGCTCAGATTCAATTTCTAATATGGTGAGAACTGAAACAGATAATCCACTAAGTCAAAAGCTGTTTGGGATCCTTAAAAAAAAAAGGTGAAAAGTGTCATGAGACCAGAAAGTTTGAGAAAGAGTAGTATAAAGCAATTTCTTCTGAGTCTAGCTAAAACTGCTATTCACTTAAGATTTAAAATACAGAAAGTCTATTAAACTGGTTCAGTGTCATTATCTGGGGATTGAGATGACTAAATCCATGATTCAATACTCTCCCAAACATATTTTAATCCATACAGATAAATTATTCAAAATCTGTGAGTTCAAATCAAGAGAAAACTGTAACAGCCATGTATAGATTTTATACGTACAACTATTATAAAAGGCATCTACTCACCTTTTAAGTGAATTTTGTATAGTAAAATCACTTTAGTGTTTTTAAAGATGATAGTCTAGAGTAAAACCCTGGGAATAAAAATTCAAGGGACAGATAAAACACAAGGAGCCTCTGTACCAGATTGGAGGGCTTCATAAGAAGACAGTAATTCTGAAGATTGATAGATGAAATCCAAGGGCAAAGTGTTTCAAGAAGACAGAGGCTCTCGAATGCTGCAGAAAGATTACAGGAGAGAGACAAATATCGGGGTGCCTGGGTGGCTCAGTCAGTTGGGTGTCCAACTTCGGCTCAGGTCATGATCCACAGTTTGCGGGTTGGAGGCCCGCATCGGGCTCTCTGCTGACAGCTAGGAGCCTGGAGCCTGCTTTGGATTCTGTGTCTCTCTCTCTCTGACTCTTCCCTGTTCATGCCCTGTCTCTCTCTCAAAAATAAACAAACATTACCCCAAAAAAAGAAGAGAGACAAGTATGTCTTCATTTATTTAGCAAAGAGGAGGTCATTAGCAACCTTCAAAAGCAGTTTTAGTGAAGACGTGGATCAGAAAACTCGGTAAGTATGAGGTGAAAAAAGAAGAGACATTATGGCACAGAGTTCCTCCAAAAATTTAGTTTATAGTAGGGATAAGCAGGGTGATGGGTAAAAACCATATGGGGAAAAGAGAAAAAGTGTCCAGATAGATGTTAAAGATATAAAAGAGAGTGTACAACAAATGGACAAGATTGCAGAAGGGGGAGGAAATCAGATTCAGGACACAGGAGAAGATAACCTTATACAGCAGGAAAAAGGCTTCTTACACAGATCAAAAGGGAAATAATAGAGTTCATGTGGGGAAAAGAAGATGAGTATGGAAGCAGGAAGTTAAGGGAGTTAGTAGATGGTGAGCTACATCATCTCTGTGTAATAAACAGCAGACAGGAGACATGAAGGGTCCACAGGGAGATTTAAGGAGAGAGTTTGACAACAAGGAGAAAACTCCTCATCTTAGGCTTTTCCAAACCTTTTCAATGGTAATAGAAAAACTTTTATTTTTAAAGATAAGGAGTATCCAGTACATTTCAGAATATATTTTATCCAAAAGTAATTAAAATGAAAAGAATGCTGAATGTGTGTAGTTAATTCCTTCATACTTAGGAAAAGTTCATTATCCAACCTTGAATAGCCAAGATTTATAGTATTTTATTTCAATACATTAACTACCTAGTCAATTATAATGAGACATTATAGCTGCTTCTACTACAATTTTGTGGGAGGTACTAGATTGGTTTATGAAATACCAATAAAATAATCATAAGGAAATTTCTTATCTGCTCTTAGGAGTAAGTTTTAAGTAGATAGCACTGTCCAAAACTGGAATGGATTTCCTAAAAACTACTGATGATCAAATTACTGGAGAGGCATTTAGCATACTTTTCAAGTCTCAGAATGTAATTCTTTAGAGGTTCTTCTTAAATGTAACAGTAAATGTTTTAGGTTTACAGACTCTTGGCTCTCATAAGCACTCAACTCATCCACAGGTAGGTCAAATGGAACCACAGAAAACATGTAACCAAATGGGCATGGCTGTGTTCCAATAAAACTTAATTTGCAAACACAGATGGCTGGCCCACAAGCTATAATTTTTTAACTCTTGTTCTAACTTTTCAGTTTACTGCTAAGGAACGTGATTAAATACTTATATTCTTTAGTTTTTTCATGTTGAAGTAGAGTAACAAATCTATTGAATTAATAAGTACATAAATTATATTTAAATGCCCAGTACACCCAAAGCATTCAATAAACGTGACTTCCCTTTCTCTATAGGTAGTGTGAGGCTATAGTGCTCACCTTCAAAAGGTCATAAAAGTGAAAAACAACATTTATGGTGTGAAAAACAAATGCTAACTTGTTAAGACAATGATGCAAAAATGATTTTGCTATTTTTCATGAACAAATCCCTTGTCTCAATTAGTACCTGAATTGGATTTATTCTGAAAGATGAAAGTCTACAATTCCTTGGAAATAATTTTACCAGATATTTAGGATTTTAAAATCTTACTTTAATATTTTATGTAATACAAACAAACTTTAGGGGCAGCTGGGTAGCTCGGTTGAGTGTGTGACTTTGGCTGAGGCCATGATCTCACAGTTCGTGAGTTAAAGTCCCACATGGGGCTCACTGCTGTCAGCACAGAGCCTAATTCGGATCCTCTGTTCCCTCCCTCTGTCTCTCCCGTTTGTACTGTCTCAAAAATAAACACTAAAAAAAAAAAACCAAAAATAGACTTAATTTTCTAACCTTGGTATTGAGGGCCTAAAAACACTTAGAAAAGTAATACAATTTCAAAGGACTGTGATGCTGCCCAATGATGTTCTGGGGGGTGGAAAAAGATGGGGAAGTTGAAAAATGCAGTATGAATAGCCTTCTCTGACTTTGTTCTGCTACCATATGCTATTTTCTGTATTATAACTTATTAAAGTAGAAAGACAGCAGTCTTAGATGGCAGTCTAAGATGATTCTGAAACAAGTTGAAAAGTGTTTTCAAAAAGTCTACAAAACGAATAATAATAACTATATAAACAAAGATTCTTGAAACTCACCATCTCTATTAGTTTCCCATTCTACATTCTCTTCTTCACTTTCCGGAGTTCTCTCCTTAGTGATTTTAATGTCTTCCTTTTCCCTATGTCTCCCTCTTGAAGATTCTTTCTAAAAAGTATATATATGCATATAGATTACCATATTTTTAAAAATTATGAGATAGCTATATAATACAGAATATTTCTAGCTTCATCTTTGTTTCATTAAAGAATCTATTTAGCAAATAACCACTTATCAACTAAATAGAAGTGACAAGTTCTAGTGTAGCACCATAATGAAAACACTGTATTTTAAAAAACAGCAACTTAATAAAAGGAATAAATAAGATTTTAAAATATAAAATGCAAATGCTAATAAGCACTGGATAGTCTAAAATATACCAGGTTTTTGTTTCTAAGTTTCTAGGGGTAAAAGAATTTAAAATGGATAAAATAAACAAAAGGATTTTTAAGTGACCATATTAAAAAATGACTTAAAAATGGCTACATTTTCACAATAGACTCAGAAGTAATTACTGATCTAAAGTTTATCGTAACACTTAATGTAACAGCATTTTCCTACACACTTCAGGATAAATTCAACTCATTTGGTAATTTTATAAATGCTTTTTGAAAAAGATGTTCCCCTATTTTGATAAAATCAAAATCATGGCTAAAATAGAAAATTAGTCCTTATACTATAGTTAAAAACAGAAAAGTTTATATTTTATTCTAGGTGTAACAGTATCCTACAGACAGGACAATTTCAGCTTATAAAATGCAATTAAATAACTATATAAGATAAAGACTCCAAACAACACTTTACTAAGTGGTAAGAAAATAACCAGTGTCATAGAATTGTCACCGTCCTACCACAGTGTTTCACTTTATTAACACTCTATATTCTGTGTAAGAAACTATAACTCAAGGACATTAATTGCTGAAAATTCTTTTTGGGCACTACCAAACATAAAATGGGGCTGCTTAAAACACAAATTAATTTTTCTTTGAAGGCTTCTTTTAAAGAAATCTAGTATACATTATAATTGTCCCTAAATTTTACATATTAAGGTATAAAGTCATGTTGTATCACTTGCTAAGTGATACATATGGTATGATGATAAAGGCTGACAAAAGTATTAGAAAAGGTTCTACAAAAGTGGAACCAGCCATGGAAAAATGCAAGGAGGGAGGAAGGAGGAAAGGAACGAAGGAACTCCTATTTATACATAAGACTAAAGGAAAAAAAGGGACACAATTATTTTTATTCTTAAAATATATTCCATGGATTATTAATGAAGAACTATTATATATCCCTTGTAAATTTTCAATGTTCTGTGGATTAAAATTACTATAATTTTACATCAGTACAATTTATATAAAAAAATTCACTCTCAACAATAGCCAAAACATGGAAAGAGCCTAAGTGTCCATCAACGGACGAATGGATCAAAAAGATGTGGTTTATCTACACCNTACACTGTTTTCTACTTAAAGTATCATATAATACCCAACTACTAATTTAGGTGAAAAGGGCTTCAGAGAAGTAGTAGCTGACACTGTAAAATAAAGTAACTTGCAAGTATGTAACAAAGTATTTTTTAATGGATTTAGAACTAAAAATGCAATCACCCCAATAAACATCATCAGTAGTAACTTATGTAATTATTTCAAATATTCATCCTATATAATTATGTAATTTTTGAATTGCTATTTTTTTAATATGACTGATACTGTCCTGAGAGATCATATATAACTTCTGTTATTAAGTACTATTAATGCATGCTTCAATATATGATGGAATTTCATTCAAGCTAGAAGACACATTTTTTCCTAATATTATGTCACTATCCCACCTTAAATCAAAATACAGGAAATTGTTTTAATAACACTTATTCAGAAGGCTCAGGTCATTTTCTAAAATGTCATTATCTCATTTTTTTTTTCAATTCAACAATGTTTAGGCATAATTTGCTATGTTACACCTTTATCAAATAGTTATTTCTCACTTTCTTTTACCATATTCAAATAAATAGGGTCTGGTATTCCCTGTCCCACGGAGAAGAGCATGGCCTGCTCTCACCTCTTGAACAGAGTAGCTTGTCATCTTATTTCTTTTAAATGCAAACATATTAATTAGATGTGCAGCTGGGGGCACCTGAGTGACAGTCAGTTAAGCATCATGTCACAATCTCATATGACTTCAGCTCAGATCATGATCTCACAGTTCTAATTAGAGCCGCGCATTGGTTCTCTGCTGTCAGCACAGAGCCTACTCTGAATCTTCTCTCTCTCTCTCTCCATCTCTCTCTCTCTTGGTCCTTCCTCCTTCCTTGCAAAACTAAATATTAAAAAAAATTTTTTTAAAAGATGTGCAGATGTTTGATTACTTTATTATGTATTCTAAATTAGTCATCCCAGAACATGTACATGTTGAAATACTTGTTAATGAACTAAAATATTTTAGCCAGTACACGTTGGGATGAGATATTTTGAGAATCCAGAATTTTTTTGGACTCCAAAGTATGTTAAGTAACACTACCGAGAGCCTGGAGCAGCAACCTGTGCTCAAACATACTAATATTTTTGTAGCAAAACATGAATTTACCAATTGTATAAAGACTATAATTAGCTTCATGTCAATTAAAATTAGGTTTTGCTGTCAAACAAGTCTAAGCCTCACTTAGAAAAGTTGGCCTTAAAAATTTCTTACATTTCAGAAATGCAATAAATGATTGTAGACTTTTACTTTATTTTTGTAAATGTTTATTTATTTTTGACAGAGAGAAAGAGAGAGAGACGGAGCATGAACAGGGGAGGAACAGAGAAGAGAGGGAGACAAAGAATCTGAAGTAGGCTCCAGGCTCTGAGCTGTCAGCACAGAGCCCAACGTGGGGCTCAAACCCAAAAACTGTGAGATCACGATCTAAACTGAAGTTGGACACTTAACCAACTGAGCCACCCAGGCACCCCTGTAGACTTTTACTTTATTTTCATTTTATTTTTAGTTTACAGTACATTCACATTTATTCCCTAAACACTGTATGTATGGACAGGTAATATTCATTATGAATTTTATTTTTTTAATATTTTTAAAAAGTTTAATGTTTTTCATTTTTGAGAGAAAGAGTGTGAGCAAAGACAGGCGGAGAAAAAGGGAGACACAAAATCTGAAGCAGCCTCTCAGCTCTGATCTATCATATAGCACAGAGCCCAACACGGGGCTTGAACTCACAAACCACAAGATCATGACCTGAGCTGAAGGTGGATGCTTAATTGAGCCACCTAGGCACCCCATGAATTTTACTTTTAGATAGTCATAAAATGTTAGGGGTCTTTGTAAATAATATAATCCAACCCCCTCCTGCCCTATGTAGGAAATTTTTAAAATATCATATAGTTATGGAAGTCTTGTTAGAAGAATGTCAGGAAAAATATTTACTCCCTAGGTTTCCACTGACAGTTCTTCACTGCTGCGCGCCCTCTGGTCCCCATTTTCAGATAGCTCTTAAGTACTAAAAAGTTCTTTCTTTTACTGATCACAATTCTCTTATACCTCTCCAGAATTTCTGATTGAAATCCGTTCTGACCTCTAGATCGTGTTAAAATAAATCTAAGATTTCTTTCACACATTAGCCCTTTAAATATTTGAACCGTTATTAAATCTCTTCAACATTTTCTACGAGGCCAAAGACAGGCTTCATACTGATCATACATCAACATTTCGGGATTTTCCCACTACCACTCTTCCAACTCCCCTGGGCACATCAAACTGCCAATGTACTTCAACAAAATATGAAAACTAAAATTAATCCATTCTTGCCAGAGCAGCAGACAGCATATGGGTTTTACCTCTCCTGGTGTAGAAATGAAATTATACTTGTACTAATAAAGTCTAACTTGTTTTGTATTGTTTTGTAGGATAAGTTTTGAGTGGAACTTAAACAACATACTGTAAGTTTACAAACTACATAAATTTAAAGTACAATCTCACATAAAATATGGTACATTTCAGGGCTGGGTGATTTAGTAACATTCTGAAATCATCAGATATCAAACTTTCTTGTATTGTTCCTCTCACAGCTCTGCCATTCCTACTGCTGACTTCACATTAAGGCATGTTTCTTTTCCCATAAGAAGCAATCTAAGTTCTCCCAATGTGCCTCTCCCTGAATCACGAAGAATTCATTCCTTAAGTTTGAGTAGGCCGACATCAGTCACATGACCACATCTAAATCAATAACCAATTGATCAATAAATCAAAAACTAATGCCAAGGTAATGGCCAGAGGTAAAATGACTTAGTTCCTGGCTCCTGAGTCAACTGTATTAGCAAAGAGAATGGGATTATTATGACTGATTTAGACTAATCAGGTCCCAGCAGTAAACCAGGGTCAATTCCCCAAAACCACAATGCATCTATAAAATGAAAAAGTGATAGAATGGATCTGGTGACTCAAAGCAATTTACACTACAGTTTTGGAACTACACTTCACCTCTTCAAAGTACAAGGCCACATTTGTGACTTCATAGGCCAAAACAAAATGAACTGTCCAACCTAGTAAACATTTTCTCTGTTCATCTCTACTATTCACATTTCAGACCCTCCTTCTAAGTCATTTGCTATCTTCCTGATGTGCATACCTTTTTAGATAGTCTCTATTTAGTGAAGATCTCCTAGTAGCCAACACTCTCAATTTTATCTAAAAATATCTCTATTATATCTTCATTCTTGAAAAACAGTTTTGCTGGGTATATAACTATGGTTTGACAGATTTATGATAGCACTTTGGAAATATCATCTCACTGTCTTTTGGTGCTCATTGTTGCTTATGTCATTCTGTTGCTTCTTTGTAGGATGATACCTTTTTTTCTTGTGGTATTTCTGATATTTTCTCTATGATTCTGGTATTTTATAACTGCATAATAATATTCCATTTGATATGTATTGTGCCTTCCATATCTGCAGCTTTGTCTCATCAATTATAGAAAATTCATAGCACTACTTCCAATAATTGACTCTCCTGCATTCTATTTTTCTCTGGAGTTCCAACTCCAAGTACATTAGATTTTCTAAGTATTTCCCTCAAACTTCTGAATCTCTTCAACATTATCTATAACCTGTCTTTATGTGCTGTATTCTGGATAAATTTTTCACCTCCATCTTCCAATTCAACAGCTTTCTCTCCAAAAATGAACAAGAAAGACTTGGTCTCTGATCTGCTCTAATACTAGTAAAAGTCTTAAGGTCACTACCAGCTTTCACATTTGCTATTTAATCCTTGGTTTCAGTTCTCTGTTCTTGTTTCTTTGTTTTTGCTGCTGTCTTACATTTTTGAGAAAGCAGCAATGCATTTAAAAGGTGTTTGTTGCCACTTATCCAGGATCTAGTTTTACTGTAGTAAGAGGACCTTCAAAGTACACAGTCTATAACAGCGCTAAAAGGGAAAGTTAAGACTAACAATTCTAAAAAATTTTAAAAATACATTTTTAAACACTAACAATTCTTTAGCAGTCACATCAAACTTTGTCTACTGCTTAAAGTAGAGCCAACTATTTCTCCTTGGACTTATCCACAACCATTAGTCAGGTCAAGCCACCCTAGGCCATACTAGTCCAACAGACATTTTATTCCTAAAGTCTGTTTATCCTTAACACATATTTGTTCTTTGTTAAATGACAGGGAACAGTATTAATATGTATTACATGAGACAAAGAAGATGGGAAGGGGAAAAAAATCTACTTCAACTATCTTTTCCATTTATCTCACATAATCTCATTGCATTTCCTTATATCTTTCTAAAATTACTTAGGGGGTCCAGTTGGTTAAGCCTCAGACTCTTAATTTCAGCTCGGGTCATGATCTCACGGTTCAGGGTATCAAGCCCTGCATGGGGCTCTGCACGGACAGCATGGAGCCTGCTTGGGATTCTCTCTCCCTCTCTCTCTCAACCCCCTCCCCTACACACGCACACTCTCTCTCTCAAAACACACATTCTCTCTCTCAAAACAAACATTTTTAAAAAATTAGTTGGAGAAACTTCCTTTGAGACTAATAAAGTTATCACAGAACATTTAGTCAAAAAATAACTCCCTTATATACCAATGAAGCTCTTCCCTTGTACTAATACTCACTTTAAAACAACTGTGTAAATTTGTCCATTTCTAGCATAAAGTTATTATCATAGTAATAATTATTATATTAAAGAATATCAAGTTTTTAAACACTCAATGTTTCATATAAAGGATTTTGTTGGTCTTCTCATCTTTTCTTTTTAAAGAATAATGATTCCAAACCTTACTACTCTAAAAATTTGCTTAGTTTCACAAAATACCAGTATTATTAGTGAATTCTTAATTTTCTGTCAGAAGCTCTAGGATTAATGTTAATACAAATTTTTCCTGTCTGTAATTTACTACCACGTTATTACACTAAAGCTATTAACAACTGGAAAAAACTATTACTGAGATTATGGTTCTCACCTTAATGTTTTGAAACCTTTCAAGTGGACACTTGAAAAGTGGACACCCTTCTGATGAAGGGTGAAAACTTTAAAAAGTGAACAATAACGTTCACTGATTTTCGGCCTGAACTAGCCCAACTAACTCAGCTCAGTCAATAGCTATTAGAATAAATATAATCTGACATTGTGAAATTTTAAATTATTCACAGATGTACAATCTCAGATCCTTTCAATATTATAGAAACACAGTTAAGAAATGTAGTTCTATATTTGGGAAACTATACTATATTTTGTTTATAACTACTGAAGAAAAATCCCATAATAAGATTAATAGGGATTTTCTTTTATGAACTGATCAAAAAATTGATCAAAAAATTATATTATTTCACAATAAGCAGAGCCACAAATAAGACTGTATACTTCAAAGAAATTCAACAGATAACCAAAATCAAGTCATCTCTAAGCACTGCATTAAAAAAACTATCAAGAAAAAAACAGTTATTATCGCTGTATCTGTTCACTCAAATATACAATGAAGTGCACAAAGTATAAGAGATGTAGAGAACCATAAAATACCTCAGAATAAACCTAACCAAGGATACAAGAGATCTGTATGATGAAAACTATAGAAAACTTATGAAGGAAATTGAAGAAGACACAAAGAAATGGAAAAACANGTAGAGAAAAGTAGACAGAGACATACTACTAAGATACTTTAACAAGATATTCTCAAATCAAGACTTCAAGTAGACAAAGATAGTAAAATACCAAAGATCAAAACAATAGATGTTTTAGATATACTTTAGAACCTGAAAATCAAAAAACCAGAAAATAATCTTTTCAAGCACACAAGTAATATTAGATAAACTGACCTTATCCCAAGCCACAAAGAAAATCTCAGTAAAGTTGAAAAACACAGAAATATAAAGAGTAATAACAGAGAAGTTATCATTTTTAAATGAAATAACATATACACATGCATACACATACAACAAACAAAAGTCCCTTTAACCTGAAAGATTTTAAACGTGCAATTAAAAACTTCTTGGATCATAGGTGAACTCCAAACCTAAAGAGGAGAATTTCCTGCAAATAATGATAATGAAAACGTGACATATAAGATCAGATCCATAAATTCAGCTAAAGCTTTTATTGGACAAAAGCTTAAAGCATTAAAAACTAATATAAATCAAACGAGAATAAATGCTCAATCAATTCAGTAAGAAAAAGGAATACAGTAAAACAAAGACTGAATAAAAGAAAAAACAAATAAATGTATTAGAAAAGAGAAAGAACTAACCTATAAATCCAAAAGCCAACTCTTTAAAAACCACTGGCTAACCTAAATCAAGAAAAAAGGGAAAAAACAAAAGTATCCCAAATCAGATATAACAAAATAAAAATAAGCATTAGAACAAAGAAAAATAAAGAAAAGCATGAGATTTCTTCACATAACTCTATGCAAAAAGTTTAAAAATCCAGGGGAAATAAATTTTTTAGGAAAATAGTTTGACAAAATTGACTTCAAAGTCAAAAGTCTACTAATTTCCATGGAAAAATAAAAAACTTTTCATAAAACAGTACCAGACTCAGTTGGTTTCACATGGGAATTTACCAAACCTTCAAGGAGCAGAAAATTCCAAAAGCACTTATGATATTCTAGAGGAAAGAATTAGTAATATTTTGTTATTATACAGTACTTGGACTACCTGTGAAGCACTAGAGTGTTATTTGAAAGTAGACTTGAATTAGTTGTAAATGTGCACTGCAAACTCTAGTGCAACTGTTAAAAAAAAGTAAAAATAAAATGCTTAATTAAACCATAACAGGCACAAAAAGAGTAGAAGACAAAGCAATAGGAATAAAGAACAGTAGTAACAAGCAGAAAACAATGACAAATATAATAGACGCTATTCAACCATATGAATACTTCCTTTAAGCATCAATGAATTACATCAATTAAAACACAGACTGTCAAGAGTGGACCAAAAAATAAGACCCAAATACTTGTTGTCTACAAGGAATAAATTTATATATAAAGACACAGAGTAAAAGGTAAGACATGGAGAAGGATATACTGTGTTAATACTAATCAAAAGAGAATGGGTGTAGCTACATTAATTTCAAAGAGAGGACTTCAAAGCAAGAAAAGTGACCAGGGACAAAAAGAAACTACGTAACAATAAAGCAGTCAATTCTCTAAGAAGACATAAAAATCCTTAATATATATGTGCCTAACCACAGAGTGTCAAATACATAAAGTAAAATCTGATATAAACTGTAAGGAGAAGACTGATCCACTATTACCGTTGGAGACTTAACACCCCTCTGTCAAAAACAGACAGATCTAGCAAGTAGAAAATCCGTAAAAACATAGCTGAACTCAAAAGCATCATCAATCTACTGGATACAACTGACATCTACAGACTACATCCAACAACAGCAGAATACACATGTTTCTCAAGTTCACAGGGGACACTCAGCACGAAATAGACCATATTCTGGACCATAAAACACACTTTTTATTCATTTAAAATTTCTTTTTAATCTTTACTTATTTTTGAGAGACAAAGACAGAGCATGGGTTGGCGAGAGGCAAAGAGAGATGGAGACAGAATCTGAGGCAGGCTGCAGACTGTGAGCTGTCAGCACAGAGCCTGATGCGGGACTTGAACTCACAACTGTGAGATCATGACCTGAGCCAAAGTCAGACGCTCAACTGACAGCCACCCAGGAGCCCCAAAACACGCTTTTAAAAGAACAGAAATGACACAATGTTTGCTCCCAGACCATAATATAATTAAACTAGAAATCAGTAACAGAAAGCTGGTTGGAAAATCCCAAAATAATGCAGAGATTAAACAACGCACTGCTAATTAACATATGATTCATAGAACAAAGAAAAAAAACCCTCAAGAGCAATTTAAAAATATTTCAAATTAAATGAAAATGAAACACAACTTATCAAAATTTGTGGAATGCAGTGAAAGCAATGTTTAGAGAATTTACAGTATTTCTAAAACTCTAAAATCCATAATCTAATCTTCCACTTTAAAATACTAGAAAAAGGGGGCGCCTGGGTGGCTTAGTCGGTTAAGCGTCCGACTTTCCGACTTTCGCTTAGGTCATGATCTCGCGGTTCGTGGGTTCGAGCCCCGCGTCGGGCTCTGTGCTGACTGCCAGCTCAGAGCCTGGAGCCTGTTTCAGTCTGTGACTCCCTCTCTCTCTGACCCTCCCCTGCTCACGCTGTCTCTCTCTCCTAGAAATAAATAAAAAAAAAAACATTAAAATACTAGAAAAAGAACTGCAAATTAAATCTAAAGTAAGCAATAAGAATAAAAATTAGAACAGAATTCAATGAAATTGAAAAGAGGAAATCAACAGAGAAGAATCAAAGAAACCCATAGCCAGTCTTTGAAAAGATCAATAAAATCAATAAGCTAGTCAGGCTAACTAAGAAAAAAAAGAGAGAAGACAGAAGTTAGTAATATCAGAAACAACAGAAAGACATTACTACAAATCTCAAGGACATTACAAGGATAATTAAGGAATAATATGAACAATGCTACAACCACAAATTTGATAACCTATATGAAATAGTCTAATTCCTAAAAAAGACAATCTGCTAAAACTCATACATGAAGAAACAATCTGGGTAAGCCTATATCCATTAAAGAAACTGAAACAATAATTAATAACCATCCAAAACAGAAAGCACCAGGCCCAGATGGATTCACATACAAATTCTATCAAACATTTAAGAAAGGAATTACATTAATTCTCTACAGTCTTTTTCAGAAAACAGAAGCAGAGAGAATACTTCCTGACTCATTCTACAAAGCCAGCATTTAATACCAAAATACTTCATACTAAAACCAAAGACACCGCAAGTTTCTTGTAATGACAAATACTTCTCAACAAGGATGCAAAACTCCTGAAAATATTAGCAAATCAATCTGTCAATATATAAAAAGGACTGTGCAACACAACCAAGTAGGATTTACACCAGGTATGCAAGGGTGAGTCACCAATCAAAAGTCAACTGAAACAATCTAACACATCAACAGACTAAAGAAAAATCATGTGATCATTTCCATACATACAGTGAAAGCATCTGACAAAATCTAACACCCATTCATGATAAAAACTCTTAGCAAACTACAAGTAGAGGGGAACTTCCTCAACTAGAGAAACTAAAACTTAGGAAACTAAACTTACTCATACCATACAATCCTACAGTGGCATTCCTTGGAATTTACCCAAACAAGTTAAAAACTTGTGTCTACACAAAATTGCACAAGAATGTTTATAGCAGTTTTATTCAAAACTGCCAAAACTTGAAAGTAACCAAGATATCCTTCTAAAGATGAATAAATAAACTACTACCTGACATATCTAGATAATGAAATATTCTTCAGTGTTAAAAAGAAATGAGCTATCAAGCCATAGACAGACACAGCAGAATCTCACTCAAATGCCTATTATTAAGTGAAAGAAGCCAATTTAAAAAGTCTACATACTATATCATTGCAACTACTGGACATTCTATAAAAGGCAAAGCTCTGCAAAAGGAAAAGAAACAGTAGTTACTAAGAGAGAATACGAAAGATGAAGAGGCACAGAGAATTTTTAGGGCAAACTACTCTGTAGGATACTATAATGGTGAACACATGTCATTATACATTTGTCCAAACCTACAGAACATACAAGAGTTAACCCTAATACAAACTTTGAGTGATAATGTGATAATGATGTGTCAATGTAGGTTCATCAATTTTAAGAAATGTACCACATTTAAGAAATCCCATACTTAGGTGTGGGAGGTTGTGAGCATGTGGAGATAGGGAGGATATGGGACATCTCTGTACCTTCTGATCAATTTTACTATGAACCTAAAACTGAAAAATAAGGTATTAAAAAAAAGAAAAAACAAGGACATTATCTGCACCCAATATCATAAATAAATTATCCCTACAAGACAGAGATTCTAAAATAGAGAGGAAAAAGACCAACCAAAAAAAAAAAAAAAAAAAAAAAACACACCAAAAAATAGGCAGGAGACATGAACAAAATTCACAAAAAATGTTCCTTATATATAGGAAAATGTCCAACTTCATTCACAAGAATAACATAAAAATTATACAAACACCATTTTTTCCATCAAATTGGCAAAAATTTGACATTTGCTAACAAAGCAGAAAAAGGCGCTGTCATAAACTGCCGGCAACAATGCTTTGAAAAAGAATCGTCATTATTTAGCAATTATATAGGAATTTGCCCTGGACACAGCAGTTACACTTGAGGGCTTCATCTCTTCCTAAGACAAACTAAAGAAAACAAACAAAGAAAAAAACAAAAAAACAAAGAAACCAAAAACAAGTGCACAAAGCTCTTCACTGCAGTTTTAAATGTGATAGCAAGACTGAAATAAATGTCTGCCAGTAGAAGACTGGTTAAACAATGTATATGATACATTCACACAATGAAGTACTCTAGGTAAATGTAAAAAAGCACAAGAAATATCTCTACCTATTGCTCTGGGATGGTCTCCTAGATACAGTAATAAGTAAAAACAGCAAGGTAAAGAACATGTATACAGTATGTTGCCTTTTATCTAAGAGAAAGCAGAAATACCCCTACATAAATGGTAATTTGTGTATGTTCACATATATATACATTTGGGTGTGTCTGTTTTCAAACAGCAGTATAATCCAAAAACTACTAAAACTGGTTACCTATAGGTAATAGGGTAAAGCAATTACGAGATAAAAAGCAGACTTTTCTGAATGTAAAGTATTCGGGAGATTTAACTTTGCAACCATGTAAATGTTTATGATTAAAAAACAAAATGAATAAAAGAAACCCTAAAACAAAAATCAAAATTAAACAAAGCAATGCAACTGTTCTATCAATTTTGTGGTTTAACCTCAGAGAAGGACTGTTTCAAGTGACTTGACATACAATAATTGATATATGTCCCTAACAGATTTCACAGATATTTCCCTAATGGGATATATCCTAAGAACTTAAACTGTTTTCAGTAATATTATTAGTGATATTATTGTTATTCTGGAACTATTAAACATAAGATAATGCAACTGAATATCAACAGGGACTGTAATAGCATACTAGTGTCCATACAAGTACTGAAAATAGTGCCAAAAATTAGTTGTCTATGATACGAGCCTAGTACACAACAGGGGCCACAACGTAACTCATCGTCTTCCCCATCTTACTTGATGGTATGGAAAACCTAATTAGGCTTAACATGTCCCCTCCACTCTTCTTTTGGTCATCAAATCGTTAGACTCTACCTCAAGTCTCTTGTGTTAAATTTAGTTCCACTGTGTTAACTTTGGTTCAGATTGCCCAAACCAAACCTTTGCAATAAAAATGTAATAACACAAGCCACATATGTCATTTTGGATTTTACGGTTTCCATCTTAAACAGAAAAAAGAAACAGAGAAAATTAAAATTCTGGTAACATTTTATTTAACCCAGTATATCCAAAATATTGTCATTCCAACATGTAAACAAAAATTATTAATGAGCTACTTGACTTTTATTTTACGTATTAAAGCTTTGACATTCAATATGTATTTGACACTGACGTTGCAGCTCAATTCAGACTAGTCACATTCCAAGTGTTCAACAGCCCCCCCGGAGCACAGACGCCAGACCACCAGGGGTTCTCAAAACTGGCTACACATCAGAATCACTTTTCATTTACGCAGTAAGTAAACTTACTAGGTGCAGGGTCTGGAGGTGAATCTGTGACAGAGAAGATTCCTGGCATACAAATCTCTTCTCTCTTGCCGAACCCTGACTGGTACCTTAAGACTGTTCACAATCTGATAGACCTAATCTACCTCTTCAATCCTTATCTCAAATTGACATGCTATAATTTCTATGCTTTAAACACATATCTTCAGTTTCTCAAACACACTAGTCCTTTAAAACTCCTTATCGTTATTGTGTTGGTTCATTCCTCTTCCTAAACTTTCACCGGCCCCTCTTTCATCCTACCTATCCTTCAACACTCAGTGCAAATACCATTTCCCTGTGAAATGTTGTGTGGTTCCCCATGGAGTTATTTACTCCCTCCACTGTGTATTTTACTCATCTCTGTCATATAAGACTTTATAGAATTACAATTTATCTATTTATGATTTGTCTCCCCACAAGATCATGGGTTAGCAACCTCATAACTCAGACACACTGGAGTTGGATTCAGTGGCAGAAAAGGGGTAGAATTAGAGTTAGTTTGTGAAAAATTACACACAACCTATCTTAGCAATGCTGTTATCTAACCTACAGTTGCCTCTACCTAAATTAAATGAATTTCCCATAGAAATTTATTACATTTAGATCAACAGGCACATGTGCTGCAGTACGAATATATCACAGAAGTGAACAGCACTTGTTATCATGCCAAACAGATCACTCAAAATAATTAATACCCTGGTATCCTAGCTTATTAGCAGTTTTCTTTAAGTCTGGATAGTAAACTTCCTAAAACCTGATCACTCTCGAATCTTACTACCATAACGCTTAGGTATGCATGGCACTCAGCACCTTTGAGGGCTTTCTCATCCAGAAAAAGTAAAAATCAAGCTTAAAAAATTTCTTTAATGTTTATTTTTAAGAGGGGGGCGGTACAGACAGCAAGGGAGACAGAGGATCCAAAGTGGGCTCTGCACGGACAGTAGAGAGCCAGACACGGGGCTTGAACTCATGAACTGTGAGATCACAACCTGAGTCAAAGTCTGATGACTTTCAGTCAATCGACTGAACCACCCAAGCACCCCAGGCTTTAAATTTCTTAATGTAATGTCAATTTAGCTGTCTACGAAATTGAAAATGCTGAACATATAAACTTTTATAATCAGCAACACACTTAGATTTAGATATCTGTTAACAACCTAAATCTCCAATGCTGATGTTCATGTCCTATCAAGATCCTAAAGCCGATTTATATTAGAGAGGAAGGCTGAGAGCTACTCTCATACCTGTACATACCATTTATTAAACAGCCACCATGGATTAGCCACTCAGACTACTTTGTTTTACATGTATTTTCTTCACAGTAACACAGTGATATAGCCATCAACTCCATTTAACACATAAAGAAACTGACAGTAGAGTTAAACAATTCCTGAAATAATGTCTTCAGAATATTAATTACAGATGTTTGCCCTTTAAACTACAGTCCATTTAGTGGTGTGCTAGAGCCAGTTCACACTGACTCACAAGAGCCAACTGCTAAATTTTTAGGAACTGCACAAGCTACTGTTAAACAGAGCTACGATTAAAAACTAAATCATAGGGGCGCCCGGGTGGCTCAGTCGGTTGGGTGTCGGAATTCGGTTCAGGTCACGATCTCACTGGGAGTTCAAGTCCCACATTGGGCTCTGTGCTGACAGCTGGAGCCTGAAGCCTGCTTCCTATTCTGTGTCTTCCTTTTCTCTGCCCCTCCGCTGCTAATGCTCTGTTCTCTCCCTCTCTCAAAATAAACAAACAGTAAAAAAATTTTTAAAAATCATAAGCTAACAACAAAACAAATGAAAACAGAGGTACTAATTATTCAAAACTCACTTCCTAAATATTTTAGTACATTTTACTCGAGGATTAATTATATTTATTATATACGTGTGTATACATATATGTGTGGTATGTGTGTGAAAAATACTATATAATGGTGTGAAAATGAGTATCTCTTCTCAACTCTGTATTCAGTGATATCACCTTGCTAGCTTGAGACTGACCATGATGGGAACACTTATGTCCAAGAAACCGGCAAATCGTACAAAGCATGGCTTTTTTTTTTTTTCCTGAGTGGTTGGTAAACATTATTAGCAAATTACGAGTTCATTCCTTATTCTGAATAATCAGTTATTTCAAAAGGCAACACACATGTTCAGCCTCTACCTAGAAATTCTTTTTCAGTAGATCAAGGATAGAGTATCAGCATGTATTTTGCAAGACTATCCTCTATAAGAATTCTGATACATACCTGTAGCTGAGAAGTATGCTCTCTAAAAGTATCATGGATCATATCAGATACTAGAAGGCTACAAACTTAAAACTGCATTACTTTAGGTTCCCAAAGAGAAATCTCTACAAACTATAATGTAAAACTGTAACACAGCTTTTTTTTTTTTTTTATCAAGGATCAAAGACAATCACAGGAAAGGTTCTATATAGCTTAAATTACCAGAAATGTTTATTAAAAATGTTTAAACAATAATTAAAACATTATGAGACAACTAAGATATCCACATGAAAAAGAATAAGGCTGGACCATACATTAAAAATAAGTCAAAATAGATCAAAGCTAAAGCTAAGATTCTTTGAAGAAAACATGGCATAAACCTTTGTGACCCTGAATTAGATTTCTTAGATAAGACACCTAAAGCACAAACACCAAAATCACAGATAAACTGGATTTCATCAAAATAAAAACATTTGTGCTTTACAGGGCATCATCAAGAATATAAAAAGATAACCCATGAATGGAAGAAAATTTTTACAAATCATATATAAGGAATGTGTATCTAAAATATAGAGTTGTTACAAATCAACAATAAAAAGAGAACTCAATTAAAAAATAGGCAAAGGATCTGAATAAACATGTCTCCAAAGAAGATATGCAGGTCACCATGAAGCACAGGAGATGATATTCCATATCATTAGCCATCAGGGAATTACAAAAACTGCAATTAGATTACCACATCACACCCATTAAGATGGCTATAATCAACGAGTTAGATAATAGCAAATGCTGATGAAGATGTAGAGAATTGGAAACCTCATACACTGCTAGCAAGAATGTAAAATGGTGTAGCTGCTTTGGAAAACAATCTAGCAGTTCCTCAAAAAATCAAATATAGAGTTACTATATGACTCAGCAATTCTACTCCTAGATATAAACTCAAGAAAAAAGAAAATATGTGTCCACTCAAAATACTGTATATGGATGTTCATAGCAGCGTTACACCTAAAAGCCAAAAGGTGGAAACAACACATATTTTCACCTACTAATGAATGGATAAACAAAACATGATACGTTAATACAATGGAATATTACTTGGCAAAAACAAGGAATAAAACATTGCTGTATCCTATAATCTTTTTTTTTTTTTAATGTTTTATTTATTTCTAGGAGAGACAGCATGAGCAGAGGAGGGTCAGAGAGAGAGGGAGACACAGAATCTGAAACGGGCTCCAGGTTCTGAGCCAGCTGTCAGCACAGAGCCTGATGCAGGGCCTGAGCCCACAAAACAGTAGATTATGACCTGATCCGAAGTCAGACACTCAGCCGACTGAGCCACCCAGGCGCCCCATAATCTTTCATGAGCCTTGAAAACACTATGTTAAGTGACAGACACTAGTCAAAAACAAAACCACATATTGCAGGACTCCAGCTATATGAAACATCCAAAATAGGCAAACCTATAGTGATAATAAGTGGAACAGTGGTTACCTAGGGCTGGTGGTCAGTTGGATGATACAGATATGACCACTAAAAACAAACATGATATTTAAGTACATTCCATTTTAGAAAAAGACAAAAACTTTTGAGTGATTCTAGTTTCATATTAACCCTAAAATAGACTAATAACAAAAGTGAGAGTAAAAGACACAGACTAAGTAGAAAAAAAGAATTCTTCAGGGGGTTCTTCTGACTGCCTTGCAGTCTTTTCCCACAGGTTTTTCCCTGGGCCTTGCCATAAGGGATGACCTGTGCAGTTTCAGCCTCCGGCAACTAAAGGATATAGGGTTTTTTTTCAGGGTGATGAAAATGCTCTAAAACTGATTTTGGTGATGGTTGCCTGACTCTGGGAATACACAAAAAGCCATCCAAGTGTACATTTGAAATGGATGAGTTGTACAGTATGTGAATTATATCTCAGGA